>NC_134710.1:31599775-31935609 GCF_043290135.1 Rhipicephalus microplus
GGCCCACCGCGCTCGCTTGGCGTCGTGGTTTAATTTGTCGTACCGATCGCCTGATGCGCCCCTTTGTGCAGGCGAACCTTTTTGTTGCCCATTTAGGTGCCAAAGGAAAGACGTCCTCGCAGAATACACACTGCCCCAAACTGCGTCGCGACCATATACGCCGTATGATAGCAGTGGAGTACGAAATGTGCACTCTTATTATTTCTAGAAAGCACCTTTCGTGTTGCCGATCTCTGCTGCCATGCTTTGCGATTGAGTGGACTGTGGTGGAGCGCCTATTATGTGGTTTGGCGATCAACGTTTTCCAGGCGCAGACTCAAGGCGGCGATTGTTAGTGTGAGAGCCCCCAAGCGACAGGGCTACACCCCTGACATTTGTGATCTTTCTCTACTTGGTGCGGGCCTGTATTACGTCATCTTGTTGCCTCAACGTCTTGGTCGGCATGGAATGTGGTACTATACACATACACTAATACTCCGTGAACGCTCCGACTCGTGCTTTAATTGTCTCGACCTTTTACTCTTGCTTTGAATGCGTTTATCAGGCTAGGCGTATTTTATTTCCGCACTCTGTGAAGCTGAAGGAGTTAGAGTGGTTTGGATGCTCGAAATATTGGCATTTCTGCGCGTCGCGGCGTCGGTGGTTGCAGCAGAGGTTCGATCCCAGTCATGCGTATCGACTGTCCACTTTGCCAGCTACGAGATAGGTGTTCGGCTTTTTGTGAAGTTTTTTTTTTTTTGTATGCGCTGGCTGATCTTCATGAGCCACCTGCGTTTTAACACTTGATATTTCAAAGCAACGCAACGTGAATTTCGGCCCTTAATTACATGAGCGCTGTTTTTTTTTTTTTTTAAATCTTCCTTGAATATACATACACTTGAAGGACTTTCTGGTGTGGGTCGTCTGCAGTGAACCGAATCCCGGAACAGAGGAGAAACAGGAAGAGGTGCGTCTGCACTTGCGTCGTCGGGCTTCCAAGGCGAATGCAAAGAAGGGTGGCTAGACTCATAAATTCCCCTCTCTCTGCAGCGCTCCACACGGCCCTACGACCTGCTCCCTCTTCTGTTTTTTTTTTTCTTTTTTTTTTCTTTCTCCGCTCGGGGTCGACGAGGTCGGACCGTTGCCGAACGACGCGTGCCAATGAGCGGCCAATTCCTGTAGCAGCGGAATCCGCCCTTGGAGCACTTGATGTGAAGCCGCGTTCGTCTCGGCATAGCAGACTGCCTGCCGTTCGGCTTATTGAAAAGGGCGTGTCGGCTGCCCTCCTTGCGAACGTAGCGCGGCAACTGTGATGGTGGTCTTTTTTAACGGGTCGCCTCTTCGCGTCTCTAAGTAGTGACACCCAAAGCGTTTCATAAAATTAACTAGAAGGGACTCGGTCGCTGCGATCGGTCAGCGACCATGGGAATGATGGGTAGTACGCGCATTTGCCTAGTTTTCGTACTTGCGGGCGGCGAATCGCACTTATGGCTTCGTTCATTGCCCTGTTTTAGTTTTCTTTTGAAAGATTCAACCCTTTTGAACTTCGTGACCCGATTTGCAAAGACTAGTCTAAAAGAATAAGGTGGTGAAGCGCAACCACTGAACATCTGCTGATTTTTTTTTTTTTTTCGTGACAAAACAGCTCCAAGCCACACGAAGACACACGGAGCCAAAAGCAGGCCAGGAGTACGAAGATTAGACAAATGTGTGTACCGATGCTCGCTGAAGCACCGTGCGTTGCAGCCAACGTTTTTAGATAAAAACGTTGGTTGCAGCTCCCATAGACACTAGCGCCAGAGTTCCCTCTATTGTATATTAGGAAACTCTCTGGTGACACCGATGTCCTCTACACCGCGAAATGGGGCGAGCTGATCCTGCGGAGAGAACCCGTTCATATCGTGTGTGAAACACGTTGCGACGGAGTTAACTACATAAAATAAGGCATGTTTCACTATTGAATACGAACCTGTGAAATTTTACAAAGAGGGATCGAAAACAAAGCTGTTTCTGACACTCTACATCGGGGGTATCAAACACGTGGCCCGCAAGTGACCGTCTTGGCTCCGCACGGTTTCTTTTGATTCTTTTTTTCTTTCTTGTGGCGTCCAGGTCATTTTGGAGATCGATATTGACATGTTGGAATCCTGACACAAAATGTCCTTGAGGAATGACTCGTATTGGGTACTGGTTTTCTTTCCAATGGAAAGGTATGCTGACAAGTTGCGCCAACTCCCCCACCTCCCCCCGGTTTTGCGTTTTTCACTGTCCCGGCCCTTGCGGGACTAAATTGCATGCATGTCTGCGGCCCGCTGGCTGAGGTGAGTTTGAGACCCCTGCCTTAGCTTATGGCATTCATTCGATCACGACTTGAAGGGAATGCGGTTCGTCATTTACTCGGCTGTTCAGAGACGTCTAAAGAGTCGTCTTCCGCCCAGATTTATGTGGCCTCGCACTTGAGCGCCGCGTAAAATGCGAACCTGCTGTAGCAGCATTATTCGGGTACACCCGCCTGCCCCGAGCTGCGCGCCTCCCGCTGAGCTTGGCTCGCGCAAAGCGCGGGTCTCCGATTTGCAGCGGTTTCGTGCCGCCAGCGCACCCTGCTTGCGGCCCCCATCCCGGCGCTGCGACTTGTCGGCGGCTCGCCCCGCAGCCAAGCCCTTCTTCATAGACTGCGCCGTTGGCGGCGTCTCACTTGATGGGGGCCAATGATGCGTCGCTGCGAGGCGCGTTTCCTACTTGTCTCCTCTGCCTGCCCTCTCTGCCTTGCCAGTACCATCGTTTCCACGTATTCAGCGCCTCTCTTTCATCTCCTTCCTCTGTTTTCTTTCGAGTTTTGCGCTACGACACAATGACACAAGATATTTAGCAAACGCCCAACTCGCCCGAGAAGTTATCCACTGTTTCGAATTGCCTCAAACTCTCTCATTCCCACACGCTACGACACAATGACACAAGATATTTAGCAAACGCCCAACTCGCCCGAGAAGTTATCCACTGTTTCGATGGCCTCAAACTCTCATTCCCACACGGCATAAATAATAAGCGGTCTTTATTCGTATCACACAGAAACACGGCTGCGTGGATGGAACGGTGAAATCTCGCTGTAAGGCATACCTTTCCCATTCCTCGGCTAAGTAAGAATTGGGGGGGGGGGGGGGGGTGAACTAGAGGGCACACACCTAACCATACTCCTTCAATAACTGGTGCCTCTCGCAGCCTTTGTACAGCGATATGAGATTTTATATATGCTCATTTTTTAATGTAAACTGAATGTAAATGCAGTGAAAAACTTGATGTGTTGATGTGGACATGGCCTCTCTATTGGACATCTGGACATGCTTATCCACTTATGGTTTAACTGGCTCTGTTTGACCATATACTGCATTTGACACAACTGCATGTTGGTGCTGCGCGTGTAAATTGCTTTGGAGGAGCAAGACTGTGTGCATGCACAAGTCTTCTGATGTTAGTATTCAGATTTTAGAAGGTGCTGTTTGACAATGTGATTTCAAGCACTGTAATATTGCCACGTTCCATTTCCCAAGTTTCTGTTATCGTCCCAAAACACCACACGATTCTCAGCGCAAACCGCGCCTGCAGTTACCAGATGTCACGGGGTCGTGACGTGGCCGACGACAGGAGACTTCGTGTTGGGATTTAACTGTTTATTTGGGCGAACCTGTGCCCGGTAAACGGAAAGTCCAATTACAGCAGCAGTCTCGCACAGATAGCAGTCTCGGACTAATAGCGGCGAACGGAGCGTCGGCCTTCGATCAACAACTGACAAGCGGCGAAGCGCGTCGGCATTTATACTCTTGCCGTCGAATGTTCTAGCGTTATCGCTGGCGGTGGCGTAGGTTCCAGAACAATCTGTACCGTTCGCCCAGTGGGCGTGATCTTATCGAAATGATCTACTACAGAACCTTCTCGAAAACTGCAGGCGCGGTTTGCGCTGAGAATCGTGTGGTGTTTTGGGACGATAGGGAAATAAAACGTGGCAATATTGTAACAATGTGGGGACACATTCAGAGCTGTAGGAACATGACTGACCTTGATGTGTTTGTCATGTGTGCAAAGCTTTCCATGTGTCTATCACTCATATGTATCACTTTTTATAATTTGGGCAATTTTGCTCTCTTCTTACAGGAGGACACTAACAGACGATGGCAGAGACCAAGGCTCAGACCAATGGCCTGTCAGATGGCCAGGCCAAGGCTGAGAGGTACGACCCTGACGACCCCGAGGCACAGCGGCAAATGTGGAGGCCGCCAGACATAGAGCAAGATATGAAGGAGATGGAGCGCCGAAAGCGTGTGGAAATGATAATGAATAGGTAAGCCACACTATTATGCATATCCGTTTTTGACTTTTTTTTTTAATAATAGCTGCAGTTTGTGTATTGCTTCTAATTCCTAGCATGCATGTTATTCTGTCGTCCAATGTGCTTCTGCAAATTAATACAAGTGCTTGACTACTGTTGAGTTTCAGTGGCAGATTTGGAGCACTTAAGTGACTTCATGAGCAAGTACTTGTCTGTTGTAGAGTAGCAGACTCCTAATCTGCGATAGGAACACAAGCCCTAGCCCGTCATGGTGGTCTAGGGGATGAGGCACTCGTATGCTGACCCACAGGTCGCAGGATCGAATCCTGGCTGCGGCGGCCACATTTTTGATGGAGGCGAAAGTGCTTGAGGCCCGTGTGCCTAGATTAAGGTGCACGTTGAAGAGCCCGAGGTAGTCGAAATTTTCGGAGCCCTCCACTACAGCGTCTCTCATAACCATATGGTGGTTTCGGGACATTAAACCCCAACAATTACTATTGGGAACACAAGCCCTGCTTCTTTTGCTGTACTCAGGCTAGAACATTCTGCAGAGCTGCCGCTCATAAGCTACATCACTGTTTATGTCCGATTCATTGCACCTACTGGAACTTCAGCTTTCCTACTAGAAGTAACGCTGTGTGCTGTGCAGTCTTCTAATGTTTTTTTTTTTTTGTTGTTGTTGATTTGTTGTTACCCCAAAAACTTGCGACTACTGCGATTGCACCGGCCAGGTGGCACGCAATTGCATCGGCAAGGTGGCATCGTAGTAGTCACAGTAGGTGCACTTTATTACACCAGGTTTCAAGATTTGGCATTAATAATTATAGAAGTCTCATGTTCTAAAATTGTAGCTGAAGCTGTGGGTTCTCTTTAAAAAGCTACTTTCATTGACTGGTGGACAGCACTCATGTTAAATTTGCTCTCGTTAGGTTTTTCACAAGAACACATTATTCCAGTGCACTTGTTAGCAGCACGAGAATTAAGTCCTAGAATTTAATGCTGTAAAGCTTTTCTGCATTTAGGCATGTTGAAGTTGAAGCCCAATGTTCACGTTGTGGTAACGGTTATGGTTATGAAAATGCCAGCCATCAGAATATGTAAAATATTTTGGCCATAACCTAGATAATCATAGATGTGATGTTCATTTATTGTTGCATCTGTGGCTTCATAGTGTGAATGAGCAGTAATAAGTTTGAGGATTGGCTTTAAGAAAGTGAAACAGAACTTAGCTTGACACCAAGCTGCTACTTGTTTATGGTGCTAGTAGGCTGCTGTGTGTGTGTGTGTGTGTGCTACAGTATTACGGAATGGGCACCTCCATTCTATTCCAACTCCACTCCGGGGAATCACAAGTTGCCATAATTCCATTATTTTCGATTTCTCAGAAAGAAAAACTTGGCCCATTCCGGGAATGGCCAGGCAGGTCAATTCCGCTCCTACAATTCCTCAACATAGGAAACGTATATCTTGATAGCTTTATTGAGCTAAGAATTATTGTAACAATATAAAACTGATGTCATCAGATGCATAAGAACTACAAAACTACACTAAACATGTTATCACGGTTGAGGGATAGTAGCTTGGTGACTTATCTCGTGCTGCGAAATAGAATAGATTTTATTTCCAGAAATACAACAGTTCTGAAGGATTCTATCTGCTAAATGCTGTTGTCAAACAGCTTGACTGAGTGGATAGTCTGTTACAAGGCATATGTGACGGTTGTATGAAAAAAAAGGAAAGAAATATTGGCAGCAACTCAAAATTAAGTTAAATATTCACACAAATGTACAAAACAAGATCTAAATAATATAAGATTAATGAAAACAGTCAATGCATAAGAAGACAGGAATATGTGCAAGACTTATTGTAAATCACGCACAATTGGCTCTGATAAGTGCAACATTGAAAACAATAGTTGTAAAAAATAGGAAATGTAAACATTCATTTGTAAACATGCATTGAATGCATGTTTACAAAGTGCGTTCAGTTTCTTTGCAGAAAAGCACTTCACATATTTATATTGATTTAAAATATGTGGTAAGTTGTGTGTGTACAACCAAACTACTAGTTTCTATAGAGGCAGTTCTCCTGCTACCTATGGTATTTGCAGGGTTAGCACAATCTGAAAACAAAAAATTGCAGATCCCACGTACAGTAGGAATCGATGATATGCGGAGCACGAATAAGGAAGGTTGAAATGTCACTTCAATATCAGCACAATGTTATGAGGTGGATGTAAATTATACCGTACATCACTTCCATGTCATGATTATCATGTTTGGACGTGTAATTTGCCTTCGTCATCTATTCACGTCACGGGATACCAAATTTGGTATATGTGCAGCTAGCGAAACGGCCGCGAGTGCGCTATGAGTGTAGCATATAGCCCTGCTTTACATGACACGCATGTCATGATTATCATGTTAGGACGTGTCATTTACCTTCGTTGTCTATTCGCATCACGTGATATGGGAACACATGTATTTACTTGTTTTGAGCGTATTTTACTACCTTCACGGCATCTCTTTCCTATAGCCAGCAGCTAGTAAAGCTTAAAACATTAGCCATTATTAACCGGGAATGCTTTCTTGGTCTTTTTAACTAGGTTACCATGAGCCACATACGTTGCAAGATTTCTCGTAAACACCATCGTGTATTTTGCAGCAACCTGTCACTGCGGTCTAGTAGCTAAGGCACTCAGCTGCTGACCTGCAGGTCGCGGGATCGAATTCCGGCGGCGGCGTTTTCAATGGAGACGAAAATTATCGAGGTCCTCGTACTTAGATTTAGGTGCACGTCGAAAAACCTCTAGGTGGTCGAAATTTCTGGAGCCTTTCACTATGGCATCTCTCATAATCATAAGGTGGTTTTGGGATGTTAAACCTCAATAACAATTATTACTATTAATACATCTTGCAGTAATTGAGAGGCCTCAAAAAAATTTCAGGCGAATCTTAATTTTATCGATTACTTTAGAATAAAAATTTATTGCTAAGTGATGACGTACATATATAGAATGATGGACGGTGATTTGTACGAAAGTCCATTATTTTTCGAAATTCTATGGTTGCTAGCCACTACAGTGTGCTATTCCAAAGTAGGAGCCTAAATAGTCTTCAGACAGCTGCTACAGTATACGATACCGGCCAAATCCTGATATTCTATGTGCGCATTTGAGTGTATGTCCTCGTCTGTGATTTGTTCATGCCTCTGTGTATCTTGCTGTGGTAATTACATGAATTGGTGGACACTAATTAATCTACGTGAACAATTACAATTTGCTTATTATCCTATATATACTTCTGTAATTGAATTATTTTGATGTGGCAATGCGCATGCACATATAGGCCTAAATATAAATAGTCTTCAGACAGCTAGCTGCTACAGTATACGATACCGGCCAAATCCTGATATTCTATGTGCGCATTTGCGTGTATGTCCTCGTCTGTGATTTGTTCATGCCTCTGTGTATCTTGCTGTGGTAATTACATGAATTGGTGGACACTAATTAATCTACGTGAACAATTACAATTTGCTTATTATCCTATATATACTTCTGTAATTGAATTATTTTGATGTGGCAATGCGCATGCACATATAGATGCCCATTAACTAAATATTTGGCACTGTATTAGTTATTCGAGTCAGCACTATTCACAAACTACTTTGCAAAATAGCAAGTTTCACTAATCAGCGTTTTTCTACCTTCACTTATTAGGAGGTTAGTGCTTTTTGTGACAAGTAAGCGTTTAGTATTTAGTGAATAGGTTAGTATTTAGTGAATAAGCAGGCCTTTTTTCTACACTGCATGTTTAAGCGAATTATGTTTTAATATTGTTTAAGCTTAAATGCGTTAATGCTAAAATGACGATTTAGCAAATCATCGTGTAGGGATTTGGGGAGGCGCACTTTCTGTGTGGTTCATCTTGTACAACAGTTCATTTCACACACAGTTCACACAGTTGATCGTGTATGAGTATGTGCTGCACTGACCTACAGACCTTTGCAATAGTTTCAGGCAAATGCACCGTGTGTGTAGGCAAGGGAGACAGTATTGCAGGGGGGGGGGGGGTTGATATGTGGCAAGACTGCGGACAAGCTCGTTTAGGAAAGCTTGCAGTAAACACAACCATCACGCCGGCGTCAATATGCACCAAAACTCAGAGAAGCACTTTTTCGTATATGCATCCAAGCTGCCGATGGCGACCCACACCGGCGTCAATATGCACCAAAACTCAGAGAAGCATTTTTTCGTATATGCATCCAAGCTGCCGATGGCGACTGAGGCACCATCGAGGGGCAAAAAAAATCACAATGTGTAAAGGAGGTATGCCGCCAATGTATAGTTCCGCAAGACAGATACCTTGGAATAGAGCCATGGTGATGCGAAGAATAAAGAACTTTGGAGCAACGCAGTCTATATAAGGACAGAATTATAGTAGGTGCGTTGCGTATGATTGTACTTGTAAGCAGCCAAGCCTTATTAAACTACTGTTTTTTGGTAAATTCGAGGTTTTGGCTTACTAATGTATGAAGCTTGAAAAAACAGCACATCAACAAAAATGTGCTCTATTTTCGCAAAAGGTAGTAATTCTATTTCCATTAAAATGCACTTAATTCCATTCCAATCCTCCAAGCTTTGTCACCATTCCATTCCGGGTTCGTGTAAATGTGGAATTATTCTGGATTCATTTCCGGAACACTAGTGTGATATATGCTTGGAAGTCCAGAAAACACAAATCGGCGGGGTATTCATTCTTTGTTATTAAATTGCAATGGTTTTAGCATGCTGGTCTAGAATTTATGCCACCCATGTCTTCTGATTCTCTATTCAACTGACATCATAACTTTATGTGTGGAGGAGCATGTAATTTACATTCATTTTGTATTGTTTGCCTGTGTGCAGCCAACTGTTCCGGGAGGAGCTCGAACGCATCATTGAGTCGCAACTGTCGGAGGGCTACACACCGTCCAATATGGCAGCATTGCAGCAGGTGACCGAACTCTTGCTGCCACATGCGACAAAGCAGTCAACAATTCGAGGTGGACGCTGCTTGGTTCCAATCAATGACGTCCGTGGGATTGATGGCTTGCGCTATTCAAAAGGAGAAAAGCTGCTGCGCTGCAAGCTTGCTTCTCTCTGTCGCCTGTTAGATGCATATGGATGGACCACAACAGCCTTCAACCACATCACGGTATGTGTAAACTCTCATGTAATTTGGTTTCCGTTCCTGTTCCTTTTGCAAGAGTTACAGTAATCATTGGATTCTTTTTAAACTGTAGTGCAAGAAATTTAATATGAGAAAAGGGGCACACAAACATGTGTGCTTCTTCTCTTGTGCTAGAATTTAAAAAAAGCCAGCTAATATCAACTTACCCAAGTCTATTCAAAATGAAGTACATATGTTTCTAATATAGTAGTAAAGAGCACTGCCTCTGGGGTAGCTTAGCAGCTGAGGTGTTGAACTGCTTATCTCAAGGAAACTGGCTCCATTTTCAGACATCGGAGCTGCATTCGATCAGAATGTAGTGCAAGAATACCCATGTACTAATGTTATTCCAAACCTTTCAAGTGTAGCAGTGACAGGCCAACACTATTTTACATCTCACATGGGTGTAAAACAAAGCTAGATGACCATAAGTATATTTTTAGGAAATATTGGTATAGATCATAACGAGGAGCAATGGGAGGCACTACTTGTCAGCTCACACTGGGAGATGCATAATGCTATTTCAGACCAAATTGGGCAAGTGGTAAAGGACATACGGTTGCACCCATTAGTCACTTTAATCATTCCCTCTTACCCCCTTCCCATGCATACATCTGTTTCGCTCACAATATGTGGCCATTTAACTTCACTGCTAGCAGTGTAAAGACATTTACCTATATGTCTTTCGTCTCTTGCACCACAGAAATGGTGTATTGTCAAGCAAATAAATAAATAAGTATACTTCTAGGATGAGATTTGGTATTGAGGCTCTCTATTAGTGGCCACTGTTCGGGGAGTGAGAATCGAAAGGTGCATTTGCAAGTATGTGTAATTCAACCATTTGACCACTTGCACCCACAGTAGCTTAGGTTTATTGAAACCACTGCATGCTTCAAATGAGTATACTGCTTTTTGAGAATGTTCTAATCATGACTGGAGACACAGCTAGATGTGAAATGTACATTGTGCATCGGTGCTGTTGCTTATTAGATATATACTGTGAAAACCTGCATATAGTCCAAGATTTGCTTGTTTGTTTCTGTGATACGAAATTTTGGCCCCAGACTATATGCTGATCCCAAGAATTTTTAGCTGAGAACTCATACTTTCGGTTTTGGCATTGCGGACGCTACAGTCGATCCCGAATATATCGAACACAAAGGGCATCACAAAATAGTTCAATATATTGATCATTTCATATAAAAAATATGCATATTTTAGGCTTATATTATGCATTGCAACTCTCGAAACGGCTTTCGGAAATCATAATCGCTCGCTGTATGCTCAAGAAGAGGTGACAGCTTGCAAGTTGCCACACTTTATTCTTGTGAAAATAGTCATGTTCATCGAGTTATCCTCATTAAAAGAGCATTGAAGCTTTCAAAATAAGCGAATTTCGCTCCTTTAGCCATAATAGCGGTGATTGCCGGTGAGCACCGATGCAAACTTTGTAGCACGGTAAAGTGTTGTTTAGTGGCAGCGTTGACGTCTTCACAACTGCACGGGTCCACTTCCGGGGCACCGGCAACGTCAACCATGATATCAGCATCACGCAGTCAGAAACAACGACGTCGTCATCTGCACCGATAAAGTCGCTTTCTGTACTCATGTTTGAGGTGGCGCCTGGAAATGGTTATAAGTCCGTGGACTCTACTAATAAATAGCAAAATGCACTGAGGCACCGTACGCTGTTGTCAGCTAAAATGGTGCACACTATGTCATCGCCTGTCGCAGAAGCCCACGAGGAAACTGTGCACGATGTCTTGCTTGTTGTTGTTTCAAGCACCAGTCATTATTTTTATCGCTACAAGCGACACAATGTTTAGTTCGACTCCCAGTGGAAGATTCAGCAGGAAAAAAAGTGAGAACTACTGAAGTGCTCAAGCGGGAAGTGACAAGGCTGTCCAGAAACAACGAATGACCATGTACCTTGCCATTGATATCTTGGTGATGGCACTAGTGCCTTTGTAGCATAAATTGAAAAGCAAAAAAAAAAAAGGCGTAGCCTCCAAAGGTGTGTGTTCTATAAATAATAACAGAAAACGCAAAAAAAAAAATCACTAGGTTGCGGATCTTGTAGGTTATGCTTTTCGGGCTTGCGTTCCGTTGTGCGGGAACAAACAAGGAAAGGAATGAGGGCGCCGAGTCACTTCGCATTCATGTGATTTTGGTGCCCTTGGCAATTGGCCTCTTTGGAAACACTGTGTCCATGCGTTACAATTTACTACAGATCGCGCATCACGTTCTGGTGCACTCACAAAAGCTGGCTAACCAACGAATTACACCGCCTTTTCATCGCCTTCGCGCGAGATGGTATTGAAACTTTTTATAATGTGGCCAAAAAATGAGCAATCTTTGTCAAAATAAATGCACTTTCTGGGCTTCGGCTCTGCGGGAATTCGATGTACGTGTGCAACAGTCCCATACTTTTGTATGGGAAATTCACGGGGATTTATATACTGTTTGATATATACTGTTTGATATAGAAAATAATTCTAGTATATCAGAGCTTGATATACCCAGGATCGACTGTATCATCGTCATCAGTGCTTCGTGCTAGGTAGCTCTAGTGTTATTTCTACTTCCTGGCGGCCACGATTGCACCAGGTTATACGTTTGTGAAGTCTGCGAAAGCAGTAGATTTGGCTGCCTTTAAGAGCAAAGTTATTTCAGCTGCCAAAACTATTGGCTACTACGCTGCAGGGTGGTAGTTTGGCGCAGATGAGCGACGAATTCGTGTTTAAGAAAAACGGAAGGAAGTCTTCTTTGTGTGCAGAGGCCTGTGAAGTTTCCAGAGGCCGAAAAATGGAGCGTTTTTCGTTGCTGAATGAGAATTGAGAGACTTCGTTCGGGAGCAATAAAGCGTTGCTATGTCATCTCTGTGAAGCGACTGCTGGGCGACCCCTGCGCACCGAGCCCGTCGTTGCCCGGGAGGGCATTCCGGCTCTGCCGCTTGATGGGTGCCTAAATAAACTGTTTAAGGACCACGTAAAGTGCAAACATATGGAGTGGATGAGGGGTGGAGGGCCGGTAGTGGCCTCTGCCGTACAGCTGAAACGGGTCTCGCCAGCGATGCTGTGCATGCGGATCACCAAAGCTTGTGCCTCCATGTGCTCAGATTTGGGTGCACGTTAAAGAACCCGAGGTGTTGAAATATCCGGAGCCCTCCACTACAGCATATCTCATAATCATATGGTGGTTTTGGGACGTTAAACACCACAAATCAATCAATCAAAGCTTGTGCCTTCAATCGCGAGGCACTCGTTCGTCGTGCCTTCAAGAAGTGCTTGATTCAAGAAGTGCTCCATGTCTAACTTGGAGTTTCAGAGTAAAGTGGATTAGACTATGATCAATAAGTATGTGAATGAATGTTTTTAGTTTGTTTTGCTTGGACTTTATTAGGGCGAGAACTTTTTACCCGTTTTCTATCCTCGAAATACACCTCAGGCTATATGTGGGTCTGGACTATACACTGTTTTTTACGGTAGTATGGGCTTAATTTGACTCGTGACACTCATTGGTAAGTATTGAGAAATTGCTGTTTTTGATGTTGCCTATGAAAGAAGTGCCTGCTTTTTCTTGCACTTAAAGTCCCTGTTTGTATTTATTTTGTGTGCAGGTGTTCTTTAAATAGCCAGTGTGTTTCTATTGTCCTTGCAGCTGCGTGTAAGCCAAGACCAGGAGCATTTCTTGGTAAATCCATTTGGGCTTCTGTACCACGAGGTGACTGCTTCCAGTTTGCTGAAGCTGGACATGCAGAGTAACGTCATCGACTCTGGGACCACCACGTTCCATTTCAATCGGCCAGCCTATATGGTGCATGCTGCCATCCATGCAAACCGACCTGACATAAAGTGTATAATCCATCTCCAGCACCCACCCTGTGTTGCGGTGAGTTTGCACACCATGTAATTTTGCCACAGTTCATTTTCAGCAGGATGTGGCAGTGAGCATGCCATTGAAGGGGCCCTGCGACGCATTTTTTTTTTCTTTCTGTATGCTGCAGCGCTGGAGTTTATGCAGTACCGAATACTAAGATGAAAGCAGAAAGAATCATCGAAATTTGTGCACGGTAATGGAATGCCTTTAAACTTGTGCACGGTAATGGCCTTTAAACTTCAAAACCTCAGAAGACCAGAAAAAAATGTTCTTTCGCATTTCACTCTCCCAATGACGTTGGAGGCTGTTTCCAATCACTGTGCACCTTTTACAGAGACTCGCCAGACTCTCCTCATGGTAGCTCTTGTGCAGCGCTCATGTGGTAGTTTTGTAATCGTTTTCACATTTTCATATTCAAGTACAGAAATCTTTTTGGATCTAATGCAATATAAATAGTGCTCTTACAATTTTTAGCACACGATAGCTTATCTGGTTCCGCACGAGTATTGTGCTCGACTTGTAATGTCGAACCAATGAAGACGCATGGCCTAAACCGTAATTCCAATGCGGTAAAGCGTCACTTCTCATCACAAGAATAGCTGCTGTGTGTTGCCCTAGTCTGAAATAGTGAAGTTTCTCTGCTTATTAGGAGGCATACGCTTTCGAAAGTTTGCATGTAAGCTTTCAAGCAGCAGTTTAGCAGGCAGTTTCATCATGCCTTGAGAGATGCCGTCAACTTGTTGAGCTTTCACCACTATTACTGTCAAGTTGTAAAGTGTTAGTGTAGAGAGGCTGCTTTTGGGCATCAAATCCAGGAAGCAAAATGGGACCCTATCGGTACTTGGGTCGAACGTTAATTTCAGAGTGTAGCAGCTGAGAAAAGTTATTGTAAAGAATTATATTAATGACGTTTTCACTGTAAAAGCTATCAGATATTGAAGTGCTTGTTTGAAATTAATTGCTGTTTGAAACAGAATCTGGGTACAATGTGTGAGCCTCAATTTTTTGCCTCTTGACATGTGTATCTTCTAGGTATCATCACTGAAGCAAGGTCTCCTGCCCATCACACCTGATGCTGCCCTGCTTGGGGAGGTCACCTACCATGAATACAGAGGCAGCTCTGCCGACACACATGAAATTGCGCGGAGCCTGGGACCCAACAGCAAGGTTTGATGCTAGGTTTTCTTTTCATCTTTGGTATGCTGATATACAGTGCAGTCCACTTATAACGATACCACATATAACGATATATCGGTTATAACGATGGGTCGACTTAACAGTCTCATTTTATGCATTGGGGCTATGGGGAAAAAAACCATATATAACGATATGTTATCCACCGCATATCGGATACAACGATGAAAAGTTTGCCGTGGACGGCATGTTTCATTCAGAATAATCGTAACATTTAGATTGATAAGTTCCTCTGAAACGAACTATGCCGAGACAAGACGAAAAGTTAGCGTAGGCGAGTACGTATCTGCCGCCACTGCAGCACAGCGCCGGCAGCGCGTCCCGGCCGTTCAAAAAGCCGAGGAGAGCATCGCGAGTTGGCGCGACGCGCTACAGATGGCGCCAGCTGTGTCACGTTTTGCGCCTCGCCGCGCGTCGACCGCGGAGAGGCTGAGAGAATTTTAAAAAAAAAATGCGAAAAGCAAAGCGCCGCGCTCCGCGGCTCCCCGCCTTCTACAACGGCAAGCCGGCAAGCTACTCGTAGCTTGCCGAACGAAAGCGGGAAAGAGAGAGAAAATAAAAAAAGCGAAAAGCAAAGCGGTGCAGCGGCATCGGGGCGGGGCCTCGTTGGCATTCCGGCTGTGTACCTCTGGCTGTGCTTTCTTCCTCCCACTGCTCCCACACCGCCGTCGGTCAGTCTCTCTTCCTCAGCGAACCCGTGATGCGTTCTTCGGAGTAAGAAATAAAGTCTTGTTTTTGACATCCTACTATCTACAATATTTATTAATTGGTGAAAATAGCGAAATGAAGCCTGGAGCTACAAAAGGTACGTCCGGCGACGATTTTTTGGCGGCAGTCCAGATATAACGATCACCGGTTATAACGATCATATTTTTAGGTTTTCTCGATATCGTTATAAGTGGACTGCACTGTAGTGTCTTGTGCCCTGGGTTGTGTAGGTTTTTTGTTGCTGGTCTTTATGTTTTTCACTGACCTAAACATATAAAGAAGTTCTTGCTGAGTGCAAGATGTCCCTTTGTTCATCTGTAGCTTCTTCAGTTTGCAGTATGCAAAATGGTTATATGCAATTGTAGCTCTGTAGCCTTTATGAAAAATGGCTTTATTTCAGTGTGGCTCTGGTTTGGCTTGGTTATTGAAACTAAAAACTCTTGCAAGTGTAGCCAATTCTAGAAAATGTTATTTACAGAGCTACATCGAAATGTAAATATATTATGTGGAACATGCATGGTTTGCTAGGATGAACATTCATTGACCTAATTTTGGGCTATATGTTGCTTGCCTCTCCCTCCTCGTCACTTGGGAGGGGCCAACCCTTCCCCCCCCCTGAAGTATTTGAAGGGGAACCCTATGCATGCCTATGTATGCCTATGCTTGTTCATACTGTCATTTGGACCACAAGACAGGCTGTTCAGAACTGGTTCATTTATTTATTTATTATAAATAAATATATGTTATATGCTATCTGCATTTTTAACATTACAGGTTCTGTTCCTGCGTAATCATGGGGTGCTCGTGTGTGGAGACTCTGTGGAAGAAGCCTTCTCTAACCTGTGTTCAACTATAGAAGCTTGCGAGACGCAAGTACGTATTGGAATGTGTTTGCATAGGTGAAAGGTATCCATCTCAAAATTTGGGGAAAAGAAAAACTTCCTCCTCAAACATGGATATTTTGTGCCGAATGTGTGTTTATCTTGAAGGAGGGGACAGTATAACCTCCCTGCTGCAACGTTTTTCACGGCACCGTGAAACAAGCAGCATGGTGGCAATGACAAATGTCCATTGCATGCAACTGCTTCTGGCACCTGGCCAATTTTTTAAACTGATATGGTGGCACCCATGTAAGCAAAATGTGGTGGTCCTTTTCACAGTCTAAGTGTGAAGCAAATACATTTGATCAAATTTTGGATTATGCTAACCTTGCATGAGCACGTATGTGGGGAAATGCCCCATCAATTTTCGTTGTTGCAAAACTGCAGTTCAGTAGTATATCATTGTCAAGGAATGCAAGATGTATTGAGTCCTATGGGTGTTTGCCAGAGGCAGGAAAATATTTTGTTGTGAATTCGTTGTCACTATTTCGTTTCTGTGGGTTTTGACTACTACAAAGTCACAGAAGTGCTGCTCCATTTGCTTCAAACTGTTCCAAAAGGGAAATGCTGCTCTGAACTGATTTTTGTCAGTAACTGCTCCAAAATGAAGCAAGATGTATTGAGTCTTATGGGTGTTTGCCAGAGGCAGGAAAATATTTTGTTGTGAATTCCTTGTCACTATTTCGTTTCTGTGGGTTTTGACTACTACAAAGTCACAGAAGTGCTGCTCCATTTGCTTCAAACTGTTCCAAAAGGGAAATGCGTCTCCAAACTGATTTTTGTCAGTAACTGCTCCAAAATGAAGCTGGGAAGCTAAACAGTGAACTTTAATCGCATGACCTCCAGTCAGCCTTAGTGAAAACAGAAATTGGCTTTAAACTAGCAGATTAAACTGCATGTATTAACATTGTGTATATACAAACTCCAACTCAACGTACTCCGCTACTATGAAATTTCTGCTTCAACGAATGTTTTTCAATTTCCGACCCGCATCCCATAGGCTCTAATGTGTTAAAATTTCCTCCATAATGAACCGCTCTTTTATTTGTTCTCTCGGTTGAACAAAATTTTTTTTCTGCTCCAGAATCTTCTCCAAAAATCAATGTCACTTTCATCGTTGCTACAGTAGCATACTGCTATAGTCAAAACCAATATTACATTCTTGTGCTTGTTTCAATTTAAACTGGTTCTGGTATATTCAACTTTATCAAGGTTGCTGCATTAGATTACATTTGTTAAGTAAAGAGCTGCTTTGGAGACCAATTGAAAATTTAGAATGTAGCAAGCTTCATTAATTTGGTTCATGAAATATTGCATTACAATATGTCTAAAGCCCCGCCGCGGTGGTCTAGTGGCTAAGGTACTCGGCTGCTGACCCGCAGGGTGCGGGTTCGAATCCCGGCTGCGGCGGCTGCATTTCCGATGGAGGCGGAAATGTTGTAGGCCCGTGTGCTCAGATTTGGGTGCACGTTAAAGAACCCCAAGTGGTCTAAATTTCCGGAGCCCTCCACTACGGCGTCTCTCATAATCATATAGTGGTTTTGGGACGTTAAACCCCACATATCAATCAAATCAATCAAATCATCAATTACAATATGTCTAGAGCATCAGTGGGTTACTAAAGCCAGTTTTACCAAAGAGACAGATTATGAATGAAAGAAAGGCAAAGATGTTGGCCTCATTAGCAGGCCTGTTGCTCCATTTAAGAGGTAAAGGGGACAGCAAATTACAGTGGAACTTCGATCATGCATGTCCCCCGGTTTCGCGATGACCCGCATTTTACGACGAATCGGTTTGGTCCCGACAAAATTATCGTAGAAACTATGTATTTTGCACGCAATTTTCAGACTCAGTTTATTAGTAAAAAGGAGCACATTGGATTGATTCTTTACCATTCTTTAACTAACATACCGCTCCTTGGTGTGGCTAACAACGACCACCACAAACCTTAATTCTCTGTTGATATTGCAAAAGCGTGCTATACGTGCTATATCTAACACTCCCCTTTACGAAAGTGCTCGACCATATTTTAAAATGTACAAAGTATTGCCTATAAAACTGTTTTACAGACATAAGGTATGTCTAGAGATATTACACCAGTATAAACTAAATACATCACTATTCTTGGACACATATGTGAAACAAACACCATACGAGCTGAGAAAGAGCCTAATATACAAATATAGATCACGCACAAAACTACGGTGACCAACGACTGGCGTCACAAATTCCAAACATTCTAAACAAACGCCCAACTATATTACATTTACTGGAAGACGGAATTTCAGCTAGATTATTTTAAAAAATAACGAAAGAGTTTCTAGTGGATGGAAGCGATGCTTTTCTTGATTTTTGAAATTCGTAGTTAATGATGTTTTTGTGTACGTTGCACCTTGTTCATTATTGTCCCTTTGCCTGTTGTTTATTATTAATTTGTCTTGTAGAGCAACTCGATTTCCTAGTCAAGATGTCTCTCGTTAATTTATTTGATAGAAAACATGCATTTGTTTGTATTTGCCACCACTGGAATAAAGCCTGTTTATATTTCTATTCTTTTATTCACACTTCTGGCAGTTCCTGTTCGACTATGGTACCCGTGTAAGATAACACGTGATGTAATTTTCTGTGTACTGTACTTGCGGTATGTTTCTGCTTTGCTGCCATGGTGGCACGACCAAGTCAGGCATTTACTTAGCCTTTAGTCGTGTCCCCCAAGGCAATCTTGTTCAATTTTGCCTTGAATAAAGCAAACCAAACCAAAGAATAAAAAAAATTTGCTCACATCTCCAACTATGTAATGCTGCTATTAGCTGCCACTGGCAAGAATATTTCAATCTACATTCCTTGCAGAAGCACAAGGTGGTGTAATGGGCTTACTCAGGTGGTCTGTACTTTTTTTTTTTTTTTTTTTTTTTGCAAGGCCGAGTATCATTGCCTCTAATCTCACTTTTTCGATTATACGACTGTTCTGCATGGTTCCCTGAAAGTCGTATAATCGGGGTTCTACTGAATGTGGAAAGTGAGGTAATGATGATTCGGCGTGAGCTTTGTGCACCAGTTTGTACCAGAATCGTAGTACTTGAAGCAACATGGCAGTACCTTGGAGGATTAGCTCTGGTAATCTTTGCCGATTTTTCTTGTGCCCAGATGAAGCTTGCACCTATTGGTTTCGACAATGTCCACCTTCTCTCTGAAGAGGCACAGCGCAGCATGCGTGAGGAGCACGCACGCCAAAAGGGAGTTGATGAACCCTTGCCTGGTGGAGATGAGGACAAGGAGAAGGCTGAGCCAAAGGAGAAACCCAAGCGCTGGCGCCCTTGTGACATAGTCTTCGAGGCCCATATGCGCACCCTTGACAACTCGGTAAGGAGCCTCTGGGGAAGTGCTCGAAATGCTTATAATAATGTTGGGGTCAGCAGTTAAACAAAACAAATCACTGTTATACATTTTGGCAGCCTGCAGAACCTTTCATATACTGTGATTACTGGCGTAATGAACCCACTCCCATAATAACCCCCCCACGCCTTGGTCCTTGAAAAATGAAAAAAAAAAATAAAAAAAAAATTTGTAATGTATCTGTTTATTTTATTCAGGTGTGCTACCCAGTGCCGTTGATGATCGAAACAACGATACATCAAGCCATTACATCACAAAATAAGGACTCAAAAAAGTCTACGCATATTTTCGCAACTATGCTAAACAGTTGCGAGCAGCGCAAACACAGACGACGTCAATCAAAATTTAAAAGTCGTGCCTTTTGTGGCAAAGCACCATCTGTCGAATGCAGGACAAACCTCTTTGCTTATAGCACCATGCAAGCACAACGGCCCGAGAATAAAGCATGTAGTGTAAACGTGTCCCGAAGGATTACGGCCACTAGCGTGGGTCCGGTCTTAGCGAGCCACAGGGCACGCGTTAACCGTCGCCGTGGTGAGAACACGGTACTGCTCAAGGTCACAACACTTTTTTGTTTGTGGCACACCAAAACGCAGCACATAGCCCGTCGCAAGGGCTCGGCGGGAAAGCAAATGGGCTTATCCATGCCCCGGGCGAGAAGTACTACACAGGGTGCCACGAGCACGTCTCTGTGGGCAAAAGTGATTCACAGGGACACCGGGACAAAGGGCCCGGTTGCTCGAGGGAGGGAAAAGGCGCTCGTGTTGGCTTCGTAGAGATACAGGTCAGTGCAGTTTGACCACGCACTAGGACACTGCACCGTTCAGCTTAGCGTTTGGACGGCGCGACAAAAGGTAAGCGTACGCTGCGGGCGCAAGGCGCCTTTGGCGAAGACCGAACGACCCCAAAACAAAGGGAGCCAACAGACGGAAAAGAAATGCGTGCTTACCTCTTGTCGTCCCGGAGAGGTTCTCTGTCGCTCCCGATGCGCGCGTGCGAAATGTCCAGAGAGACCTTGCGCACGGCGCCACAATCAACATCCGCTACTGGGTGAGAGGGGTTAAATGTCACTCCCCGCTCTCCCAGCGCTGCAGATCACGGAGGAGAAGAGAGTCAAGTCGGGACATGAGAACCGCAGAAAGAAGCAGCAAAGCTTACGCAAAGGCAGCGGGCTAGCCTCTATTCCCACAAGCAAAAAAAAAAAAAAAAAAAAACATTTTCTCGTAGTGAACTTAGTTGAGGACACCTGCTGCGCAGGGCGCATTCGGCCGGTACGCCAGCTACACAGCTGGTTTTAAACTTAAAAAGTTGGTCAAGTATGTGCTGGGGCATGAGAACAGAGCGGCTGGATGATACTTCGGCGTCTATCTGTGGGCACTCGTTACGGGAGAAAACAAGAGCTTCGGGCTACAAAAAGATTTGTCATGCATTTTGCCAGCCTGAACAAGCAAAACCTTAATGCTAAATTTTTGCTGTTATAACTCGCGTGACCTTTTTTTTTCTCGCGTTATGAACCCTCTCCCCAAATTAGTGCCAATTTTTCTGGAAAAAAAAAAGTGGGTTCATCACACAAGTAAATACAGTAAATATTATGAGTCTGCCAACAGTTGTAGTCTTCATTCATATTCTTCTTTGTCTGTACGATAGAATACAGTAATAGGATACCTTCAAACCTCAATATAACGAATTATTGGTTATAACTAATGAAGGAAGAAAGGGTAAACTTGAGGGCTCGTTTCTCTTTGTTAGAAACAATATTACTGAAAACTGACAGAAAATTATGCCAAGGAAAGTATAGGTAATATTACTTGAAGTAATTGTAGTGTAAATATGAAGAAAAAAAAGTGGATGAAAAGATGACTTGCTCTGGGCAGGAACCGAACCTGCGGCTTTCGAATAACGCACTACGTGCTATGTGACGCCAATAGGCAAAAAATGAGTGTACCACACTCGCTAAAGTGGAAACGGGTGGCACTGACTGACGCTGGCACGCTTAATGCACATACATACCCAATAAGTGGATGGGAGGGGATAGCCGCAGTGGTAGCTCAGTTGGTAGAGCATCGAACATGTTATTCGAAGGCCAAAGGTTCGGTTCCTGCCCATGGCAAGTTATCTTTTCATCCACTTTTCTTTGCATATACATTACAATTACTTTCCTCTATACTCTATACCTCTATACTTTTCTTGGCATAATTGTCCATTAGTTCTCATTAATGTTGGTTATAACGAAGTAAGTGACCAAAAGCTTTGCCATAGATAGTGTTACAAATAATTGTTTATAACGAAATTTTGGATATAACGAAGTATCTTCGTGGCAGACGTGACTTTGTTATGAGGTTTGAGTGTACTTTGTGTAGGGAAATACATTCAAACTCTACCACAGCTATAGCCCCATCAAAGTGAACTACACTCAAACCTCATCATAAGAAGGTTGCATATTACACGAGAATAAGTCTGTTGTATCCAAAAATTTGTTATAAAGGTATAATCCCTAATATTATATTTATTACAAGACTATTCTTCATTTACATTGTTATAACCAGTATGTCAGTATATCCGGGTTTGTAATATAGAGGTTTGAGTGTAGTTTCTATTTTCTATCAGCTACTTATAGAACAAATATGAGAAAGATACCTTCACTTAGTGAAGTTTTGTGAATGCACCCATATAGCGAAGGCGTGCCTGCTTGGGATTTTGTCAAAATTCAGGATAGTAGCTCGAAAACCTTGCGACGGCTCGCAACTTTTATTGCAGTGTGGTCACCATACAGTGCCATGGCTTCATCTGGGACATATTTTGCACTGCCACAGACATCTTATCAATTTTTTTTGCCAGTGAGCTTGTCAGCAGCTGTCACCATTATTCTGCTGCTCAAATTGATGCAAGCATGGGGACAACAGTCATGATCTGACATCAACACCAATTCTTGTGAGATTGCACACACTATGTGGTCGAACAAAACCACTATGCATTGCTATCAGTTCTAGCGCAGATGACGACCAACCAGATTCTGAATCAGGCTCGTAGTCATTGCGCACAGAGTCTCAACAAAACTGTTGTTTTCCATAATTACTGAGAGCAAACTGCTGTGTCTATTGACATGATCATAGCAGCTATGCAACTCTATAGCCTATATAGTAGAACCTGTTTATAACGAATTGGAAAGTGCCTGAAAAGTTGTCATTGTATATAGACCCTCATTTAGCGATCAATCCGCTTTTCTCTTCCTAGTTTTTTTTTTAATTATTATTAGTAATATTGAAAAATTTACTCACACCAGTGTATTTGCTCACATCAGTGTATTCTAGGAGTTCCGCGATATCGGATCTAAGAGTTGGTGCCTTACTTCGTATAACATTACGATTTCTTGATATCTTGTTAATTGCATTGAATTCAGTGCACCATCGTGTTTTTGCCAGAAGTAATCGGCTAACCGCGATAACAAATACATGTGCTTCTATGGAGCAATGGCGGAGACTAGAAAAACTTCATTATATCGAGCAATTTGTTAAATAGGGGTTCATTGTAAGCAGGTTTAACTTTTGCCACTACAAGTCACACCTGACCAAGCCAACAAAAAATCTAATATGGCACCATCGAAATTGAGTGACACTGATCAAAACGAGTAATTTAGTCCAGAAAATCGAACTTTAGAGAATAAATTTTTCGAAAAAAATCATTCGGGAAAATGCATTTGGGCTATGGAACATTGATGGTCCATTTCTGAGGTCCGAAAAATCCGTCGGGGATTGTGTACACTGTCAGTGCATTGACATTTCTCGGTGGCCGTCCTGACGCTCAATACCAGCGAGCTACTATTGTTTCTTAAAAGTGACGTGCACTTTATCTCTCACAGCGTGGGGGTGGTGAACTTGCCAATGGCAGCATCGCATGCTTGTACTGCTGGTATCGCTGTCAATCAGAACTAGTTTGCTCCACATGTTCAGCCAAGCAAACAGCTGCAGATGATTGTCATAAGGGTACTGGTGAAAATTCATAATTGCACTTTCATCAGCAGCCGCCACATCACCTTCACTCTTTTCTTATGCTCATCTGCGAAGGCCTTGCTGCAATCGCGTAGAAGTTGCACAGATGTATGACATTTTGCAGCACATTGTGGTATCAGCGTAGAGAATTTTTATGCAACGAAAAGTTATCGCGGCCATCGCTTACTGCATTTTATGGCTTATTCTATTCCAAGGCATAGGTTCATTGTAGGTGTTCGTATAGCTGTAGACAACATGGACGTCAGACTCTGGAGTTTTGCGGACACGCAGTGCTACCTGTCGACGCAGTTTTGAGTTGTGCAAAGCCCAAATCCCTTGCACAGTTTTCTGCACAACCAGGTGCAACTACAGCATACAAAACAACGATTGAGCTAAATATTAGGTGTATTTGCGCATCAAGCACTCCGAAAAAAGAGCTACGAATTTCTCTCTGCTAGTCGGGCGCGTCAACGAACCGCCGGGAAGTGCTTGCTGGTTCACTCACCTGAACAACAGTGAAAACAAGAGCAAACGCAACAGCTTCGCGTATTACGAAAAAAGACCCCAGTCTGCGCTACTGTTGCATTGTGAATTGCCACGGATGTAAATGACTTCAGTGTTACTGATTTCCGCAGCTTTCGCAAAGCAGAATGGCGAGAGCGCTTGATACAGGCTGTTGCGAACGTGTTAAGTAAGCAATATTACTCGCGTTCTCCGCAGATCTTCGCTTGAATAAGTGCGATAACGTAGGTCTCCTGTTATTGTTTTGTGTAGACTTGACATAGAACCGTAGTAACTTTGATTATGAAGCGTAACATACTTTCTGACCGCGGTGCGCGAAGTGCAACAGTAGAGTAGTGACGCTCGCGATAAACATCGCACACGCCGCTACCACCAATTATCTGAAGTTGTCGCCACAACACAGCATTACGTACGTAGGGCTTTGAAGGCTCTAAATACCGGCTTTAACTGAGAAATGCGAACGCGTGCGTCATACAAGTAAATCGCAAAACGATCGTGACCACAATCACATTTTTCTTTTCGTTGCTCTCCGCGATTATCTCGGGGGCATCGATTTTGCCTTCGGTTGTACACTGAGAAAGTGGGCGTGCATGTATCGCCGTTTGCAGTATATACAAACGGAAAACAACCGTCAACAGAGCATTCAAGCATGCATAATAAAACAGTTGAATGCACAGGAAGCGAAAAATTGACGGAGGATGCAACTGCAGACGAAATTTGTCAGAGCCATTAGGGCCGGATAAAGCAAGTTTCGTACCACTGATCATAAAATAGATTGCTCATGTATGTACTTAATCACTTAGGCATCATGTGTAAGCCCAGTTTTAATGCATTTAGGCGTTAAAGAACGCACGTCGGAGTGCTTGCCTCAAACTCTGTTATGCAGTGCTGGCTTGCGCTTAAACTGCCGGTTGCAGCACACCAAAATAAATTAAACATCTTTTACATTGTGCCCGCTTTTCGTTTTGGTGAGCGTCCTACTTTTATGAAGCGAGGTTCTATTGAAGGAAGAAGCTTGCCAGGTCTTTGATTTTCAGGAAACCTCACCTAAAGACCAACAAAAGAGGAGGGCCTATGCACGTTCGCTTGCGGACAGCTTTCTGTGCACTACCCATTTATGGCCGCGCGGCGATGGGGGTGCTGATAGCAGGGTTTTTCGCAGCGCTGCCTGGGCAGAGTCTGACGTCTGTTGCCAGAAAAGGTTGCTGTGCAAAAGCTTCATGTTACCTCTTCTTTGTTACGCACTCGCTCTCTTCTTTCTCTCATTTTTTCCCCCCCTCACTGCCACGGAAGAAACTCCTAAAAAGTGAGCGACCTCAGTGGCAGTGTCTAATGGTAGCGTACAGCACTCTCCAATCTCAAGTATCTTTGTGACAAGTAAACTGGTGGGGCATGTCCAAGTGCGCGCCTTTGCGCGCCTTTCTCCCTCATTGTTTAGAAAGCCTGTTCTAACTCTCTTCTTTTCTAAAGCTTCATAAGCACCATATTTTGACCACGTCCGAGTCAAAAGTGTTTGTTGTAATGGTAGGAGGCCTTGAAGAATGTTCGCTATGTGTGGGCACAGTTTCAATGGGTAAGTTAGAAAAATTACAAATGCACGAAAATGTGGTCTAGAAAAAAATTAACCAGCTATGTTATCTTACCATAACTTGAAAATTTTGTCAATTCTGGATAAGAGCTACAAGTTTTCTATTTAATCAAATTTTTCTCTAGAGTCGGTATTTAACTTGTTCATTAAGCCATCTTTGTTAATTACCGTGCTTGGCAGATAAAAAAGATATTCTGACGTGCTACATACAGCTAAGAACAATAATGTGCTAGTTGTAGATGCGTAGCACTCATTTTTAATTGTTTATTGCTTGGTGCTTTTTAGCTGAAACGCCCTGTATATATACAAACTTGAAACAAGGCCTGTGCAAATGCCCCCACCCCCCACCCCTGCTTTTTTTTTTTTTTTAAGAAATCGAAAACGACTGAATAATAGCAGAATTTTAGTTTCCGTAAAATGCAAGTGGTAAGCTGTAAAATATGTCATCTTTTGAAATTTGCTTTACTCAAAGCATACAAGTTGTATAACAAGCTTTAAAACTTTAGCTATGGTAATATCTTCATTTAACCTTGAGCTGGGGCATTGCGGCAGTGTGGATTTCTCCTTAATAGGTGTTTTCATGGCTTTGCACCCTCTTCTCTGCAGTGAAACCACGCTTACATAAAGTTACATGTGGACTAATACATACCTGTTCGCTTATTTCGATACTGCAAAATTTTCAATAATTTTAATTTGAATGGAAGTGTATTAGAATACTGTTATGTGCGTTAGAATATTCCAAGCATTCGAATATTCGCACGAGTCTGCTCTGTATGTTTTCACGGGAAGTTTTTCCTCCGTAAATACCGTAATTTTCATACCCCCAACTTTTTCATTGGTTTTCTGAAGAAAAAAAAAAGAGAGAGGATTGTGTGAGCAAATACGGTAGCTAACCGGCACAATCCATAAGCAACACTGCACATCACAGCAGTTGGCATCTCTCTAAAGCATCAGTTCGTCTTGATGCCTCTCAATTGAAAGAAGCTTTGTTTTATTTAAAAAGGTACTTTTGTATAGCAGGGCATGCAAAGTTAGCTCTGGCTCGCTGCTTGGCTGGCGTTAGTCGAGGAAAGGCAGGGAGGTCCTCTGGAAATATAGGGGCTAATAATACTCGGATGTTGTATTTGGTTCTTTGTGCCGCCTTCTCATCTGTGTGAGGGACCAAAATTGTCTGTACATGGTATTCTGCTGCATTCAATGTTATAGCTCTGTGCTGTTTTTTTTTTTTTTTTTTTTTTTTTTTTCCAGGGTCACAGAACAGGATATATTTATCGGCAACCTTTGCTGCGTAATGAGCAGCCACGCCTCAAGACAGATGTGGAGGTGCCCCCATCAGCTAGCTCCATCGCTCAGTTTTTGGAAGAAGATAAATGGCTCAGGTAGGAACGTTGTTGCCTTCATAATACTCCCTGCTGCAGTATTATTTTTGTGTCATCATTCCTCTGCTACTCTTATCTCTTTCATGTCTATGTGTAGCCCCACAGCAGTGGTCTAGTGGCTAAGGTACTCTGCTATTGACCTGCAGGTCGCGGGATCGAATCTTGGCTGCATTTTTAATGGAGGGAAAAATGCTGTAGGCTCGAGTGCTCAGATTTGGGTGAATGTTAAAGAACCCCAGGTGGTCAAAATTTCTGGAGCCCTCCACTACGGCGTCTCTCATAATCATATGGTGATTTTGGGACGTTTAACCCCACGTATCAATCAATGCCTATGTGTGTGCGTCTATCAGCAACTACCTATTTGTATGTAGTCAAACCTCGTTAGCATGTATGCATTTTAAATGTACTAATTATTAAAACGTAGTTACGACAAATCCTTGACCAAGTCTCATAGAGCCTAACACATTCACAGTCAGTTTAAGCCGTAGGGGTTCGTCTTATGCCTAACGGTCCAAGCGTACCAACTGCCTACAGCGATAACAATTTGCGCCACAATGTTTATCGCGCTGCTGAACTTGCAGACACCACAGCCTACTGCAAACGGTTTTCAGTCATTTTCAAAACTCCGAAGATCAGCAGATAAATTATTTTGACTATCAAGCGATTTTGGCGATACCTTTGCAGGTAATCATTGGGAAGAAAACTAAGGTATGGTGGTGACAACCAACAAATGCGCCGGCATAATTTATCGCCGACAAAAAGCTTTATCACAATAAACATCCTTTGCTCGGGCACGCGTGTGGCGGAGTGCCACTTCTAGCCTACTGTACGCTTTTATGATAGGTGACTACCTGACCGCGCCGCTGGGCCGCCGATCACTGCCGCCTCATTTCGCGGAACAGTGTTCAAGCGTTCACCACTTTAGCAGAAACGCAAACAGCTCGTGGTTGCGTAGTTTAGTGTTGCATGTACCGAAAAACCTTGCTAACACCGGCACACCCACGATACAGCAAGCGTTGTTGTAACCTTACTGCACACTTTTTTGGGCAGCCCAAAAGCGTGTCCGTCTGCTTCCAGGGCTGCTAGAACATCTTGGAGTATCGCTTGTAGAATGCTCGTAATCACTACGTTAACACACCGGGGTGCTCGTGGCATCTGTGCATGGTCTGAAGCGGAGTGGTGACATCTACAGCAAGCAAATTGGCAGCCACAGCGTGTGCAGAGTAGGTGAAGCACTGCACGCAACTAGCCAGTAGAGTATTTCGCTGTCTGGTACCCTACCGCGTTTAAGAAAAAACCGTCAGTGTTAGCCTATCGTGGACCGGCTATTATGTCCGTTGCTGCATATCTCGGACCCCACAGTAGGTTTTAAATGTTCGTTAGCATTGCGACGGGGTGCTAATGGGCGTTCTTATGGCAGTGACAGAATCTCTTCCGCACTTTGGCAAATAGAGAAGGATGGCTTTTTGGTTGGTACATTAGGCCATATTTGCTGTGGCTCTGTATTTATTTCTTTGTTGGCGGTGATGGCGCTTGTCAAAAGATGCGAATTCGTAGGTCGTGGTTAATGCATAGTGTCTTTAGTGCGTAGTTATGCCGCGGTTTTTAGCAGGTGCATATTAACGAGGTTTTACTGTACATATACCAAATTTACACAAATCCCTATCCTTCCTTTCTTTTTAAAGGAGTACTGACACGATTTTAAGACATTGCAAAAGGGACGTACTTCATTTCCTTGGTATGCAGTGTCAACATTCTCCACACACCGGAGTCGGACAACACGTATAGAACATTTTATTTTGATTTTTGAAGTTTTCGTTGCTGAGCATAATACATACTACACTGCAATGAGACAGTATTCCGACGAGCGAAGACAGTTCCTGAATTCGGGAGCTCTGTGTCCTGCACACAGGCAGCATGACAGAATCATTGCCAGGGTCACTGGACTACAGTTCACGCATCGTTGTTTACGTGAACCACAAGCAAATCAACGATTTGGTGCTAGTACATCCCCAGTTACTGTCTTCCCATGAGGTCGCACTGCTTTTCAACATCACTGAGAAGCCACACTCTTGAAATAAAAACCGAAAGTGTCTTTTTCAGACAGCGGTGTCAAAAATATATTTGATGCCTTTCTAACCACCACAATACTTGTTTTAGGTTTCTCAACACCAGTACTTTTATTTCAAGCAAGAATCCGAAAATTTTTTTAGCACATCAGTACTCCTTCAAGAAAATGAATTAAAAATTGCCTGTGTGTCTTAATATGAAAAAAAAAAAATAAAACAACTTCGACATTAGCAGACGCCTATAGTTGCAGGGGTCAGGAGTAGCTTTTTCTCAACCATTACCTGCAGGGATCATATCTGTCCCCAGTGGAATGGCAGTGGTTTATGAAAGATCATTTCAGTGGCACATACAGAGCCACATCTTCACTGAGGGTCGAAATGTGTTCATGAGTGGCAAAAGTCTGGAGAATTCATGAGGAATTAAATTCTGGGGCGAGGTGTTTTGGTATCTATCTATTAGAATATTATTGGGAAAGATAAATTGTCCATTTTCTTTTTTTTTTTCTTTTCTGCTATCGTCAGCCTAGGGGCATGTCATAATTTTCTTGTGTAAAATGTGGGCATATTACATTCGAATGCACTAGATTTTTATAAAGTACACATAAATAGTCATTATAAGTTTGTTAGATATCCTGATACATAATAAAGTATTTACTGAACTGCTTAAAGTTGCGTGCAGTTTTAACGTCTATGAGTAAAATATTCCAAATTTTAGTTCCTCTGAATTCAATTAGTCTTTTGTCGTATACATTATAACACTTAGTTTAATTCAGCTCGCCTTTTAGAGCATGTCTCACACTGTGTGTTGGAAAGGAAGATACATTATGAGGAATGGGAAAGTTGGTGCACATATGTTGTTAACTGAAATTGATATCTTGTGATTGCATAAAGCTTTTACCGAAAGCACATGCTTTGTTTGGAAAATGTCAACATAACTTGCATTATGACATTAGTATTATGTGTGTGTTCTTCCCTAAGGCCGACTCGCAAAAAGCAGCAACTGAAATTCATGATTTCATGCTGGGCCTAGCTCAATTATTTGTAAATAATACCAATGCTTTTTTTTGTAGAATGAAAAAGGCCACAAATTGAAGCTGTTAGTGCTGTTTAGTGTTTACAACGTGGTGTAGTTTTCGTTGCTGTTCATTCGAGTCGGGAGAAGAGCAAGTGTTCAATGGAGTGAGCGCAATAACATTGGCAACACACACCACTCTAGGCAACTCTCAAGGTTTTGATTGCAAGATGCTGTTGCAGAAAAGGCATGGATACTCATTTTATGTCACTGTAGCTTCGCTTTCACATTGTGGTTGACCTGTCTCTTTCAAGTTTGCATAATAATGATAATAAGCATTGACCCTATGGAGTGGGTTTTGCCAGCTCAGCATATGTCATGATTGGGGGGCTTTTTTTTTTTCAGCTTTCTTTCCCTCTCTTTTGGTATTGAAAGTGGCTCTTTTTTCTTGTTTATTGTACATGCCTGTTTATAAAAGGTTGAGTTTGGATATAATAAACTGTCAATTTTGCCGACCTTGGCACGTTTATGTGCAAGTGTATAGTACTTTTTTAGTTAGTGAAGTATTTCACTTTTATGTAATTTGAAAATGTCACTTATTTGTAACCTCAATTACAAAGCATTATATCTGAGATTGCAATGTAAGGAAGTTTCGTTGCTGCTGTGCGGCAAGTGTGTAGCACTGAATTGAAGCTAGTACTTGCTGGTGCCAGTAGTTAAATGGCAGTTGAGTGCACCTTGCAAATTTCATGCTGTGCGCCTTCTTTTGTCTTTGTAGCCCCTTGAAGAAACTGTTAGATGGGCGGAAGACTCAGGACAAGCTGCGCTGGGTGAATTCACCAAACACTTACCAGCGGGTGGAAGTGCTTGAGACAGGCACTGCTGACCCCAAGAAGATCACAAAGGTAGCCCAGTAATGGCCCCCTTGAGCTGTCTCAGCTCCTGATGCCTGCCCCCTCAAGCCACATAAAGCTCAGTGGGTGGTGGTAATGGTGGTGGCAGCAACAGCCACGCAAGTGGAAGCCTGCCTTCTCATATGGGCTACCCTGGGGCTTCTGGAGTCTGACTTCTTTCCAGCTTTGGCAGCTTATGCAGTGTGGCCCTTTCTGCTGCTGGCTAGTTTGTCGGTGTGCGAAGACTTTTGATCGGCTTTCATTTTATTAGGTAATAAACCCTGGCAGGCAAGCGCAGCAAAAAGTCATTTGAAACAGCCTACTTCTATAGCTGTGCAGGAAATGGGTCTGCTGTTAAGTCTGAGTAATATTTATCGAAAGCTGGCCAGTGCATGTAACAGGCCATAGCTGTTTTATGTTCATGTACAGAAAGTGCTGGGGAGAGTAATTTAGATACTTATGACTAACGCTTTTTGCTGAAGTTTGCTCAGATCATGGTAAAGTATAATTTTTTTAATAACTTTCCCCACGCATCGAGATACTTCATCAAAATGTCAACACAGTGGTGTTTTGCAAGGAGGGTATGCACCCTGGCAGGCATGGATAGCTTTTTAACAAACGTACATTATTAATGTTCCAGTCAATAAATATGCATGTAATGTTGCTAAAGTCTATTATTCTGTTGGTTGATGCAGTGTAGTGTTCATTTTTTTAACTACAGATTACTAGACAACGGTACTCAATTCTACCGCAATGAAAATCACTGAGTTCTGTTCACAGGAATTTCTCTTCAACTTCCTAGGCATAAGAAAGGCCATATGACATGGAACGCATCTCTCTACGCTTTAAGAGTAGTTCAAAGAAGTGTGGGGTGTGGCATAGGTATTTCATTTGTAACTTTTTTGAAACATGACATCACTGACGCTTGCTTGTGCTTCATTTCTGCTATACATCGCTGCCCATCTGCCAATACCGCATTGCTAAGCTATTGGCATTGCAATGAGTCCACTTAATACTGAATGCCTATGAAAGATATCAATGACATTTGTGTACATGAAGTGAAGTGAAAGAATTCTAACAATTAGCATTTTCTCTGCCATGGTGATTCTGCTTTGTTCAGATTTTTATTAGTGTTATTCTTACAGTAGGCTCTCGGTCTTTTGTTTAAATTATCAGAACTTTCATAAATATGAAGATGGGGCAATGTACAAAAAAACATCTTGTGATAAAACATTCATAAATACATGTTTACTATATTTTCTCGCGTATTAGCCTCAGCTGAAACTACAGAAATACAGTAAAACCTCATTAATTCAATTCACTGGGCCCATGAGAAATCTTCTAATTAAGCAGGTTTTCGAATGAACAGAATATACATAAAGTTGGATGCAAAGAAGTTGGAAATAAATTATTCAAAGTAGTCAGGGCGAGTCGGTCGTTTGCTGTGCTGGCTAGTTTGCAGCTCCAGGGGTTGTTTTTCAGCAATACCTGGTCACAATTTTGGCACAAACAAGGGGAAACGCCAGGCCTCACTGCTGCCACCGAAAAAAAAAAAAGAGAAAAAGGGGAAAAAAAACTCGCGATTAACTGCAATGTGCTCCTTCGAAAAACAAGACATCTTCACTGCTGCACAGCAGTGACACGCGGGGCAGCATGTTGCCTGCTCCTCGCTGCGTCAGCACGTCACGTTGCAACCATTCGTCTATTCTTATGAAATGAAGAATTTAATAATAGACAGTGTGACGAAATTTGTTATGTGTTTTGGCTCAAAAAAACATGATCATAGAAGCTTTCGAACCGTTTTTGAAGTAGGCGTTGCAAGCAAGACTTTCGCTAAGAGTGAAAGTGCGCAAATTGATGGAGCAACAGGCACTCAAAGGTTCGCATACATTACGAATTCTGCCAGACTGTCCTTAATTTTTTTTATATTCCCAGAAAGATTGGGTAAATCATGAAGTGCTGACGTCCTGAGAGAAGCATGCAACATGCTTCCTGCACATCACTGCTGTGTTGCAGTGAAGCATGTTTTGTTTTCCTTTTATGAGCACACATTTCAGATGATCACAGAATCGTTGTTTCATATGACCATTGTCTCCGCGGATTCGTGGCAAAATCGGGATTGTAAATTGGCACACTGCACCCAAAGTTATCAGATTGACCAGAATGGTGCTCACCACTGCTTCAAATTATCCGCTTGAACTTTCATTGCCAAATACGGGACCACAGATATAGTTTAAATGCAGCAGGATTTTGAAATAAGAGTTGGAATTAAAAGGGTTTTGATGTAGCTGAAAAATACAATTGAGAAAAAAATCCTTATACATTGCCGCGAAGCAGCATTCTTTTCTTGCATAACCGTGAAAGAGTGCCATGAAGTGAATATGTGCATCGAAACTTTCCTATAACCAACACCCTGGCTTTAGATCTGAATTTGCTGTATATATTGTGTTCTATGTAAAGAAAGAATTATATGTGCCAACTTGGGCACTTTATAAATTCGGAGAACTTTAAACCGAGAGTAGAATGGGAGAGGGGGGGGTTATGTACCAAAAGGAAGCTCATGCTTTTTTGTCCCCCTCCTCTACCAACTTCTCGATGTTTATGGGGGGGGGGGGGGGAAGCATGCGTTTTTTTTTTATCCTAATGTTATGGACATTAGGAGAAATGTAACTCTCAACGTCATAGACAGCATTGCCATTATTGTTTGTAGAAAAGCGTGTGTAATTAGGTGGCAAAATGTGTCCCACGACACCCAGTAGCCCCTATCCAATACTGGTATGCTTTTCCATTTGACAACTCTGTGTGGCAGCAAAACTGACTTAAGCGTTCTGCACACGATAGGTAGAATGCCGGACTGTTTCTGTTCTTTTCGCTTTTTTGATCAATGCAGCATTTTTAGTGCATATATTTTGCATTGGGGAGAAGCAAACGGTGTGAATTGATCAAATTAGTGCAGTGGAGTGGTTTGAACTCGGTGGCTTTAAAATATATTGAAAACGTACATTGAAAACATACTGCGCCGACCAATATTTTGAACTTTGAAATATTGGAGCTCAAGTCGCCATAAGTCTACTCTATTATTGCAGACATCAGTGTGGCAAGTGTAGTTAAATGGAAATTGCAAACCAGCTTCTCTCTTAGTAGTGCTAATGAAGTATATTGACTTGTAGCATGTAATGCAATAATGGCCAGTGATTAGCTTATTTGCATAAAAATGCATTTGCTTAAGTGGCATCATATCTTTGGAAGAGTATTGTCATGTGCTTGCCAGGGCACCTTAAGCTGATTAGCTTGGTAATTATTTTCTTTTTGTATGGGAAAAGAAGGGGCTTGTTGCTGTGGAAGAAGTCAGGCTTCAGGTTTGTCTTGTAGTTTTTCGTCTTCTGCACTTTCTATTTTCAGGGTGAAGTTGTCACCGAATCGGGGCATTGATGGCTTTTGTCGTAGTTATTCAAGATGGGTAATTGAGAGTGCCCATTGACTATGTTCACAAGTGTCAGCTGTTTAACCGAATGGTTTATGAAACTCTTGACTGTCAGCCTTGCTCTAATGATATTAATGAGAACCAGGGTTTTTTTGCCACAGTCATCTGCTATTGACAATTGCTTCGCTATAGGGCACCCCCCTGGAGTCAACTTCCTTAGTTTACTTATCAGTTTTCTATATTTTAGTCAAGGAGAAATTGCATGTGACCCATGTGTTATTAATATTATCAGCATTTTGTGAAGTTTTTGTTTTGTCAAATCTGATCCGTACCATCATCAGCATGCCCTCTCTGCTGTTAATTCTTAAAAAGAAGCACAAATCTTTGCTCTGAATAGATCTATAATGAGTTCTATAACTACATTTAACAACCTTTTCAATCTGGTTGTTAACACTTGCGATGCGCTGTTTGAACATAAAAAAAAACCAAAAAAAAGCTTACACACAAGTGCGAATGAACAGCTATTTATTTGATGAATATATCACTAGTATAACTGAACAACAGAAAGGACATCGGTATCATGGTACATGTGCACATTGCACATCAAGAGAATAACCATCCGCGGTATGCCAATAAATCTGTCCATCTCTTATATCTAAATTTCTCTATAAAAAAGACACTTAATCATCGGTAGAATATATCAATGGTGCACCAACCTCAAATCGTCGTTGTCGCACGTCATGTTACTTTTGTCATTTTTCTTTTCTTCGAATGAACAGTTCTTAGTTCACGCTTATGTTGTGTACTAGTTTGTTTGTTTTTTTTTTCCTCATTTTTGTGTGCAAGCAGTGTCGTGTCAGCTGTGCACAATCAACTTACCCATACTCTGGCTCCTCTAGCTGGTTGTTGCCTCAGTTTGGAAGGGTACATTTTTATGCTCATATAGCCTTCTTTGTATGGTTACGTTGGCACTTTGTGGCACTTTGTGGCATCTCTTTGAGGCACTTCCCTTTCATTGGCAATTTTTCTAAATTTGTGAAAGTTCCACTTGCAACTTTGTTGCTATTGGGCGTTGCAGAGCTGTCAGACCTTGCTCAACGAACACATTCATTCGAATACAACCTTGAAACACATTTGTAAGCGGCGTTCACAAGTTTGGTAATTATATGCAAGGTGTCTCTGCGAGAAAAATGCACTCTATCAAACTATCTTGGCAGCCATTGTAGGGTAGTAAGGTGGCCATGGGGGCTAGTTGGTACGTCTTCATGCTTGTAATGCGGTGAAAAGTATGAAATACTAAAAACAACAACATTCTGCGTTGTCTCTCCTTTTTTCATACCTTATAGTGCATTACAAGCATGAACATGATGCCTACAAACCTGTTTCCTTTTACAACTGTTCAAACTGACATAGGCAAATAGTAATCCGAATGTGTGGTGGTAATCAAAATGTTTTGAAATCTACAAGAGGATTATAGACAGTATTACCCAGAACTTACATGTATCCTTTTATTGTAACCATTTGAAGATAGACTCATCATATATATAATTGCTTTTCCATCTTTTAGTGTCAGTGCGTGTACTTTTTTCAGACCACATTTGCCAGGATATATACTCGCTTGAAAGTGTGGTTGTCAGCTCACTCTAGAAGGTCTATTATTTATGTGCTAGAAATTTATATATGTAATTTGATGCTTTACTCTGCTCCCTACTTACATTATCATCCTTACATAGGTAAAAGAGAGGGTTGCTTTGCATGGGAATGTTTCAGCTTGGTAAAGAAAGTAAGACTTGCTTGTGCTGTTAGTGCATTGAGCAGTTGTTGGCCCCTCCCCCCAGTCCTTTTTTTTTAATTATTGGTTTGTTTTCAGCAAGTCCTTGCACTCATTCCATCTCAGGTAGAAAATGAAATCTTGTTTGACATTTCTCAAGCACCTTTCCAACCTTGTAAAGGACATAGCAAGGATGTTAAAAGAAAATGCAATAACAAATATTTGGGACAGCTATATGCTGATGCTGTCTTGTGTTTTCAAGCTCTAGTGCAGCTGGCAACACCAGAGCTCCCGATGCGAGGTTTGGTAAAAATAGTCTGTATGATTTGCTTCCACCTTCGCTTAGCACTGCCAGTTACCACAGCAGAGCTTTTGCTCTAAGACTTCAAATCCAAACGTTTGCGGGAAACGTTTACTACAGTCTACAGTGTTTGCTCCAGTCAGTGCCACATAAGGGCGTAAAAAAATATTTCGTAACTTTTTATGCAGTTCTTTTTGGATAACATAGGTAATAGGAAAGTGGAAAAGGGATTTTTTTTAATCGCAACGGTAACGTCTTGAGTGTGAGCAGCTTTTTTTGTAGTAATTCCTTTGGAGATCAAGTGCGTGTAAAATGTGTCGTGTCAGGATTTAATTTCCTTCATCTTATATAGAATCTATATTCACTTGCTCAAATAGTGCACATGGGATCATTTCCATATTTGCAAACCACTTAGTCCTCGGCAAACATTTAGCTCTTGCTTGAGCAGTTGGAAAGGGTGCATTTTTTGCAGTGATCATCTTTGCCCTTTCAGCGCTTTGAAGCTTCAGTGATGGAGCTCTTTAAAGGGTTTTTATAGGCAACTTTAGCCTGGAAGGGGATTTCTAGGAGTTGTCGCCCTACCCAACCTTCTTGTTGCTTGGTATTTCAGCATTATGATAGGCTCTGGGATTAATTATGGCAGTTAGTGGGATTTTCTTTTACCATTCACAGCTTTGGCCTACCTTTTCAGGTTTGCTTTTTAACATGCTTTGTGTGACCTGCTGTGGTAGCATAGCACGTATAGTGTTGTACTGCTTAGCTCGAGGACACAGATTTTATTCCTGGCCATGGCAGCCGCATTTTGATGAAAGTGAAATGCAAGGAGCACTCATGGACTTAGCTTTAGGTGTACATTAATGAGCCTCAGGTAGTCTATATAAATTCGAAGTTCCTCATTAGAGCGTGCTTTATGATACGTATCATGGTTTTTCTGTGTAAAACATTGCAAGTTATTATAACATGTCTCATATTTCTGGCATATATTGCTTAAGTGCAGGGAAGAAAATTTTAAGATTGCATCATATTGATACTTTTCAATGTATCTGATATCAATTATACGGTGCTCGGTCAGGGTCATATAACGGAGTAGAGAAATTTTGCAATTTCTGTATCATTTGGGCTTTGTTCCACTTGAAAATTTAATTGTCTGTAGTGTAAGCACATGCTGGGGGATAAATGGAAAGTGCTTGTTTTGTGATGGGCCACTGTTAGGGAAGCCCTTCTGCTTCTTCTTGTACTGCCATAAACTGTTGAACTCGTGAAAAAAAAAAGCAACTGTGGGGTCTAAAGCAAATTTGTTAGTGTTGTTTCAAATACCTCATTATTTGCTTTGGTTAAAGGGTGCTTTATTTTTTCTTTTTTTACTTATTTAAGATTGTTCTTGTGATAAACTGCCTTACCCACATTCCCTCATAACTGCATATGTGATGCTTGCCATTTGTTTTATGGCCACTGTTTACAGCTACTGAGCCTGAAGTTCTGGCTTGTGATCAACTTGCTATTATCCATGTTGGGATGTTCTTAGGGCTTATAAATATAGGAAGCATTGTGAAAAGGCCTAAATGGCAATTTGTGTAACACTGACTGTATGCGACAAAAGTATTCATGTAGTGTAGAAAGCCATTAAGTTTTAAATTCAAGTGCAGTCTTTTACTCTTTGTTTGCTCTTAGTTTTGTGTCCTTTACACTTCTAGCAGTCTAAGCTAAGGTTACCTAATCGCCTTTCATTTGCACATTATAAACCTTAGATGTCTCATTAATTGCTGTAGTGCATTTACTCTTTGCTCCAAGTGTGGAACTATGTGCATATTTTAGTGTTGTGTACTGTGTAGCCTGTCTAGCCATCTATTTTTCATTTGCACTTAAGTTTCATGTGCCCTAAAGTTTTGTAGGTGAGCATTAGTACATGACACAAGGTTGGCTGCTATTTTATTTTATCACACTTGACTTGAATTCCAAAAATGTTGCTTTAAAAGAGTCTTTGCCTGAGCATACTTTTCTTTCTCCCATGCCATTATAATATACTGTATGATATGCTTTATTGTGGTTAATTGTGTATTGACTGTTTTATTGCTTTGACTTGTCCCTTCCCTTTCTTGAAATTTTTTGTTTTGATAATTGACTGACCTGCACTTTCCTGCACTTCATGAAGGATGGTTTGAAATATTACATGTGTGATTTATATCCTGTGTGGAATTTTCAACTAATCTTTTTCTTTTGTTTCTGTTTTATAGTGGGTAGAAGTTGGAGGGAGTGGGGAAGCTGATTCAGTAAGCTTGCTTCTCCTAATTGCATACTTATGCTTGCTCCTCTTTGAAGGATTCTTCCTTCTTTCATTTTTCTCATCACTGGCATGCTTATTTGTTTTGTTTTGAAAAGCTTGTCCTCGTATTCTGCATTTTTTTTTTCTTGTTGCTTATTTTCGTTGGTCTTAGTTAGTTTTGCATTTGCACTTGCTTTCCCAGAGTCCTTTACCAAAGGGAATTCGCTCTAAATCTCGAATTTTATAAGCTTTTCAGCTTTATGAACAGTTATGGGATGGATGGATCTGTTTGTGTAGTCTACCACACAAGATAAATAATATAATATTTTAACCGCCAGCTATTTTGTTGATTCATGTATGCTCCAGTGTTAAGTTCATCAATAAGTCTCGTAAGATTTGGTTGCAGTTTGTGTAATTTACATCCCAGCTGTGTGCCAAGAAAAGTTAATAACCCTTCATGTGTTGTTTGGGGCTCATGTCTGAACATATAAGTTTAGTTCATGTTTAGTATTTAAGGAGCTACAGTAACTGTTTTAAGGGTAGTTTGACTTGGTACACTTTTGGCTGTAGTGTTTGTGCTCTGAAAGAGCAGCTGTGAAAATAAACCTGGAAAAGCTTGTGTTTTTGCCCTGCTTGCATGATTGCTGTTACTTTTTTGTTATGCATTATATTGACCATTGTATTGCAAGCAGTCTTTCTTCTTTTCCTTTTTTTTTTGTTTGTTTGTCTGGCCTTGCCATAAAGGTGATCGTGCTTGGAAAGTGTCTTTTTTTCCTCTGCCTGCTTTCTCTGTAAGGAATCTTAGTACTGCTCTCCTTTTTTTTCCTATGCTGAGTGCATGAGCACTGACTGCCTGTTGTTTTCCCCCGCAGTGGGTGCAAGAAGGTTCCCCCTCCCACTCGACCTCCGTTAAAATAGACACATCCCATCAGTTTGTTCCCAAAGGCACTGACCCTGCTGAGTTTAAGCGCAAGCAAAAAGAGGTCAGTCTTCATTTGTTTGTTTGTTTGTTTTTCTTTGTATTATTAAGGGACAGCCTGGGATGGGCATTCTGGCTAAAATTTCATTTTATGCTAAGGAGAGAGAGAGAGAGAGCCATCTTGCAGTCATTCTGGAAAGTACACACATGTAGTTGCTTTTTTTTTTTCTTTGAAGCATTTCCCTGCTGAGTGTTCATGCCTTTCCCATTGAGAGGTTTTTTTTTTTAACCCCTTGTTCTATTCAGTCATGGCACCTTTGGAGACACTAAAAAAACATAAAACTGAAAGCTCGTGCTTGTTAGTCTCAGTGGATGCAGCCGAAGTTAAGCAGCTATTTCAGGTGTCTAAGCCCATTTTCATTCTTATTGCAGCTAGTGTTAAATATGCAAGAGTTTGTTTCGCTGTATTCATTTCTATTTTTAACGGAATTGGAACTTGACATACATGAATAGATCAAATGTATGCGACTTTTTTGCATGTTTGCTTATGCATGAGGATTCTGTGTGGAGCAAAGCTACGATTTAAGTGTTTCTCGTTCATTTTGTGCTTGCAGGCTTTTTTATGTAGGAAAGTGTGTTTTGGCTTGGGCTTTCTTGGCTGCTCTCTTGTTGTCTCTTGCTGCAAAATTGTATTGGTGCGTTAATGCAGAGATAGTGGAGAAACATGTATCACAACTGAAGTGGCATTCAGCTTATTGTTGTAGTTGATACCTCTAGGTCAGCTCTTACTTGCTATGAGCTGAGCCGTTATGTGCATAAAAAAAGTATATTTTTCTGTGTGGCAGATGTGTTCATTGATTGTAAAGCTTGCTTTCTGAATAAACAGCAGCAAACTCTGCCATCTGCTCCTGATTTGTCAGTTTTATCCACATGCTTGCCATGGAGAATTGGAATATCTTAACCTAGAATATTTATTGATATGCAAGGGTGGTTACACTAGTTGCTTCAACACTATAATTCTTACTCACCGTGCAAAGTTGCATAAGTTCTTTCAGCATTATCCAACCTGTGGCATAGTATGCACTGTAATCAAACTTTGTAATCTGCTTGGAAAAGTAACTTTGCTTTTAGCTTGTTACAATCAGTTGCACATCGGAGGAAGAATGTTCAGGTACTAATGCTTACTTGCAAGTTTCAGCACTAATGTCTTGGTTCTGGCACTGCTAAAACTTGTGCCGCTAGGTACTGCATGCTTGTGTATTATTGGGTACAGGTATAGTGATGCTTCTTCATGAGACGTTAGTGAGACATTGAAAAAAATAATGAAAGGTCATCATAAGTGGAACTAAATGCACATATTCATGTCTGCTGAAGTCTCAAGCTGCGCAATATGCGCTGTGGAAGTATAGAAGGCAAGTGGACACCATGGGTGCATTCTGGAGTGTTACAATGTGGTAAGAGTTTCAGGAGTCCTCGCAACTTTTACAGTTGAGTTAGCATGTCGTCAGGATTGAAGTATGCATGAGCAATAATTAGTTTTCTGCACAGAATTGGTACTGAAAGTCGATGAAAGAAGCTCTAGCCAGAACGTATCTAGCTTTCACCAGCCAGTACGATAGATACACCCAAGTAACTTGTAGGTAAAGGCCTCTAACTATACCCATCTGTTGGTTTGACGTGTTTAATGGGGTCACATTGCATTTAAATTTTATAATTTGGCGATTTGCGTGCTATGAATTGAGCCATATAAGCAAATCTTCACTTTGTATGACTGTCACAAGAGAGGAAGCATATCCATAAGAAGGGCAGGAAATTCCAATTTAGATCATGTATGTAACACCTAATACATATGCCAAGCCAAACAAGGTTGATGCAGTAAAAAAATGAGGTAAAAAGATGTGATAAAAAGATGCACATACCCTGATGCTTAAATGAAAAACTTTAAAGAGTGTATGCTAAATTCAAATAAGACTTTTTGGACCAACATTTTGGATTTAGTTGCGAAAGGCATGAGCATTTATGGTTCAAAATTCTGTATCACCTCTGTGTTGTGTGCTAAACAGCTTTGCTGGTCATCCACCTTCTTAGAGTGTAATGGCTGACAACTCTTTTTATTCGTTTACTCTTGTGGGGACAAGGATGCTCTACAGGTGCATTTAAATGGTCAGAATGTTTGTGTTTTTAAGCGATAAAGGTTAAGTGGTGTACTTGATATGAAGTCATCAAGCAGAATTCTGGGATAATCAGAAGCTTGGTACCTTTAGTTTAGTTGCATGTGGAATCTGTGCCCCTAAGGTAAACTTCTGATACTCTTTGATATTTGTACCAAAGTGAAGCCTTCAATACTTTATTGCAAACAGTTGTCCACCGTATTTCTCTCTCTCTCTCTCTCTCAAAAGCTTTTACTAGTATATTCTGGCATCACTCAAGGGGCATTCGCCCTTTGCACTAAACTTTCACAGCTAGGTAGCAGCTGCACAAGTCCTGATATGCAATTTTGCAAGGGACTTCCGAAATAAAAAACAAAAACAATATTTTGCTGTTCCAAAGGGTTACTTTCGCCACTGCTTGACCTTTTGCTTGAGGAAGTACTAATGTGAAGCCAAAATTATAGCAAATGACAGTTCGCTCAGTGTTTCTGCTGCCTGTGCTGTCAATGTACTTGCTATGTCGGAATGAAAATGACCGTGACAACAAATATGTGGAGGGATTAATTTTCTTTCTTTCTTCTTCTTTTTTTTTTTTTTTTTTTTGAAATATAGCTAGCTGGCATGCACTGAGAAGGATGATCCTGACAATGATAGTTTTAGAAAGTGTAAACTGGTGCAGTATCATATCATGTGGCCCGATTTTTTTTTCCCACAGCTGAAGGAAAACCGCCTCAATTCGAAAATAAATGCAGGGCCACAATCAAACCTTCTTGACGGAGTTACTTGGGAAGAAGTTAAGAAAATGCAGGTGAGTAGAAATATGCCTTAAAGCACTTTTTCAGGGCTTAGTGGGCATATGATTGCTGCCCGCGCCAACAGACGGTCGCATCCTGCAAATACGAAATTTTAAGGCCCAACCAAGTGTACACAATTTTCAAGGTGACGATGACAGGATTTGTTGTTGCAAAGGGTCATTCGTTGCTGTCGTGTCGCAGGTTTCGGGAAAACCAAGAAACATCGCTTGCCGCCCAGAAAAGATTGCGACAATTTCCGCAACATGGTAGCGCCCCCGATTCTCGCTTCGCTTGTTCTCCGCGCATACAAGAACTTCTCTTATGGAAGTGAGGTGGCGGCTGTATTTTGTCGTTAATCTTGTTATTGACTTTGTTGTGATGCTTCAGGGGTAGCTTGCTGAAATGTTGGTTACTTGCTGCAATGTCAACGGCATCGTCGGGGTCGTCGTGCTAGGTTGCTGGGAAGTTTGTAGAGTGCATTGTAGCGTCGTAGCACATATTTCTGGGCGCCCTTGAGATCACAGCAGATACCGCTGTTGCGGTTAAACGTTTGCTAGAAAAGATAGCCGCAAAGCTCTTTTATGGCGTGCGTGGGCAGTACGGGGACAGCTTGCAGAAGATAGCGCCATCGACCCCCGAATGTGGGTAAAGTGCAACAAAGAAGCTGATCCTAAACAGTGTACGCGTATGTCAATCCCAAAGGCTAAGCGACCTTTCTTTTTTGCATTACCGCATTTTTTGCTTCTCCCAAAGAAGTTTTCATAAAATTTTTCCCGCATAATAAACGCACCCCAACTTTGCTCAGATTTAAAAAAAAAAAGTGCATTCATTCTGCGAGTAAATACAGTATATACTTATGTCACAGAGAGAAAATTGGCACAAGTGCTTCGTCTTGTGCACTAATCTTCTTTTTGTGCCATGTCTTATTATTATGCTCAAAAACTGACATTTACCTTAAAGGAGAACGGGCACGAAATTTGAACATATCCAGATTGTTGCTCTAATTAAAGCAAGGGATGTCGTAACTACAACTGTTGCACAAAACTGCATCAGTAGACCAATCATGTTACATTTCCCCTATTTTGCACCAAATGTGGTGTTTGATATTTTGAAAATGGAGCTACAATCTCTCGAGGTCGAAATGCCCTAGCACGAGTATCTTCACGTGCACACACCGCACTAACGTGGCTGTGAGTATGCTTATATAGCACTTATGCAAACCATTTATATAACATAAGTCGCCAAAGGAACGCGTATACACCATATAAGCAAAATACTATTCTCCAGAGGCTGCCAATGCGCAAGATTTGTGGCACGAGCAGCCACCTAAGCTGCCACGGCTAGCAACCGCACATCAGCGGCTGCTACCGATAAGGCGGTTACGTGGTTGACGCTTGTTAGGTCTAGCCTGTGAACTTGCAACTCAATTGGCATGCCTAAAAAGTTTGCCCCCTAGAAAACTCGAGATTAGGTGCAAACGAGACCGCACTCACGAGCTCAACCGAGGGCAGTCCGAGTAGAACCAACAGTGTGGGGAGAACGGCCACAACAACCAAAGCCTGAAAAGCTTGCAAGTTCCTTCTGGTGGGAAAGGCGAGAGCCCGCAGCACTCTATGACAGCGCAACTTTTTTCTGACGCAGAGGGGGGCTGCTATTCGGCGCTGAGCGCTCTCACGAAAAGTGGGCGGCAAGTGACCAGAACAAAGGTTTTTCCGACGCCTAGACAACCCATCCTCGCGCTACGCGCCCACGACGGTTTTTTTTTTTTTTTTTTCTGTGAAGCTAGGCTAAAAGAAAACTTGCGCGTCATTGCTTATCACAGCTATCGTGACTAGAGAGGGCCATATCACAGCTGCACTGGCTGGTCACCACCTGGGTTTACCACTGCCCAGTCACGCATGCACCGACAAGGATCCCCCGCCGCCAATTCATGCCCACGAACAAAGTCCGCGCAGTGTCCGCGCCATGTCTGCCTGCCGTGGTGCAAGTGGAGTATACCAGCGACGATAGACCCATGCCAGATTTGCACGTTAGTTCTGGCACTCAAGTTTGGACATTCTCCCACAGTCTGCGACTGGTTGTGGTTCGGCACTGTCTATGCCAAACAAAGACCTAGCATCAGCCAAGAGGCCTCGTTCAGCACCTATAGTCAGTCAGCTTCGCCGTTATCTTTACGTGGCTAACCTTCTTTCTCTTATTTTTTTCTTGTTTTTTTTTCCCATTCTCTGCTCCTTGTTAGATTGTTCTGCGACCCCTCTCCTTCGTAGCGCCAGAGTCCTTCAATGCTTTACTGGTCACGAAACTTCGGCGCTAGTTTCATATAGAGTCCGTGGGAGCCACTACTGGCGCCACCGTCGCACTGAGAGGATCCAGCCGCCGCGCGTGCGGCATATTTGCCAGCTTTTGGCATGAAAACGCTCGCTGCTTCTGGTCTCTGCGCGCTGTGTTTCTTTTTTTCTTTTCGTAGTTGTTAGCGATGAATCGCCCAATTATTGTGTATACCACCTGCCTCCAATGGGGTTTTATTTTTTCGAATAAATCGCCGCAGACCTCGGCCACGAACGGCAACTGCTTTCGCGTCTTTGGGCGCAAACGCTGTGCCGTGTTTACCGATTTCAAAATATCTTTTGTTTGTTTCCTTCAAGAAAACTTTGTAACCACAATACATACGGTAGCTCCGTAGCTGCGGACTGCTGCGGGCCTATCAATAATGCAACGAGAAAAAAAAACTGAAAAGAAGCTGGTACGCGTCCTTCAGAGTAGGCTTTTAATGAATCTGTTGAGTGCTCTGGAATGCGCTGAGCACCCAGATACCCCAGTAATATTCTCTTTTCGATGAGGTGGTACAGTAACATTTAAAAGCGCTGCATAAAGGGAAAGGATCAAAACACGAAATGATGTATGTTGCACTGTGTGTCTTTCCACAAGTGCGATAGTACTGAGTAGGGTTACTCGCAGCGCTTCAGACGTGGGCTTGGTGAGGAAGCAGGCCTGTCTTTGCTTCGGCAAACTCTCAATGTAATCACAACAGTTGTTCAGCCATGTCATGTTCTCTTTTAATGTCTGAAAAATATTCATGTTACATCTGTAACAATAAATAAAAGCAGGATACCCATAATAACATATAAAGTCTCGAGTGGTATTTCTCACTGCAATGTGCTCCGCTTCGTTATACTGCACGTGCTCTGGCCTCCGAGAATTCAAGCAAACAGGCCGTTCATTCGTCCGGTGAATGCCGCGGTCGCCTTTGAATCATGCAGCTCCTTGCACACATCTTGCCTGCTGTAAAACTCCAGTGCAGCAGCTATATATTCACTGAACAACTGAAGATAAAAAATCATTAAGGTGTGGCTGAAGGAGTAGTTTCCCAAACATGCTACCTGCTGCACAAGAGAAAGTCATAATATTACTTGCCTTAACAGCAAGTCTCACACTCATTTTCTGGAAGGCATTGGGCATTATGTGGGCTTTTGTCAGTTTAGGCACAGCTCGTAGTCCAGCCTGTTCTTCCTCCTACCCCAAAAGGGACTTGAAATGATCGTGGTAAACGTCACCCTCTGGCAGTTTGAAACAAAATTTCAATTATTGTTGTAAACAATTCGTACAGTAAAGTATAGCATAACCACGCCTCGTTTTTCTTACCAGAAACTTCCCAACCTTTTGAAGGTTGTTTCTTATGCACTTGAAAATGTGCGGTGAATCGATGACAGTGTAAATCTCTCTTGACGGATCACAGGGGTGTTGAAATGATGTTTGTGGTTTTTTTCTGTCCCCATGTATGCCTGTAAAGAAGAAATTTCAGCTGTATAACCATATATTACAGCAGTACTCTAGGATTGTTACAGGAAAAAGTTGTTACCCAACGACCTCAAAGCTGACCGGTTGCTTGTAAAATTGTCGCATGTCACAGCCTGGACAACAGCGCCAGAATTTTCCAAGTGCACAATGCACTGCAGCAGCAATTTAGCCACAACAGAACCAGGAGCAGCGCTGGAAGCGCAGAATGTTCCCACAGTTTGCGACCAGCCCCCAAGAAAGGGCCGAAACAGGAACACCAACACATGATCAGAGTCTTTCTCGTTATCCCCTGGCCTGGTGTGTTCAGCAAAGTTGACTTTTCCAAGCAGGGCCATATCAGATTCTCTGACATGCAGGCTTTTGCGAACACTCATCTCATCAAACATGAGTGCTCCTGCAAAATAGAAATGGCCAAATGGCTTAGGAACAATGTCAAAAGTCACAGGCACTGCTTTTGATTTTAAATATAGATATTTCTCTAAACCTCGTCCTTCTCTCTCTGGGACCGCTGCAAGCTTTTCGTTCAGAACAGCAAACAAGTTTGCATCAAACCCAAAGTCAGCTTTCAGGTTCTTCATGTAAGTGTACAGAGTGCAGGGGTTAGGGAGAGGTAGAAATTCGTTCTCATGAAGGAACGTGTACACAGACGCCGACTTAACCTTCAGAAGGAGACAGTCATAAGCCATTCTTTCCTGTACCTAAAGAGAAAAGTAGGGAACTGTTCTCACATTTCGAAACATGCTACATAGTGGGCCTTCAGGATAAAAAAAATTCGTGCAGTGCATTTGGAATTACATGCATGTACATGACACAGACAAGATGATTTATATGCATGCATAATGTGTGTGCACCAGACACCAAAAATAGGAGAGGGGGCTCATCATACTGAAACACATGCATTAAATAGTAAAGTTGTTTTATAATGAATTTCACATGCATTTACATTAGCGAAACTGCTAAAAGGATACAAGCACAATATACCAGGTTCATGCGTAGGTGCTTCAAGAATACCCCATTATATGACATGGTGTATGCTGCTTTCCAGTTGCATGTGCTGAAAGCCCAATGAACAGTAGGCACAGAGGAACCATGTTCAGGATAAATACATGCAATCTGGCGTTTCTCTGGCATATCGTATGTTATGCAACTATAGCATTTGACACGTTGCAAACATATGCAGCGCATTCTCTAACCTTGTAGTATGGGCAATACGAAAATATATAAAACTTCATCCGTCTGTAATTGTATTCATCCTCAATAAGCAACCGGCACTGCAAAGTGAGACTGTTGGCACGTTAAGGATAAAAGGAATGCTGTGGAAAGCAAACACAACTTTTATTTGAAACTGCTGGAGTAATAAAAAATAGGGGGTGCTGAAACAAAATCGATGTGGTGACACGCATATGGCCTGTTGAATCAATATTCTTAACATGCTCGAGGAATGTTAACATTAAAGTGTATTTTCAGCGAAGACGCATGGTGGGGTAATTTAAAGAACCAAATTTGACACCGAAATACACCAACACTGCTCCCAAACATCCTACACGCGCTGGCCTGTTTTCTAAACTTACCTGGCAGCTTTCGCAGACTTGGCATTCGCCTTCATCACGCACTGATCGAAAATCAACTTCGTGCGGGTTGACATTTTTTGAAGGCTTTCTTCAAGTTTTTTGTGCTTGCTCGCTTGCACTCTCATCTTGGCCAATTTCGTCTGACACAAGGTCAGCTGTTGTTTCGTTGCCCGAAGTTGGCACTTCAGCAGTTTAACTTCGGCGAGAGGGCTGGTAAGTTCATCTGTCTGGCACGCCGAGTCCGAAGTGCACGTTGGCCCCTCGCCGACAAGATCTGTGGGCAGTGCAAGATCTGCAAAACAATTTCAAAAATCGTTTCAAATAGCGCATTTTCAGCTCACACACTCCTTCGAAATTTCACCGATATAATCACTGCACGGGCAAGAAAGTTAAAACAACATTGAACGTAAACTCACCTTCACCACACGACGCGGCACCCGATGTGCCTGGTTTGGCGTGAACTTCTGTTTTACGGGCACATGAGGACGACTCACGACGTCGCTTCGCTGGGGACCTTCTTGTCAGGGTCCGTGACCGCTGCTTCGGCTTCGTCAAATACGCTGGCAAGCCGTCAAACTTCCTTGGAATGGCACAAGGCTGCAGAAGGGGCGTGTCGCGCGGAAGTGACTTTTTCGCCATTCACCACAAATTTATCTGCGCGGATGATGTCACTGTCATCGAAATGCTTCTCGCACACTCTCACATACTTAGAGTCGAAGCAAAAGTCACCCGTTTCTTGCCTTGGAATTAAGCGCTTCCATTTCTCGCGCAGCACGCCGTCACTGGGTAAACAGAACAAGGAAACTTTTTCTGTTCTGCCCTTGTACCCGGAACGACATCCCGGGACACAACACGTGTTCGGCATCGTCACTGCACTAACGCCGCATCACAACAGCACGATATGCACGTTTCCCACACAAAGCAACCAACTCGCAGCGTCGTTCGAGCCAGCGCAACGCCGCCCGACCAGCCCGACGAATCCCCTCAGTGAGATGGTGGCGCCACCGCGCGGCAACCCAACGCATCATATGAAGCTCTCCCATTGAGTTACGGGGCAGTTTCGTGACCAGTAAAATTGAAGGACTCTGGTAGCGCCTATGTCGCTCTCTCTCCTGCTGGTGTACCTCTGTTGAGAAGTGCAGTCATTACCTTGTTAGTTCGAGCCACATTATAACCAGTCTTTCATCTCGGGGGATGTGCAATAACCGATATCTGTATACATGAAGTTTAGAAGATGATAAACGCTAGTAAGAAAAGTCTGCTTTATAGCCAGTCCTGTGTCAGGTTATGCAGTAATGCGCTAAGGTCATGTGCGGTTATGTGGTAAGTAGTCCAAGCTGTATGTGCATAATGTTATGAAATGCTTCTTAGTTTCGCTTTATTCAGCTGTGTTAGTTGTCACAAATTCAGTTTGTTCACTCGCCAATGTGCCTTTAGCCTCTCCAGCAGCCTTATTCCCTGCTGTAACATTGATTTGCGCATTTTTCAGATTAATCTTGGAGCAAATGAACGATCTGTTTGTCCGGAGGTCAGACATGCTTGTGGTTTCTCATAGGAAAGAAACCAATCTTGTGCTTAAAGTACTTCTGCGATTTCTTGCAGGTTATGTTAATTTTGAGCGAACAAAAATTGTACTATTCACGTTGCTTACTGGAAGTGACTCATTGAACAGCTCATTGAACATGGTTGTGGCATCAGCAGAGTGAATGTGGGCAGCAAGACGCAGCGAAATGAGGTTGAATGAAGGCACATTTGGCATCTTTTGCTGAGCTGCACTGGCACCATGTTGGTAAAAGGGAAGTTACGTCGAACACTACCAGAGTTTCTGGCCCCCTTACGGGCCAGATGAATGTGTGAATCGCCAATTTTGAATCTGCAACAGCAGTGCCATTTGCGAGAGACACACTGCAGTCAAAATTCGACAAGCACATTGTCGCAATGGCAGATTTGTACTGGGAATAACAGTGTCAACGATGGAAAATCAAATGATTATAAATGCTTGCAAGACACTGTATGTCTAGTATGGGTGCTTGTGCGTTCTTCAGGCACTTGTGCTGCTAGAGTTGTCGACATACTCGATGAATGTTATAATTTTTGCAGTGCCTTCTCCAATGAAATCCTTGTAGGAAAAGTAACCTTGTGGTAGCACGGTCGTGCTGTATATATATATATATATATATATATATAGCGCACTGCGCTCCACTGTCGGATCTCCACAGTGTCATGATGGCATGCACACGTGTCTTGGCAGACCCATTCAGACATGCAGCACCGCTCGCGTGGTGCTCAGATGAACGTACGGGACTGCACGAGTGAATAGAAAACTCCACTAGTGCCACCAACCGAAGATGTCAATTGATTACGCAGGAGGTTAAAGTCGATCAAAGTTGAATGTACCTTCCTTTTTCTTAGAGACTAGTCAACACAACTAGCAAAAACAAGTTGTGTATGCAAATGTGTACAAAGTGTGAAAGGCTTGAGCTACCTTTTCCCCTTTTTTTTAAGGGGGGACATGGTACCTGGAGCTATTTTTTTTTTATTTATGAACCAAATTCAATTTAAAAGCACAGGTATATGCATTTTGTTGTGCTGATTTCAAAAATGTAGTTATTTTTTCTGTGACTCAGTTAGTTACCAAAATAATTAGATATTAATTTCTAATAATTGGTGATACAATAGATGAAAATCTACTGAGCAGAAAGTTAAATTTAGTGCATGAATGCAAAGTAGAATACATAAGGGTTGCACTGCTACAAGCAGTTTTCAATTCCAACAACAATTTGCAATTTAGGAGCTCATCAAATCTTAGATGTTTATGTCACAGCCACTAATGAACTTGAACCAAAGCAAATAAAAAATTATAGAGAGAGAAAACAAATAATCTGCTTGCAGCAGTTCAAGCTTTAGGCATTCAGCATCACATATAAAAAAATTACAGCTGTAGCTGTCCCAAGAATTTAGATATCACTGTACCAAACAAGCAAAATGAGTAAAAAGCTTGTTCTGAGAAAATCGCGAAAAACTTAAACAGCTCAATTTATTCCAGAATATCATAAAATATTTACAAGTTACCAGTTGTAAATGATCAGTAGCCCCCTGGCACATAGTCTGTCTGCACATAGTTGCCTGTGTGGCGTTTTTTCAGGGCTCTGTGCATATTTTCTGCTGATGCACATTTTCGAGTTGAAGCTTCCAGGCGCCGCTGATATTTTTCAGCCATACGATTGCTGCACAATGTGCTGGGGCTTAGACTCGGCTCCTTTAGTATTGATGCAGTTGGTCTCACATTTCCTGCATTAAACCTTAGCACTGCCTCCACCACAGCTGCTTTTACGGTAAAAAGGGAGGCATGGCGCTCTTTTGGTGCAAGCGACCATATGACCGAGTGGAGCCTCTCATTGCTGTTTTGAGTCTTCCCTCGCAGGCACCTCTCAAGCAGTTTTCTGTTTCTCAGGCGTTCGTATATAGGCAACAAAGCCTGACAAACATGAGGAGGCAGGTTGCGAAGGTGTTTTGGTGCTGGCTCACCCCTAGCCTATGCGGCATTTTGGCAGCACCACGAATTGGGACCTGTTGAGCAGAAGGAATGGTTCGACGCAGTGTCAGTAGACATTATGTGATGGTAGGTTGCCATCACTGCCTTGTGCATGGCATCCACATCTCCTTTGTGCGTTTTCAGTGCCCATCCGTAATAGGAGCTTAGCCGCGTAATTAGGTCAGCTGTGAGCCGACCTTTTCCGCCAGGGCCCTGAAGGCAAGAAGCTTTACTTCTTGAGACGAGGTTGCGTAGTGCCGTGCCCATACGTTTTTGTGCCTGGTTCACGCAGTCCTCCTTTTCCACTGCTATGTAACCGTAAAGTTTCTCCTCTTGAAGTGCGAGATACGTACGGCTGTCTCCATCACTAAGCACTGTAGTGTACAGAAGACCGTGCCGCTCGAGGGACCGCTTCCATAAAATAAGAGCTTCCTCCACTTCCATTTTTCCTGACTTTTTGTTTGTGTTCTTTTGACACTTGTGGCCTTTCTTCCAGCTTTCAAAAGACGGATCGCCTTCCTTTGGGCCAGTCTCGCATCCCGCGCAGAAACTGCTCAGGACAACGTAGTCCAAACAAAGCCCCATAAACAGTTCTATCACGATGCCGATGTGCAAGGAATGTCCGCGAGTCATCCACGACTCATCGAACGACACCGTGATGTTTCCGGGGTTGCTGAGGCACAAATCTTGATAGAGCTCGCGAACCGAGTGCGCGCACTCGCTTGTCACATTTTTGGCCGCATGATCCGCTGCGGGAACCAGCTTACCTTTGAGGTAGCTTTGCCACGTCTTTGTGTGGAGGCGGCGACGGCTAATCTTCATCAGCGAGAAAATATCATTAAAAGCTGTTTGTCGGTTTCCTGTAGCTTGTATGGCGCGAGCTGTGAGAACATTCACACAGAACGGGTTTGTTTTCGGTTCACCACGGACGCGTGGCGAGCTCCAAGTCCACGTCATGTCACTGCTGTTCGTGCACACGAGATGCAGCTTGACCGCGAGTCCGTATTCACGATTGTCTCTGAGGATTTTTAGGTCACCAGCACCGCATAATTTACATTTCGCATGCACAAGCAGAGTGTTCACCAAATCTAAGCTTACAATTGTAAACACACTCGTGTCAGGGGTTTCACATGCGCCATCGGCGTTGTCTGTCAGCTGATGTCGTTTCTTTTCCGTTGCGGGGGTGGATGACAGCTGCAGCAGTTTATCTTGGGCTCTTTTTCTGCCCTCTTCCAATTCTGCGGGCTGCAGAAACTTCGTATCGCAACGCACGCGACCATCGGCCCCTCCGCACGACGACGGGCTTGTTAGGCCTAGGTCCGTATCGGCGGCAGCCGCGATGCTTTCGAGGTTCGGCTGCGTTACACTCCTCTTCTTAATGTTCTCAATAAGTGGCGTCGCACTTTCTTCGCCCCAAATGCTTTTTTCGTGTGCGGCTTCTTCCGAGCCATCGTTCTTCACTCCAACCACACAGGCGTTGGTCACACACACTGATAACATCGCGCATGGCCAACAGCGCGGATGAGCGCTGTGCTGACAAGAAAGGAATTCTGCCAATCGTATGCCGAACTGAGGTCACGTGCGCTAGGCAACGAATGAGCTTGCGCTGGGACTCTTTTTTTGCGCGCTTTTTTGAGAAAGCCAATGACAGCCTAGAATAGGAGTTGGCGGGAAAATAAAGAAGAAAAATAGCTCTTTCAAACGAGACCAAGATAGCCACGCTACAACTCGTGAAACGGCCGCTGAGTTTTGCGAAAAAAGGACCTTTTTAGCAATAACTTCGGCTGCAATTCTGCCAGTATTGTTTAGAGTTATGCTACAGCTAAAATATTAATGCAAGAGCTGAGAAACTTTGTGTAGCTGTGTAATAAGACCTCTAGATTTCGAAAATGCCATTTTCCAAAACTCTATTTTTTCCGCGATTTTTTGGTCCCAAAGACCCGTGTCCCCCCTTAAACACCTGCCAAGGGGCAAGTGAGAAATATCTGAATGCAAGCAAATAACTTTTGAGCATTGACTCTCCTATAGGATGCCGTGGCAAGTGCAACAGGCGACCAAGTTGTGCTTGTGGGGGCTGCATCCAAGGGGATAATCCAGCGTGACTATCAACACAATGCTATGGTCTACAAAACTGCCTACAGTAAGAACCCCTTTGACAACATAACAGACTCTGAGCTTGAAGATTACAAGCGACTTGTGGAAAGAAAGCAACGTGGAGAATCAAGTGAGTGGTTTATTTGTATGTGTGCATGCAGATTTTGTGGAAAGCTTGTGGCTCAAAAATGAGATATTCCATGGTGTTGTAGATACATTAGGGGGTTTGGGCAAAGTGTAGCTGGAAAGTGTGGCAAGTTGCTGTTTACGCTTGCCATACATGTAATAGCCAGGATCATAGTTGCTCCGTAACAACAGTACGTACTTCGTTGTACTGTTGAGCTCGAAGCTTAATGTCAAAATTACTGCACGTTAAGGTACATCATAGAATGCAATTCACTTTCTAACCGTGTTTTAAAGACATTCCTTGAAAATCGGACAGACTGCTATTATAGCGTTAATGGGGGGGGGGGGGGGGGGGATAGAAAATTTGTGAAACTTGCACAGTCTCACAAGGCTGTGTCACAGCCGAGCTGGTAGGCACTTAGCTGGTTCTGGCTTGGCTGGGTTTTTACAGTCTCACCTCTGTCTTTCCCATCTCTTGCTATACTAAACAATAGGCAGCTATGCTTACTCTCTTGATTTCTCACCTTTTGTGTGTGCGTGTGTGCGTGCGTGCGTTTCTATCCTTTCACTCTATATATATTTCTGCATCTTTCTTTCCTTTCTTCCTTTTCTTTCTTTTTATGTCTTACTTGCTCTCTGTAGTCGTTCTCTCATCTTTTTTTCTTTCTTTCTATTTCTCTTTTCTTCCTCTCTCGCTCTCTGTGCTCATTCGCCCTCCTCTCGACCCTCGCTTTCCTTTCCCACCCTCTTGCTGCAGTATATTGTACAACGCTGTGCAATGCTCTGCAGCTACATGTGTATGCACAACATATGTTGCAAACAGTTGGGAATGAGCGTAACAGCAGTTTGTGCACTGCGGTTTGCTGTGCTTGCTTGCACTCCACGCACATGTGCGGCAGCTCGGCGGGTTCCATTAGTTGCCGCAAAGGCAGGGCCGCTCATCAGTTTTACCTCATAAGTAGCAAAGAATAGGGTAGGGATGAGTAACAATATACATGCTCTAATTTTGAATGCTAATTATTGTGCACATAAAAGCATCAAACTACAGTAGATTTCCAATTAAAGAAAACTTTCTTGAACAAAATTGCTGCTTGACTAGAAAAACTGCCTCTAATATGATTGGTTTTGTACTTGACTTCTGTACCCGTGTTCATCTCTCAGTAAATGAAACTCTTGTTGAACAAAACATTTTCCTAGTCTCTTAAGGTTTTAACAGGAGTCTACTGTACATGCAGGATACAGAACAATTCCTTAGTGCAGCATCAAGGACCTTCTGCTAGGCTGCACATCTTGCCACTTTTTTTATTACTCTTAAAGTCAATTTAATAATATAATTCTTCTCATATCAAGAAAAGGATGCTTGAATCTGTCACTATAATTCATGGCCTTATCAGTTCCTTTAACTTACATGTGCCATGCGTGTTATCATGGTAAGTGCAGCCAGCAAACCCAAGAAACAAAGTAGGTTAATGGTTGATATAACTACTCACTCATTTTAGATGTCTTGGAAGAGTGTGAAAGTTGCACTCTTTGGCGTTATTGTTTCGCCGGGGAAGCGGGTAAAGTTTTATCAATCTGCAAAAATTATCAGCGGCAGCTTTTTGGGAATCTCGAAGCACCTACGTAATTTTTGCAGAAAGGACTTATATTCTTCCATTTGACCTGACTGCCTACCTTCTCTAATTAAAAGGTTCATTATCTTAATTTCTCTAATTGCTGCTGTAACTGATGTTTCTAGTCATCTAAGGATGTTTACCACCACAGAAAAAGTAGTGCTGAAGGGAGCAAGCTATATCGCAATTCCTGTTTGTAGATAGATTTTTTTAAATGACCTGTAAAACAACTCTCCTTTCCTACAGTTTTCCGGGAAGCCAATGATGGTGTAGCTTGTAAGCATACCAGGTTTCCTTCCTCACAACATTTTTTATTCTATATATGCATTTGTGTAGGCTTGCGGCAACTGCAGCTACCTAGATAATGAGTGAAATGGACATTGTTAACAGAGCACCTGCCTCTCTCAAGTCAGTGCTGATGACAATACCATCGTATCAGTGTACTTGACCTCAAATCTCTTATAAATTTGTGGTTTCAAGCATACTGCGACACAATTTCACAGACAAAAGTGCTAGGTCACTGTCGTTGGTGTCTAAATTATTTGTATTAATGTATAAGCATGCCATGCTTGGCAGGATTACTCAAATAAACATGTATCATTTCATGTATATATAAAATGCATCCGGAGAAATTATGGATACAATACTCATGGATTGAAACAGGGCAATTTAGGGCTAAGTGGTGTAATTTCCATGGTCTTCAGTTAGGTTAGGTTAGGTTAGGTTAGGCATTTGCACTTGAAGGCATAAATCAGAGCCAACACGAGATCAAATGCATCGTGATATGACGCATCTTTAGAAGTTGCGAGTACCACTTGTTACACTACAGAAGTTGATGTCTCACTTGAATCTATGAGTATTGTTCATGTAACTTAAGTTCAAAATAAAGATGACTGTAATAACATTGGTGTGTCTTACCTGGCAGCCACTAGCAGCACAGAGCAGTTCAAACAACAGAGCAAAGTTATTGCATCAATGTTCTGAATGTTCCTGGAATTTGCCGGGCAGGTGGTCTTGAGGTTCTAAATAAGACAAAGTTACTGCTCTTAAGGGCTTTGGGTGCTTTATGACAAATTCGTTGTGCAACCACTTGTTGCTGTAGTCTTGTTATTCATTCCAGCTCTGCAAAATGTGGCGTCACGAAAGCAGCTTGCCAATGTGCAGCCTGTTATGCTTCTTTGCAGTTGATGATGATGTGCCAGACAGCTTAAAGCCATTGCTTGTTGAACCAGTTGCTGTCCCTAGCCAGGGCCCTCAGCGGACGTCGAGTCCGCTGCAGTCACCTGCTCAGTCACCAACATCACCAGCATCTGACGAAGAAGGTGGGTGTGTCGAGGTTGGGCCAGTGAGAGTTGTAGATGCATCTTGATGGAAAAAATGGGCCTCTTGCTAATGTTTGCTCCATTGTGGCAAAAAAGGTGTGGGTGCTGTTACAATCATGTTAATGTGCCATGGTGTAAAAGGAATTAAGGGCACTTCAAAGGCAGAAAGGGAGACAACAGTACAAAGTGCTTACTTGCAACTGAAACATTTATTGAAAAACAAAGTAGATGAATACTGAAAATAGGCAAATACATGCATGTCAAGAGAAACACATAAGCAAGCAACAGCGAAACATAGATGGAACTATGAAGTTGAAACTTTGTCTAAGTAATGCTGATGTAACAGACAAATGGTCATAAAAGACAGCAGTGTGCATACACTGAAATAGAGGCTCATAAGAAAATGCATATTTGGTACTCGGAGACACCTCATGTAAAAGACAAGAATTGCTCCCCAGTGCATGTCTTTTATAAAGGAGTTTAACTGTATATAAAAAAAAATTCTTGTCATGCAGCAAAACCAAAGGGCTAATGCACTGGTTCTCATGTGGTAAATCTCCATCATTTCACGAATTAGTTGGTTGTTACTTCTAAAGGTCATTTCAATTTCACACAAGACAATATAGCAGCCCCATATCTGATGACTTCTCTGATGCCTGATGTTCTCGTAGGCACACGTTGAAGCAGCCTTGCGATTGACCAATGTATACTCTTCCGCAACAGAAACTGAAGAATGTATATATCCCACCAATTGCACAATCTATATATTTTCTTTTGGGGTTCACACTACATTCTTCATTATGGTGTTGTGGTTAAAGCGCTTGATAGCTAATCAAGCAGGTGGTGGGATCGAATGCCGACCGGGTGGCTGCGTTTTCGATGAAGGTGAAAATGCTAGGGCCTGTGTATTTAGATTTAGGTGCATGTTATAGAACCCCAGGTGGCCGAAATTTCAGGAGTCCTTCGCTATGGCGTCTCTCATAATCGTATTTGGGGTTCGGGATGTTAAACTCCAACAATAATTGTTATGTGATTAACATATATTGTGGTGATTTTCTGGCAATGCATGAGCAAATTGTCTGTTTCTTTGTGGGGGAGGGGAATGTCTACGTTAAACCTACTGCCTATGTGCTTTATTCATGCAGTTTTATGGAGATCAGAAACAACAGCCTTTTTTTTCCCCTTTGCAATGGGCAATATGTGTGCTTGTTTATTTTTTTTTTTTTAACAGTGTTAGCACACAGAAATTTTATTATATACTCATTTATTTTCTGTGTTTCAAAACTTGTGCAAAGCTAAGCCCAAAGTAGTTTTTATGGTAGTCCTTTTTGCAAGCACAGTCATTAACCATTAAGGACTATTTTGGGTTTTGCTTTACAGAAGTCTTATGAACACAGCATAAATATGAGCTTTGAGAGACAAACAAGCTGGAATGACCAGAGTATCCCCAATACATCATAAAATCTGTGTGTACCAACATTGCTGAAAAAAATCGAAACCAACAGGGACAGCAGCAGCGTTGACCGTCCTGTAGGTTCTTGTTCTTCTTTTTCTGAAAGAAACAAGCATCGAACAGTTTCTTCACACATTGACAGGAAACCACCTCAATGTAGTGTTTCTCTCGCCAGAATGTAGTATGTAGATTGTGTGGTGGGCATGGTGGACATGATACTGTTTTCAGTGCGGAAGAGCATATGTTTACCAGTCGGGATGCTGCATCAACGTGCATCTACGAGTACATCGGACATCAGTTGTATCACCGAAGACATCACATCTGGCAGTTTAATATAAATGAAGGAAGCCTACCATTTAAAAAAAAGAAAAAAAGTGGAGACCAGTTCATTACCCAGCTCAAGGATTTTTTTTCTTGACCATTTGTTTTTCATAGTTCACGTTTTCGATGTTTTGGCGTTACATGCTTCAGCTTTTCTTGACACACTTGTGTCGACTCATTTTCTGTATTAATATTCTTCCTTTTTTGTATCAATGCTTTGATTCAGAGTAAGCACTTTGAATTATTGTCTCCTTTTTTGTCTTCTTTTGAGGTGTACTTAATTAATTTTAAACCCTTTGTTTTAACCATCTTGCCTTGTTGTCGATTCTTTACACTACATGTGGGAGTCCCATTTCATGTTGTACATGGGAATTTTAAATGTACAGATGCTACATAGTAAAACGTGCAGCTTTAAACATTTTAAATAAATTAGAATCTCGGTGATTTAAACCCAACTGATACAAAATTGTATAATTCCCAGGCCGATTCCATCGCGTCTATTGGGCCATAATTTGGATGTTTCAAACGCTTTTCTGTGTCACAATGGGTATTATGAACTTGAGTACTGAAACCATTCGAGCAACAGCATTGAGTAGATGCTTCAGAAGTATGCACGCGACTGGTGCACCCACAGTCAGAGTTGAGCTTTTTATTTGCCACAACCACTGTGGATGAAACCGCGGTCGCTATCAGTGCTGTTATATGTAGCAAGGACAAAAATGCAGAAATACATGTTCATACAACGTTCATAGATTCTAAGCAATGCTGCTTGCTGCAGCTGACAAAACTGCTTAAGGCACGATCATAGCTAGCAACGACATAGTTTTGAAGGTACATGTGAGGCTTGTGCTCACAGATTGAAAACGGAGCTATTGTTTGCCACAACTACAGCACACAAAACCACAGTTGCTGTTGATCCGGTCATGTAAGGATACGATGGAACTCTGATAGTGTGCACGCTTCCAACATACTCACAGAGTCAAAGCAAACGCTGCTTTCCAGAAACACTGTGAAATAGCAATGAGCAATGTAGTTTAGAAGGCACATGCGAGGCCACTGCACATAAATTGGAAACCGTACTGTTTGCTGCAACTCCCATGCATGAAACAGTGTTTAAGATCAATGTGATCGATAACATGTACGTGCTCTGAAGGTGCGCGGCTGATTCAGCAGTAAATTGAAGCTAAAAAAAAGATGTAAAAAGGCACAAAGCATTTTGGCCAAATACATATGAGTGTGGCAGAGGGGACTGTGGCACCTTATGCCTCATGTGAAGCTTTGATGCATGCATTCGCGGTGTCATAAGACTGGCTACAGTCACTTGATGATAATGTTCCGAGTAGAAATGCTTAGTACATTGATCACAACTATTACAATCGCAGTCTTCTTTTTTTTTTTTACATAGGTATGTAAGCAGATAGAGTTTAGGTCGCTACATTGGCTGCCATGACATAGTAGTATGATTGAGGCATATTATGTCCGCTTATGCCTGCATTCTGCTTGCACCTTCCCTTTTTCAAAATAGTGAAGACAGCTGTTGTAACGGCGGTGCGCTACCTTCAACCAAACATGACAGAACCACAGATTATCATCACAGACGGTTAGTTTTTGTGTGGTGCAGCATACCAATGTTTGGCTTTTTTTTTTTGCGCTTTCAGCATCTCTTCCAGATTGACTAGAGAGGCCACTAACAGCATCGCTGCACAGCAGCGTTTGCATGACCACGTACAAAACAATGGGTGTGTTGTGCAAAACCATTGTTACATAGTATCCCAGCAGCATGTTCAAAAAGCACTCCCGTCCCTGTCCATGCCATTAGGATCTTGTTTTCCTGCTTAACTCTTTCGGCCCTTGAGTTACCGAGTGTAGAGTTGCTGTTTCGAATTTAGTGGGAGCACTACAAGGTTATTAATCATTTTAGTGGTGCTTTGTTGCTCATCAGGAAAAGCTAGCACCATTCTGAATTTTTACTGGAATGTGGACAGGAGTCTAGGAGTCTTGGTACCAAGAGTCCATGGCTGGGCCGAAAAGGTTAAACAAATCCTTGTATCCATTGTACATTGTGGATGATTACTGTGTGTGCCTGCACTTGCTACCTTCCCTGGAGTAGATCCTGGGATGGCATACTGGTTTGCCTTAGTCTTAGTGTGCATGTCTGCATGGAGTGTTCTGCTTCTTTCCTAACTGCATGCAGATTCGAAATCCAGCGCTCGAGTGAAGAGGTCACTGTCATCAAGGTTGGCCACTGAGGGTGAGTGCTTGAACAGCTATGCTTGAATGCTTCATGATATCAAGCATGCTGTTTCAATTAGTTTTGTAGATAAGTATTCTTTAGTCTTCTTTCAAGCACTCAACTGCACAGTCACCTCTAATGCAGATCAGTGCTTGGAATCTAAACTGTTAAAGCCAGTAATAGTGAGCTGAAAGAAGTTCGCATCATTCCCAATATACCTTGGAGAGATAGACAATGACATTTCGTTAAAGAGCAATGCAGCAAATTTTGCTTCATGTGCTTCACTTTGAAGCAGTTCTTTCCTGGAATAAGTTCAATCATACATATTTATAAAATAAGCAAAATCAACACTCGCTGTGATAAAAGAGCCGTATGTTGCATATAGGTATCAGCTGTTCGTGCTCATGCTAAACTTTTGTGTGTTGTTCCACCTTTCTCTCCTTTATTGCAATATTGTATAGGGAATTATCACTCCGTTTCTAAGTTGAACGATATGCACGAGCAGGTCTTGCTCCACATGTAGGCACGGAATAATGTCATATATAAATAGCATACCTCGCATGCTATTTCTGTTTGACATATTTACTTAGGCAATTGAAATACCTGTGCATCATGCAGAAACTAATGTGACAGTGCCTAATGAATGTGATGGAATCACTTCTCGCCTATGAATACTTTCTAGGTAGGAAAATTTCACTTAATGAAATGTATGTTGTAGTTTGGCAGGAATATTTGCCCCTACCCCTTTCTATTACTGGATGTCTGTACAGTCGAACCCCGCTACAACGAAACTGACGGGGTGCGGGAAAAATTTTGTTGAAGCGAAAATTTTGTTGTAGTGAAATCGAAAAAAAAAAATTATAGCTGATCTGAGCTAGCAAAACAAAGAAAGGTTTATTCTCAAAATTCAAAAAATGTCCGCTGCTTCCTGTTCTTTCCCAGCAGCGTCACGATGTGGTTCTCACCCATGCATAGCGACGCCATGGTGAAAAGCATGCTGAAACAATGCCTAAAACTGTCTTCGTGAATGAACCAAACAGTTGCATTAACACATTAACACCAGTAGCTGTGCGCTGTCAAAAGAATCCGACAATGCTGAGATGGAGGCATGGTGACGTGGAGCGGCGACTTTTGCATTATTCTATGCCGTTCTTATCATCCATCACTCGCGGTTAGCTGATTTTGTTGATAATGTGGACAAACATCCGCTCTAATTACCACACTGGCCAAGTGCTAACATAATGATTAGCACCGGAATCGGAAAAGGCATCGTTCTGCAGTCGCTATCGTTGTCATCGCTATCGTTGCCATTGCCATCGCTATCGAGCAATGGCGGCGCCCATGCTTGCTGAACAGCTGTAGTATAGCGGTGGTTTCTGGTGGTGACAACGTATGTTTTAGACTTCGTTGATGCATTTTCAGGCTCTGATGCATTTTCAGGTTCTTGTACCCGTCAGGCTCTGAAAATGCATCGAAATGTGAAAGATTGGGTTTACCGCATAGAAATATCTGAGCCTGGAACTGCATCATAAAATTTTGAAGCGGGACAATCAAAGAAAGTGTTCGTTGTGGCGACAATATTTATACATTGACTCCTATGGACTGCGGACAGGGAATCGTAAATTTTTCGTTGAAGCGGTGTTCGTTGTAGCGGAGTTCGACTGTAGGTAAGAAATTTGTAAACAGGGGATGTGCGCTGGCTTCAGCACACACCTCCTGTTAACAAATTTCTCATTACAAGCCTACATCTTCCCCTTCCTGCCATTCATTTAGATAGCTGTATGTATATCAATGTCAAAATTATTTATGAATTTGAATTTATAAATTTGTTGAGCATTTTAATTATCGGGCACTTGACAAAAGTGACTCAGCAACATAAAAGCACAATTACCCTGACATGGTCAAAGAATTGCTGAAGTTTGTCTTTACCCTGCTCTCAAGATGTCTTTTTTAGAAGAAGCACAGGAAGTTTATTCGCTACTCTGGTGAAATTGCTTCCTTATTTTTTCCCTCTCTCACTCATTAAATTTACATAGGTACTCGTATACTTCTCAGCCCTGCAAAGCATGCTGGGGTATGTTCGCCATTCAGGCAATTTTCTTGATGAATTATAGATCTGCGCACTCACACACTTTCAGGCTGCCTTCGGTAATACACCTAAACATTGAAAACGCACTTGTTTCTAACCTTGTTTCTTAATAGCTTTTTAGTCATTCTTAACTTCTTTGCTAATTAATTTCATTTATTACTCGTTAAGACATTGTTAAGGGAGGGGGTATACATTAGGTTTCAAAACTACAATAAAAAGCTGGGGTGGAACAGCTGCGCCATTGTGTGCTAAACCTGTTTACCTCTGCCATCATGCGCCGAACCACCTATGTTGCGCCTAACTCTTCTATCAGCACAGTACTACGCCGTAGCAGCGGAATTCAGCCACAAGGCGCCACGGCCATCAAGCCCTGTGCCCGAAAACGCAGCTGAAACATCGTGTTCTCAGTTTTATCAAAATTGTTGTTTCAATTTCGTCAATGTAGTGATCACTCGAGCAGTAGCTATTAACTTTGATCATAATGGTTCGGTAGTGATTGCTGGCGCATGCGCTAGCTCTGCAGGTGTCAGCACGTATGGCTTCTCTCATCATGAAGAGACTCTGCGAAAACAGCCTATCTCTCTGGCCCACCAGTGTTCTTTTACACGAGGGTTTTGTAGAGTTACGCGATATTGGATCCAAGAGCAGTAGCTGCCAGCATTACTTCGTACAGTCAAATCTCATTTCGAGCACGCTTAATTCGAACTTCCGGTTAATTCGAACTCAAGATGAGGTCCCGTCAAAGCTGTGTATTCCAATGGGCGAAAATGCCCGGTAATTCGAACGCCCAGGCACTTCCGACGGTTAATTTAAACATACCGCACTTCGAAAATGCTCTCGGCACTCTGCCCAATCCCACCGCGACACCTGCGACACCTCAACGCTGCCCGCGAAGGAAATGAAAAGGAAAGAAAAGGCTGCAGTGCAATGTTCGCTCTCTCTCAATTGCCGATCTGCGACGCGCCTGTGTCACGCTTCTCCCTTTTCCGTCCCTGCCACGTAAAGACCCTCCTCCTTCCAACGCCGCGTGCGACGAGAGAGAGAGAGAAAAAAAGAAAGCCGGTGCTATGTTGAATGTGTGTGGTTGAAGGAAAGGAAAAAGGCACTATCTTCTGCAACCCTTGCCCCTTGCAGGAGCAGGGCTCTGTGCCTTGAGGGGCGGGGGGGGGGGGGGGGGGTCTCTTATGTGCTAGTGCCACGCTTCCTCTTTTCCCTTCTCTGCCACGTAACCCTTCTACTTTAACAACATGTGCGAAGAGAGCAAAGAAAAAAGAAAAAAAAGCTCCATGGAGTGTTGGTTTTCTCCGCGTGGAGGCGCTCCTCCTCGTTACGTACTGGCCATGCTGCGGCTGCGTAGCAGAGGGCTGTGTAGCGGAGAGCGGGAGGCTCTGCTACGGAGCAGTCGCCATTGCCTTCATCTTAAAAAGTGTTGGCGCTGGACATTTTCGAGCGCAACTTCTCTTGCCAGGAGAATGCTGAAGCCGAAGTAGAAATGGTTTGCAAGCTGCGTGCGAAATTGATGGACTTGCTGCAAGGCAAAAGTGTGCAGACACGTATCACCGATTACTTCAATTATTAATGGATCTCCTGTGATTTGTGAATAAATGTAAGTCTTCTTAAACTTCCTCCTCGTGTGTTAGCTCAAAGCACATGCGCCACTGCATGGGCCCTCCGTTTATTTAGCTTTCAATAATTTGAACTTCTTTTAATTCGAACAAATTTTCGGGCCCCTTCGAGTTCGAATTATCGAGGTTCGACTGTATAACGTTAGTGCGATTTTTTTGTAACTTGGTGGCAGCATTCACAAAAGCGAAAAGGATTACAGTAACTGTGTTCAAAAGGAGGATGATGTCCGGTTCCCGGAAGAACAGCCCAGAAAGGAGAGAGCACAGGATCGCTCATCGAGTGCACACAGTATTCTCATTAATTTCGCCGCTCTGCTTCATTATATGGCGCTTATTGACTCAGTGGTCCATGCTTGAGCATTCGGGTTACCAGAGGGGGTAGGGGACTGCACATAGATAGCTAAAAGAAGTAACAGGTGCATCGCGAGAGGTAAGAAATGAATGGGATAGCAATAAAAAGTGAGGCCAGTGGCTAACTCTTTTAGGTCCTATTTCACGTAACTCTACAAAACGCTGCTGTAAGAGGATACAGCCGAGCCAGGGAAACCAAGACTTTTTGCGCAGTCTTTCCGCAATGAGAGCGCAGCACGTTGAAACATATGCCATTCGCATGCTGATGACTGCCAAGCTAGCACGCGTGCAAACACCTTTAGAAGCAAAATTCACAGTTGTTGCCCTAACACCCCCCCCCTCCCCCCCCCCCCCCTCAAACTTTCCATCACAACGTCCATTCTTTTTGTGCTTGTTCAAGATGGGCGGGTTACCTCTCTGCTTCTATGGCAAGCATCCCGAGCGGGGGGATGCGCCCTCCAAAAGACGGAGATGGCTTGGCTGGTTATCTCTTTTTCAGCACATTCGTCTCCCCCGCTCGTCCGCATTTATCCACGTGGAAAGTATTCAATGGGCGAGTGCATTTAATCAATTTTCACTTTATGCGCAACGTGAAGGCAATGACAACAGCAAAAACCCGTTGAGAGTGCCCATATTGCTTTCGCACAATTTAGCTTAATGTAAACTAGAGAACAATAATGCTAGAGAAAGTATAGGAGATGTTATAAGTAATTGTAATGTGTAATTGTAATGTTTTACATTACAATTACTTATAACATCCTCTATACTCTCTCTAGCATTATTGTTTGCTAGTTCTCAATAATGTGTTGCCTAACAAAAAAAAATGAGCCCTTGAATTTACACTTTCTTGCAATTTACCTTCTTGTTAGAAAAAAAATAAATGCAGCGTAGGGGAAATGTTACTTCACTTGGGCTGTGAAACGGGGTGACATCTACTCTGAATGTTCTGACTGCTCCTAATTTGTTCGAGAAGACCTTTCTGGGTGCTTTCAGGGCAGCCCCCAAACCCACGTACTCTGTTCTACCCTTGTAAAAAGTAACTGATAGCAAATCAGCCAAAAAAAAATGTGAACAAACAAAAGTAGCATGCGGTAGCTTGTGTACAAGTTAACAACAGACTATGGTGGGTGTGTCATTTTATCAGATGGCCACTTCCACAGAAAGGTTTCACTCAAAGATGATTTTCAATTAATTAGCATAGGTGTGTTGGCCAGCCATTTAACTCTCAAGAGGGTTGTCATTGGGCCGAGCTGCGGTAGTTCAATCAATTGGCACAGAGTGCAGTTGTTAAGCAAGCTACGTCAAGGAAGCATCTTTGTTAGACTTGTCCAAATATTTGTATGCTTCAAATATTCGATCAAGGGAATATTTGAATTTGCTTTGAATCGAATTTAAATTGTTGAAAAAGCTGAATTATTTGGAATGAACAAATAAAAACGCCAGGCCTGCGCGGAAAGCGCTGCATAGTCACAGCGAAAGCTAGAAGAGCGGCCCTTCAGAGCCTTTTCTAAATACTCATTAGGTAACTGCTATAAGCACACTTGCTGGGTATCCTCTATGGCATTAATAATAATTTCTGGGTAGTGGACCAGCATTCGCTATGCTATTTTTCGTCATTCGTCGGTGAAGTGTTGTATCCGCTTAACACTTGTGAAGAATTTTGCGCCAATCCTTCATGCAGTGGCTGACGACGATGAGAAATTATGCCTGAAGTGGGTATGTGCCACAGTTAGTAGGTGATCAAAAACAAGCTTTTGTAATGGGTTTGTGCATTGGATGACCACTCCTTACGCCATTCGCATTGTGTCATGCTTCGATGTTCTTTTGCTGTTCTAAAATGCTTTATTACTCACATTTACGTGATTCCTTGCATGTGACATCCTGTAAAAGTGATTTTGCTGCAGTGGAGTGCTAAGCCATGGAAGGCCTAATCCAAGTATACTTTAGTGTAATCTCCTGTAAAAGTGATTTCACTGCAGTGAAGTGGTGCTAAGCCATGAAAACACGTGTCCTAGGAAAATTTGCGCGGCCACAAAACGCCGCTTCAAGGTTAAGTGAAGATATTGCTCTCTCATAGATTCATTTCTTTAGCCTTAAAAGCTCGTTATACCGACTTATATGCTCTAAGTATTGCAAATTTTAAAACTTACCGAATTTTACAGGCTGTCACTTGCATTCTGCCGAAAGTCAAATCCGGGTACTATTAAAAGTTGTTTCCACTTCCTTTGATGCAAAAAATGGCATTTCCACAGGCTTTTTTTTTTTTTTCAATTAAAAAAATATTGTCCAAGTTAAGTTATGAAAAATATGCCCATCTTTCTTTACACACACACACACACACACACACACACACACACACACACACACACTATTCGAATACGGTAGGAAATTATTTCATCAAAATCACTATTAACATCGAACCTAAAATTGACTGTTTGCAAAAGCCTAATGTTTGTATTTTCGTGACATTCTTTTTTTTGTGTGTGTGTGTGTGAATGCACTTTGTGCTAATATGTATCTACCACTTCGATGATTGCTTCTTCTGATCGGGTGGCACGAGATTTAGCCTGGATAGCAGAACACACCGTTTTAAAAGATGCAGTTTGCCATCATGAACCTGAATTTCTGGCCAGTCGTTTTTAAAGCACTAAAGCATTGCATATTTGCACACTTGGGCTGCTCTAGATGACAAAATTTTCTGTCATATTGTGTCTGTGTTTGTGTGTGTGTATGTATATGCATATTTGTGTCTCCTTGTGTTTTCCTTTGTTGGTGCTCTTTTTCTAGGCTTTGTTACAATGGGCCTTGTAGATACATTTTTTTAGCAACCTTGGCTTATTTCTGTTCATGAACTTGTCTGTTAAAGCCCTTAGTAGCATGAAGACAATTGCCTTGGGGCATCCAGACAACGTGTACATGGATGGAGGTTCTGCCACTAGCTATAAATAAGTGCATATATATTAACTTATGGCTTAGGGGATTAACATTGCAGAAGTATTAACCTGAGAAATATGGCTTTAGCTTTCTACTTCATGTTGAGCAGTGGCCTGGAGAACGAAAATGCTAACGTAAGAAAGGCCTCCATCCTCAAGAAATGAATTTTTTGCTTTTAAAGAAAACTTATTTTTTGACTGGGTTCTGGCTGTGGCATAGCCAGTGGGTGGCACACCAGGCCTATGCCCCCCCCCCTTGAAATTTTTTGCGCCATTGCATACAAAGAGTAAAATGGCCATTTAAAGGGGGTGCCCCCTTTCTCGATGAAAATTTCTGGCTACACCCCTGAGTTCTAGTACGAAAGTAGCTTATTAAGCAAGCCACTTGCACCTTAAGGGACACTAAAGAGGAACATTGACTTGGTTTAGATTGACAAACTGCACTCCGAGAACTCTAGTGCCATATGTTTCACTATCATACGTTCATTACTAGCAGATAAAATGAAGGTTAAAGTTTCAGTTTTAAATTTGGTGCCAAAATTTCTGCTCGTGACGTAGCAAATTTCAAAATGTATTTTCGGACATTGGCTCTATGAAATTTTCTGAAACTTCATATGCTAATTCTATGGCACCCACAGGTTAAGTGTACTTCATTTTTATCGATTGGAAGCTGCATGGGTGATGCCTTCAAAATTTCTTACGTCACGGTGTTTGGTGTGTGAATCTAAAGGTGGCGTCGCCACCCGCATTTTCTTTTTGCGCATTTCCTCTCTTACTAAATGTCGTGTCGCAGTAAGAGTGGCATTTTCAGGATTGTGGAATTGAACTTCACGAATACGGAAAAACATCGTTTTTCTCTTTGGTGTCCCTTTAATCTTTTAGCTCCCAAAATGGTTTCACCTTGATTTTTTTTTTTTTTTTTTCAACTGTAAGATTAGTCAGTCAGGTGTTTGAGTTCAGGTCAGCATTGTTTGCTCCTTTCTTTACGTGTGCACTTCCCGAGCTGTTTGCTTGTTTCAGTTTCGTTGTGTACTTATTTTCTGCTGCTTTTGTTTTTCTCCCCTCTTTCCTGTTCCCTGTTTTTATTGCACCTGTGACCATGCTGCTTGTGCACCCTCTGCATGCCCTGTGCATGGCACTGCATGAATTTCGCTGTGCAGAGGAAGAGCGTATCGTGCCACAACAGTTTGGGCGGCGAGCTCAGTCAGAGCGCAAGCCCAAGCGCCAGAGTAAGTGTGTGTACTTGGAGCTTATGGCATGGCATGTATGGAGTCTGGCTCCATTTTAGCTTTCTTTTTTAAGTTTTTGTTGTTGTCGTTGAGCATTGCATTGTTTCTCCAGAAGCGTTTAGCAAAGTATTTCTGCTCTGGTAGAAATTTGGCCATAAAGCTCATTGTCATATGTGTGTGCAACCAAGTCTGGTGTGGGGAGTAGGTGGTTTATTTATTTATTTTTGCTCCCCTAGTTGCCTGGATAAAGTCTTGATTTTGTGGTGTATTGGTGGTAGTTCCATATTTCTAGTTTTGCAGTGAGCACCTTTATGAGGGCTGTATTGAAGATACATTTGCTACCTTTCGTTATGCCCAAGCAGCAATGTAGGTATGCAGGTGCAGGGACATCCTCTGAAAAGCGCATGCATTCTTGTAGCCGATTATTATGAAATAATGCCAGCAAGCTCTAAAACTGGCATAAGGAACCCTTGCAGTGCCTGGAATGTACTGAGAAGCACTCAACGTTTTGTCAAGAAAACAAAGTGGTCTCATAGAATAGCCGTTGACGTTGCTACTAATGTAAATCAAGTGCCATCATTCATTGTGACAGCTGAGAAGAAACCAGAGTTCGTAAGTACCACTTGGTACAAGCAGTAAGGTATTTATTTTTTTTTCTGAACACAGAAAACATGACTATATTCTTCAGAACTGCTTGTACTCTGCTACTATTGATCCTTTTCCAGGTTGTGCAATATGTATTTTGTGTCTCTACTTGTGTGAATACATTAAATTTAGTCATGGAACTTTTGTTTTGCGTCAGCAGTGTATCTTGGTTAGTTTTTGCAATTCATCTTGCGAGTAATAGTGTGAGCATGTTTCCTGCCTCTGTCACCCATGACAAGAGGGACTAAAATAACAAAGCTGGCAAGAAACTGAATGACGAATGTTTACTCCATTCATTATCTCATTGTGTCCCAGGAAATGTCACCTACAACTTGGAAAAAAAATATGAAATGCACAGGTTGTGAACCCCTCGTGAAAAGGGAAGAAGTAATTCACCCCAATGTAAGAGCACCAAGCTACCATGAAAACCTACATGGGTTTTTTTGAACCGAAGCTTTGTAGTAGTTTTAAACATTTTACCTGGACCAAATTTTTTGCCTGCAAAGCTTTTGTTCCTAAGAAAGTCTTATACTTGTGCCACACGGGCATAGAAAATGACATTCGGTAGCGAAGGCATTCAGTTCCCCAATGACATTTTTTCCGGCGGCGCTGCTACACATCCAAAGTGAATGACATTTGACTTGATGATGTCGATCGCATAGTTTCCCACAATACTAACTAGAGGGAACTCTGGCGCTAGTGTCTATGGGAGCTGCAACGCACGGCACTTCAACGAGCATGGGAATGATGGGTAGTACACACATTTGTCTAATTTTCGTACTTCTGGCCTGCTTCTGGCTCCGTGTGTGTTCGTGTGGCTTGGAGCTGTTTTTTCACGAAAACATATATTAGCAAATGTTCACCGTTTGTGCTTCACAACCTTATTCTTTTAAGCTTACTATTTCGAATCAAGTCCCTAAGTTCAAAAGGGTTCATTCTTTCTTTCAAAACAAAACCGAAACACAGCAATAAACAAAGCCGCAAGTACGATTCGCCGCCCGCAACTACGACGACTAGGCAAATGTGTGTACTACCCATCATTCCCATGGTCGCTGAACGATCGCAGCGCCAGAGTGCCCTCTAGTTAATTTTGAGAAACCCTACGGTCGATCGCAGCACCTTCCTCGTGACCATCGGATGAGTAGCAATGAAAAAATAAACAAGCGTTTACAAGCTTCATACACATCCGATAATATATAAAAGTATAAATAAGCATATTACGCTGCCGTTAGATTTCGTTCGTTACTTTGTTTCATGACGTTTGAACCGACCGTGTAGCAACTTGAGCCAAAGCTAGTCAGATCCGCAGTGTAGAAAGAAAATGGCACCTGGTGCATTTATTTTACAGCGCCTACCAGATGAAGAGAAGTTTTTTAAGCAGTTTTTTAAAGTGATTAACGTAAATAAAACACGCAAAAAGTTTCCTTCCAGTCCAATCAAACGTCGTTTTATACAATTACTTCATCAGCTATGGCGTCGAGAGTACGCATTTCTCAGTCGAATGAGTTCTGGTGATGGCATTTGGTGATGAATGGCATTTTGGCGAATGCCATTTCGTTCATGTGTGTGGCACCGCGCGAATGACCTTCAATCTGAAGGAATTAGAAGGTAAATGCCATTTTCTCTGCCCGTATGGCACGGGTATTAGTAGTTCTTTTGTAGCTTCATGCTGCAGTCTTAACGACGTTTTTTTATTGATGAAACTGCCTTCACTGCAGGCATCTGCATGAGGGTGACATTTAAACAGTAGTAACATTGTCATGGCACTGTTTGAAACAGCAAGGGCACTAAATAGAAAACAACTGCCATTGTGGCTTTTAATTGTCATGGTGCATGGCTGCTGACCCGAAAGACACTAGCTTGATCCCAGCTGCAACAGTTGCATTTTGATAGAGGCAGAATACTAGAAGCCCTTGTGCTGTGTAGCGTTGGTGCATGTTGAGGCATCCCAAGTGAAAAATTATCTGCAGTTTTTGCACTTTGACGTGCCTCATAATTACGTTGTTTTTGGCACATAAAATTCCTGCAATTAGTAATTGAAAAAAAAAAGTTTTTCTCGTCTTGATACATTATCTTTCACAATTTCAAAAGCTTGCGTAAAAGAGGACACTCAAGTAAGAAAAGGCATGAAGGGAAACTACAAGTGGCAATACCATCTTCAGCGACCCACACTCAGCTCTCAACCATTTTTCACATTTTAAAGGCATCTGCTGGTACCTGCATTATGATTTCTTGGCGAAAGTGAATTGCATTGTGTCATTAGGGAGCAATGATTTTTTTCCAATTTCAGCTACAATATAGCCAAAGTACAGAAAAGACTTCAAGGGGGCACTGAAGCGAAACAATGAGTCGTTTTAGGTTGACAAATTGTACTTGGAGAACTTTTATGTCTCTAATTTCACCATCGTGTGTTCATTAATATAGGAATAAAAAATCAAGGTCAGTCTCGTTTTTAAATTTTAAGCCTTATCTCCACACGACTTCACTAATTTTGGAGTGTAGTTTTCGTATTTTGATGTTATTGATTGAATGAAATTTCTTGAAATTTAGGTGTCTGGTCACCTCGAAGGACAATGTAGTTCACTATTACTGATTAGGAGCGATGTCAGTCTAGATCTCAAAAATTGATGACATTGATGACTTCATCATGGGAACATCAAGGTTTTGTCGCCACTTGCATTTCTTTTTAGGTATTTTTTCACTTAGCAAGTGTCATTAAGGATGGTGATTTTGTTATTGTGAAAGAATAATGTACTAATACAAGAAAAATTTATTATCTCTTGATTATCATTTTTATGACAATCGACTCTTTGAAAAATATAATTTAGACTGATTTTGTATATCAGTTTTTAAGTCTCTTCAAGCAGCTCATATAATAATGTAAACAATGACATAAGCTGTTTTTCTTTTTTTACTTTATAGTCTGTGTGAACATACTATTTGTCCTGACATATCTTTAACATCTTTGTAACATCATGTAAGTAACATCTTTTGTACTGGAAGGGAGAGCAAGAAGTAGCAATAAGGATGGTTCCTACTGATATGTGACGTGATAACCAGGCAGAGAATACACAATGTAAGATAAAGCACTAGGACTCATTCGGCCAGTCTGCTGAGGGGGTTTCCCGTCTTGTCCCCCTAACTTTTGTCGAATAATACATCAACCAGACAAGATTCTGCATCATCAAACATCTCCATGAACCACCAATATGTGTGCTAACACTCGCAAGGCACAGGCCATCTTGTGCGTTGCATGCGAGACTCATCCGCGCAGATATTCTGTGATGACTCGAGTCTCATGCAGTGGACAAGAGTGCCAGGGAGATCTGAGAAGTACTTTTCATTTTTGTGGGATATGACAAGTGTATCATGCCTTGTGAAAGTTTGCTTGAAGTGACACCAAAGCAAATATTAAGGCCTGTATGCGCAAACGCTCCTCAACTCGAAACTCCACATCAAGGGATCCTTGAGACTTTCTACGTTGCAGAAATCGCAAAGTGAACCAGTCCTCTGTGATCCGTTGAGGTGGAGTTTTGACTCGGAGTGCTCGTGAATACGGGCCAAAGTCTACATGCATTGATGAAATAGCATTCCAGAAACTTTGTAGCGCTTGTTTTATACAGAGGAAATGCTTAGGCGAAAATAAAATTGTGTTTTGTGGTTGGATACTGTTGTTGCAATTCAAACTGCCCAATTCTGAGAACGGCCTTCTGACATTGCATTCGCCATGCCTGCCTCGCCCAAAGGCCTAGGGCGGAGCAGGGCAAGGCAATTAGTTTCCTAAATATACGTTAGAGGGAACTCTGGGGCTAGTTTCTATGGGAGCTGCATTGCATGGCACTTCAGTGAGCATGGAAATCATGGGTATGACATGGATTTGCCTAGTCTTCGTACTTTACATTCGTTCTGGCTTTGCATGGCTTGAAGACGCTTTGTCACGAAACAACAGTGGGCAAATGTTCGGCAGTATTGCTTCACCACCTTAATCTTTTAGGCTTACCACTTCAAATCGGGTCACGAAGTAAAAAACGGTTTGGTCTTTTCTTCGAAACAAAACTAAAATGCAGAGATAAGCGAAGCCACAAGTGTGTTTGCCATCCGCAAGCAAGAAGACTAGGCAAATCTATGTCATACCCATAATTTCCATGGTCGCTAAACAATCGCAGAGCCAGAGTCCCCTCTACTTAAATTTAGGAAACTCTATGGGGCAAGGAGCTTTGGGGGAGCCAAAGTGAAGGCAGCCTGGTGAAAACTGAACTTACTTCATTCTCAAGAGTAATGTTAGTTTTTATGAATCAGTCTGATATGTATGTATGGCATGGTAAACTTTATTGAGGTTCTGAGGATCAATGCTTAGGTTGACGCAGGCCGCTCCCACATTGGGACAGTAAAGTTCAACCTTACTTCCGTGGGCCTTCTGGGTGGACTGTACTTGATGTGAAAGATCTACACTGTGAAGGGCTCTTTGCCACTAGTCTTTTTCCTCGTCACAGTCTATGAAAAGCCACAGAACACTGCCAAGGCATGTGGTTCAGAGTAATGATGTCATTACGCTTCTCGCAATTGATTTGGACCTCTCTCTATTAATATATATTAATAAAGTTTGGATTCCGGTAAGTTCTTGTTTGCAACAAACGCAAAGTCACGTGCGTGTTGCATTCTATACATCTTGCAATGCACTAAAAATTTTTTTGTCGTGAGTAGCTTGAGTACTTGTGATTAATTGATCCAAGGCTTTACTACGTCATTGAGCCTGTGTTACGAAATACCCCACTGGTGGCACAAATGGTGTCCTAAATTTACAGTAATTTCTCAATTACTAAACTAAAGCAGTGTTGTGTGTACTATTGACACTTTAACTGTTCTGAAGCATTGACTTTTACTTGGCCTGTGGTTTCCAAAGATCGTTAGTCACTTCATTTACAGCATGTGTGGTACTATGGAAAGGTAATAAAAGCTAGCAGTGCCATTTTTTGGGCGTGTTGGTAAAGGGAGCTTGACGACATATTGAGCGCTAAGAGACAGGGACAGGAGAGAGTGGACACCACAATGCGCTAACTTCAACAATTTTTATTTTCAGGAAACGCGAACCTATAAATCCGTGTACAGTGGCGCCACCAGTCTAACCACTAGCCCAGCAGAAAAGCCCTTTCTCGATCTAACAAGTCAACTGACGGTGCACTTACACATGCGTCACCTTTGCGAAAGATAGCATGGGCTTCAATTATCTCTCGCACGTCTTTATCTTTATGCTTCGCCAGAACACTGCAGGATGCGTACACGGGTGTGCAACCACATTCCACGCAATGTACTGACAAATGGCCATAATTATTCTTGTTTTTAACATTGAGCTTATGTTCACGAAGACGGTCATTAAGGCATCTACCCGTCTGACCTATACATATACCACCACAAGTCAGAGGAAGCCCATAAACTACCCCTTCAACACACGCCACAAAATGATCGCGATGCTTCTTGGAGCAACCGACAGCAGGCTTGCGGTGCGGGTCCGTCAAGCGACTTATCCTGCCAAGCTTTTGTGGTGCTGAGAATACTACTTTAATGCCCACTCGACTAGCTACTTTCTTCAGGTTATGAGCAGTTTTGTGCAGGTACGGCACTACTGCAACTCTGCTCCTACTCACTGCCGGTTGGATGTCTGCTTCCCGAGGGCGACTGTCCAACCGGCATTTTTTAAGCAAACCCTCGACAACAGACACCTGTATCGACTCTGGGAAACCTGCTGCGGATAACCTCTAATAAAAGCTGTTTGCAATGATCCTCGTAGCTCTGCTTGGGACACTAGGATTATACTTAAGTTTCTTCTCAGTTTAATATTTCACAGTCATTGATAATTCTGTCACCTGCAATATTAATGTATACAGCTTTTTGCAAAAATGAAGGCGTACCCTCCACGATGGCTTACTAGTTGTGCTCAACTGCTGACCCAAAGGTCGCAATATCGAATTCCAGTTCTGATGTCCGCATTTCACTGGAAGCATAATGCTAGAGGTGCGTGTTCTTGGCAGTTAGGCAAACTCATGTGGTCAAAATTTTTGGAGCCCTCCACTATGGCGTCTTGTAATCATATGGTTTTAGGATGTAAAACCCCACAATCATTTTTACGAAAAAAAAGGCTTGGTTCACAAACATATGTATAGTGTTCTGCAGTAAATTTAATATGCAAAATTTAAATCATGAAACACCAGAGCACTTTTATTGCATATGGTGCTGCTGTGTCTTTTTTTTTTTTTTTGTTCTGTTTTAGTTCCTTGCTAGTTTCTGTATGTTCTGTGCTATTTCTTTCACGGTGGTGTCCCTTTTGTGCATATGAAAATTCCAATGTGCTGCTGTATCATAAGCTGACCTATTCCACTTTTCTCTTTCCCATATTTTTTGTGACTACAGCACTCAAAAAAGAGCATGAAAAACTCTGGTCCTCAGTCTTGCAAGTGGTGTCTGCAAGTTTTATGTAGTATTGGTTTCATTCCTCGTTGTCATTGCAGGTGACGCACCAGTGAATGGGGATGAGAAGCTGAGGTCGGCTGAGAGTGGCGACGTTTCAGCAGCATCACGCAGCAGCAAAGAGGTTCATATTGACTTTTATGTGTCCAATTTCTTCATGCTTTTGTTGTGAATGTTGCAACAACAGCACGGAACTGTGGAACCATAGTCCTTGCATTGCAAAGTTCATCAATCAGTTGGCTTATTGGTGGTGGTTCGTTACTGCAGCTTTTGTCTGTGCAGCTATTAGGCCTTCTTTTCTTGTTTTTTTTTTACACTAAAGCCCACGTTTTTAACATGTTATTAAAATTCATTGCATCATGCCCTGGCTTGTTCATACAAAAAAAGGGGGGCCCCTGTGGAAAGGTGTTCTTGAAAATTTAGCACTTTTTGAAGGCCGTCTCTAACACAATAAAGTTATTGACGAGATGTAGGCTTACCTCTGCATTTTCGTTTGTCCTTATGCTTGTCTGCCAAATTTCTGGATGACTCCGTGAGCTAGTTTTATGGGACTTCGTTTCCTCTTTCAGTGTTGCTTTCTTTCTTTTACAGTAACTAATTTGAAGAACCAAATTTATAATAAGTAAACCTACAAAGTCTCAGTGAATGGAAATCACATAAACGGAACAACAGCCGTAAATTCGTCGGTTTTGTATTTGGGTAACATGTAAAATTACTTCTTATTGCAAAGTGCCTTTTATTGCATTTCAAACACTTGCAAGGCCGGCTGTTTGATCAGACACACCGGGCCACCAGCTGCACCACTTCTTTTGCTTCATCTGTGTCTAATCAGTCATATGCTAATTATGCTATGTTTTTGTTAATTGTAATGAATATATCATACCCAGAACTGTTGTTAATTGTAATGAATATATCACACCCAGAACTGTTGTTTTAAACTGCTTATTTCGGCTTGTTGTAGTGTGTTTATAACGATGGGCACAAGCTGTAAGGTGTTGACAATGAGAAGCAGTTGCATTTTAGCATCAATTTTATTGGCAGCTTTGTGATGGTTTACTGATCTGTCACCATTAAACTCGCTCTGAGTTTCTAATGAAGACACGCAGTATTCACAGCAGCTGTGTGGTATGAAGGAAGTTGAGAGCCTTTGCAAAATTGTTGAGCTTTCATACTTACAGGGTAGTTCTGGGCAGGTGTTCTCTCCCAGTCGTGTCACATGGCAAAAACTTAAAACAAATGAAATGAAAATATGTTCCGCAATTTCTGTTGCAAAGGTACTTTTTACTATGAATTTCTGTAGGAAATGCGCACTGAACCAGTGGCGCTGCTGTGCGGGAGAGAACCAAGCGAATTGGCATGCTCCGTGCAGCAGCCCACCCACAAGCGTAGCCGTGTTAGGGGTGTTTCGCAGTGTCACGTGTGAATTGCTTTGTCGTAAACTGTGCCAATAACTGTAGGAACTATGCACCTGGCACAAAGATTTTCATTTTTTTGACATGACCATGCTTCAGGAACAGGTGGGAACACTGGATTAGTGTACGTTGCGTGAAGCAAGTGACCCCGTGAGCATGTTTATGAAGGACATGCTGTAGCTAGTTCACTGTGAATTAACTCTCCACACAAGGTGAAGCGCCACGCCCCGCTGTGGTGGTCTAGTGGCTAAGGTACTCAACTGCTGACCCGCAGGTCGCGGGATCGAATCCCAGCTGCGACGGCTGCATTTCCGATGGAGGTGGAAATGTTGTAGGCCCGTGTGCTCATATTTGAGTGCACGTTAAAGAACCCCAGGTGGTCGAAATTTTTGGAGCCCTCCACTATGGCGTCTCTCATAATCATATGGTGGTTTTGGGACGTTAAACCCCACATATAAAGCACCCTTATTTGCCATAGAGAGGGGGAGTGTTGCCTGTCGTGATTCCGTCCTCTTCGGCAATGTGACATGATACGTCATCGGCACGCAGCCAACAACTGAGCAAAGCTTCCACACATGAGCCCATGTCATAGCGTTGCGGAAAGGAAGCGCAGTGCGAAGAGCAGCCTTCCCTAGTGGTGAAGCAGCGAGGCGCCTCTTTATCTCGGAAGCTTTCGTTCCGGCAATACCGCTTTTCCCTGTGGTCTCGAGCTCTACAAAACAGCAGAGGGCGGCAGCACAGGAAAGTGAAAACGCAGACTGTGACCAAAAGTGCATCACTGCATGGCCAAGTCGCTGTTTTGTAGGGCAAAGGACTAATTAACTAGCTCAATTAACAAGCTTCCCAAGGGTAGGCCATGGGAATGCTTGCGTCACTGCATGTTCAAGGGGGATTGATTGGTCAGGCATGGGAAATGTTCTTAAGATGGAGGGTCTGCATGGCACGCAGCATTGTATTAGGAATTGGCGAGCTTGTTTGGGTGAGTGTACAAAAAAAGTTGGGAGCTTGTTTACTAGCCTTTTAACTGATATTGTTACTGTGTAAAGAATCGAAGAGCAGACTGAAAAGTGACCTCGAGTCTACAGTCTGCATTTCTTTAGCCAAAAGCAATCGACAAATAAGTTTTTCTTGTACGCTGCTGTTGTTTTTCCGCCATATCGCATTTTGTAGTCAGTAAACAAGTGCCGCATGCCAGGAAAAATGCATCACAAACCGGGAGAATTTGAAAATTTATTTCCTGTGTACTGCCATAGCCCACAACAGCACTGTCCGTGCAAGTGAAGCCACGCCACGCCGTTCTGTTGCGGTATGTGACAGCTGAAATAACGCTTACAAAACTGGCATGTGACACAATTATTCAAGGACTCATGCAGTTCGAGCAGCGAGTACAAATGTACTGTATTTACTCGAATCTAGACCGACCCCCAAAAAATCTAAAACCCGGAAAAAAAAAGAACTTGCCTCAAATGGTCGAACAAACAACGAAGACAGCATTCACAAAGAACAAAACATTTATTGAACATCAAGATGACATAATGCAGTTGGTTCATGATACAAATAACTCGAGAAACATAGAGCCGCTAGTCCTGTTGTGTGTGTTTTTGTCATTTTTTTCGCGCAGCTTCTAGTTATTTGCATCATAAAGATGACACGCTTGCTGATGCCGCGCTCATTCCGTGTTGTCATTGCCGCTTCCCTCGTCGCCGACTTCTTTGTCATTGTCTTCAGACAGGGCGCGATCCTAGGTGCCATCAAAAGTATTGGATATGCTGCAATTCTTAAAAAAGCGCACAAAGTTCCTGGGATGTCGTCCCACGCTGCGGCCCCTATAGCGACGCACATTTTTTTCGTCTACTCCAAAGTCTCGCCCGGCCTGAACGTTAGACAATGACTCTGCGGCTAGGACAACTTTCCTTTTATAAGCTTTGCTATAACACCGCCTGTTTGGCGCCATTGAGCTACACCACACTACTTGAAGCGGCTTGAAATAATTACCGGCTCGCCTCAACACTGGCCACAAAGATAAACAAGGCAGCCTCTTGTGTGTACTTAAACCACGTGTTGGTTTGGCTACTAACGGCTATAATGCCGTCTCAGTGGTATTATTTGTGCACCACTTTTCTCAATGAAAAATGGCACGTTTTTCATATCCTTTAATCTAAGCTGACCCTGGAGTTTGGTGCAAAGAAATTTTAACAAGACTATCGGCCTAAATTTTAATACATAATGTAGCTGAACTACTGCACAGAAAACTACGTGGAAATGCAGCTCAGCAGCTATACGCATTACCTGCGCATATTGCAAGAGGTTATCCAACACATGTCAGACACGAATTCCATCATTTACTCAACAATAAGCAGGCAAAATAAGATTGCGTTTACAAACTTCGTTGGTAACTGCCTAGCTATGCTTCGAGCTTTACACCATCCAGCCACATGAATCGCCCTTTAAAAACATTGTCGCGCGTCAGTGCTGCTGAAATCGTAAACACAATTGGTTCTGTGAATTTATGTTCTTTCGTTTTGTTTGGGGCCCGAAAAAAGTCGTGCATTGTTACCTTTATGAAAGCCTACCCGTTTTACTAAACTCATCCTCGCGCACACATACTTGCATACAACACGAGAGTAACTGACGAAGAGATGACTATTCGTAGCGTGCCAGTGGGTGCAATTCACTACTCCCAACAATAGCGGCGCATTGGTGCAGTGGTCTGCTGCACCACGTGTAGGTGCTGCACGACAAGGAATCAAAAATTATTTTTGGTGATATGTAAATTTTATTGTAGTCGTGTCCAACGCCATTTCTCTGCTCCCTTGAGATTCCATATAGTAGAATGAATACTGTTGTATTTTCATCCAGAGCACATTCGAAGAAAACATGTCAGTTAGTTACAACATAGTGTTATTTGAACAGGTCTTTTTGTGTGTGTGTGTGTGTGTGTGTGTGTGTGTGTGTGTGTGTGTGTGTGTGTGTGTGTGTGTGTGTGTGTGTGTGTGTGTGTGTGTGCGTGCGTGTGCTTAACGAAAGAAAGCCCCCCCAGATTATCTTAAAATTTTTTTGCCTTTTATTTGCACAGTATAGCAGAGTTGCTCTTAAATGAGATGTATTGGTCTGATGTGGCAGTTCTCTTTGAGCAAAATATTTTGAATATTGGCTCATGTATTAAGCCCTAAAGAGTTCTAACATTATGTAAACACTTTATTAGGAACCGCTGAACATGTAATCAGTTCGCCATGTCATGCAGCTCCCAGCAGCCAACGTAAGAGACATCGACTTATTCACAAGTAGGACTGTCATTGCATCAGTCAAATTCAATCACAGTGCATTTTGAGAGCACACCACTGCTGTACCACGCTTGTGGATGGTGCCTCAGCTTTCTTAAAATTTCATTGGTTTTATTCAATTAATGTACAACAAAAAGTTCTAATCGGAATAGCTTTTTTTTTATCTGATTAGCAAATGGACGGCATTACTACTAAAATAGTTAATACCTTCATGGTTCTCACTCCCGTGGAAGATGCAGACTTGCTTTTTTTTCCTGCTTTTTTTCCTTTTCATTTCCCTAAAATGGTAAATAATTTCAATCTTCCAGCTATTTAGGATGTAGCCTTCGTACATTTTACTGTGGTGCCTTTTGGCGGGGGGGGGGGGGGGGGCACCAAGGAGGGGAGGGATACTGTAGTTAATAATCAAATAAATAGGGCACCTCTAAAAGCCAAAACTGCTAATATTGTCAAATCCGCTCCGAGGGATTTCACGCCAGAGAAGAGTAAAATTGGGGATACGTAAGCTTTCTCTTTAAGAATTGAACGTAATAGCGATATTCTGTCCCTAGTGCGTACTTCAACCACTTGGTACATACTTTTTATACTTTTTATTGTATGATGTTGCTCGAGAAGTTTAAATTGGGGATTACTACGATGAAGTTGAAAGTGGCTTGTGTCAGTGTAGCTTTTGCATTTATTTGGCTGCATTCTGTGTAATGTGTAGCATGTTTTAAACCATGACCAATCATTCACGTGAAATGTCTTCACACTTACACTACATCTGCTACGTGGCCTTAAGAGAATACGCGCAGTAATACGTGTGCCTTTTGTAATGGGTGGCCGACGAAGTTGTTATGATAATCACATTTCTGAATGCCCAATGGCAATGTACACGTGTACCACGCAATATGACTGCATGATTACACGTATTGTGAAGCCTCTATTCAGGATGCGTGTGTTTGTAAAGTTTGAATGTTGTTCTCACTGCATTTCCAAGTAGAGAAAGTTCTCTTCACTGCATTTCCAAGCAGGTGTCTGGCTGTTGGGGAGAGCACCTGCTTGCCATGCAGACTGCCCGAGTTCGAGCCTTACAGAAACCCCGAAATTTTCATTTACTCTATTTGCATGTTTCTCGATTTTTCGGTCACTCACAAAATGATATTTCGCTCACAACCAATGATTCCACTGCCGACGCCGCAATTTTTGCACAGCGAGCTCTTCCAACGCTCTCGCATTAAAAGTCAAGAAAAATAAACTGGTGCACTTGCCTGTACACTGGAAAGGCTCTGCCTGTCAATTGTATTTCCATGTGATAAAGTATTTTAGGGAGAAACCAGGAAGAGACTACCTGTAAACTTGTGGAGGTATCGACTATATAAAGAAAATCGGGTGAAGGCTGTATTAGCAATACCTCGACAAGGCTGTTACCGCCATGCCATTGTTCAATCTTTGTGTCTGTCTTCGGTTATCATTCAACATCATGCAGTTGTGCATACTAGCGCTTAGCTTTGCATTGAGCAACACTCGTGTTATCATGTCAAATTAACTGCGCATTCATTGCTGTCCCTGATGAATATGACTCTTCTTGCCCAGATGTTGGCTGCGACAGCATTCGTTGTTCAGCAACTTTTCATCACTTCAAATCTTTTTGTCTTGGTGATAGATTCGGTCTTGTCGGTTTTCATATAAACAGCCCCTTCAAGTATATCATAGATATCAAGTATTGCCTGACAGTGCAGCCTGAGGCCACTAAATGGTGCATTGCAGTTAGTATTTGTATGCCCTGTAAGCTGTTATTTTAGTATAGCCTTACTTCAAGTTACAAGGAACGAAAGATGAAATCTGACCTCTCATCACTTTCACTGAAGATTGCCCAGTTATAGTGATTTGCTTGCTTTCTATGAAAGGTAGTGCTAATTTCTTTAAATTTGAGATGTTGGTAGGATACACAGGGCTTGGACTTCTTGCATTCCGAATCATTGTGTGAAGCCTGCTTTCTTATATCAACCTTTTATGGATCTTCAGTATCTGTGTTCTCGCGCTCTTGGAGATATAATCACTTTGTTGCTATGGAAAGAAATGCAAATAGCGGAACACACCGCTTTTTGCAGTCAGTGTCACCTAGCATAGGTCCGTTAGTCCGAGAGTGTGTGTCCAGCTCCGATATGTTGTGGCTGTAGGTGGACAAACTTGTGCTTCCTATCAGCTCCACCGTAGCACAAAAATCTTGTTCCGGTCGACTCTATCATACCACGCGTGTGTTCAGAGTGACAGACATGACTGGCAAATAAGCTTGCCTTCTCAATATGCCCAGCAAGCATAATGCAAAAAGCTTTCATACCATCATAATGATTGCGCGCATAAGATTACAAATATTTAGTGCCAGCTTGGTCGGCATTCACTCAGGTCTGCTTGGCAAATAATAAAAAATTCACAAAAGAAAGCCCCCTCTTCACAGGACTTGCTGTTTATAAAAATAATTTATTTCACAGGTACTCGGATGCTCAGAGCTGAGTAGGGCTCTCTGGGCTCTCCATCATCTGCAGTACGCATCGTGTGCGTATGACGTTAGGTGAGGAGCAATGCCACAGTAGATGAAAGCTTATTACCTGCAAGACATGGCGAACATCAGAACTCGTGTGGTGCGAGAGCCCCAACCGAAAAAAAGATTCTAGCGCAACGGTTGGACCAACTGAAAGCAAAGATCCATTCACCAACTGCCAGGGCATGTTGGCAGTGGACACGCACTCTAGGATTAGTGGACTTATGCTAGGTTGTGCTGACTGTGTGGGAAGTCAAGTGTTCCGTTGTTTGCATTTCTTTCTATTGCGACAGTACATAGCTCTAGTATGTATCCTAACATATTGGCAAAAAATTTGCTTGCCTAGGTTTTTTTATGCAGGTTCTCAGAGAGACTATGGAGTTGAAAGCTACTGACGTGTCATTATGAAGCAGTGTAATTATGTTCATATGCTGTGAGGTGAACTGTGTTGGGTTTTTATCGTTAAAAAAAATGGCTTATAAGCTAGTTAGTCCTGACGAACATGCCTGCGGCATTCTGGTCTTTATCAGCAGAGCTCGCCAGTGAAGGACGTCGAGGGTGAGTCACCCAAGAAGGACAAGAAGAAGAAGAAGGGGGGATTGCGGACACCTTCGTTTCTCAAGAAGAAGAAGCACCGTAAGGAGAAAGAGGACAAAGAGAAGGCTGCCTCCGAGTGGCAGAATCGAAGCCAGTAACCCCCATCTATTTGCAAGTGAGTCAGCTGCTCATCTGTCACCTAGCCACGGCCTATTCGTTTTCCCCACAATTTTTGTTTTTGTGGTGCCCTCGGTTGCTTGGTGCGAGTGTGCTTCAAATAGGCGTGAAACTAAGAAAGTTATCTGTCTGTATTTGAATCGTACTGCGCATGGTCCTTGGGCTGGCTTTATAGAGAATGGTGCACTTTTTGCCATGGTTGACCTGTGATTTCTCTTTATTGCTAAGACACTGGGGGGAGGGGGCCAACATACTATTTAAAATTTTTTATCAGACATTCATTGCAAAGTTTGCTTTTCAGCTTATTGCTGTCTCAGTGAAGTTATATGTACAGAGGAGAATGTCACTGACATCAGGATGACAGTAGTACTTGTACTGAAAAGTTACCATTGTACAGCAGTAGCGAACTTACTCCATGTTCTTTCCATTCAAGATAAAGTGGTCACGAGCTCACTCCTCGTGATGCCAGCAGGCCAAAAAAGTGTTCCACGCTCGCACTCATGCCTACTAGCAGCCCTGATAACACTCAGGGGTTCAAATGGACGTATATATCATAAAGTGGATGGAAAGATGACCATTGCTGTAGCTCAATTGGTAGAGCATCAGACCGTTGCTTTTATTTGAAGGTTGCCGGTTTCGTACCTGCCTGCAGCAAGTTATCTTTTCGTCCACTTTACTGTCTTTACATTCACATCATAATTACTACAAAAAACATAATCATATGTCTCAGTCTCTCGTAATCATATGGTGATTTTGGGACGTTAAACCCTAATACTGCTGTTTTCTGTTGGTCGTCTTTGGCCTATTGTTTCTTACGCTCTTTGAGTCGACCCTTTGTTGACGTGTTTGGCCCATCCTGCCATGGACAAATATTGGCCCAATTCATATCCCTGAAATGTCTGACATGCACGCATAGTCGCATTTTTTGGTAACTTCTACAACAGCTAAGTGCAGCGTTCACTGTTTCCAGATTGGGACAGCACTTTGTTGGAAGCATTTGGAAGGGTTTTCACATCTAGTTTGTGACTTCAAAGGCTGACAGGTCTTTAATATTTTCTGCCGAAGCATTTTATTGAGGAAGCTCATGGCTGTTAGTTTATCAAAGGCTGACAGGGCTTTAATATTTTCTGCCAAAGCATTTTAATGAGGAGGCTCATGGTTGTTAGTTTGAAGATGATTTAGTGCCATAAAAGAATGTGTACTGCCTTCAGCTGTTCACCAAACTTCTTTGGATGACAGCACAGCAACTGCGAGGACTCCAGATATAATGGTTTCTGTAGTGAACACTTACAGTGTGTGGATGACAGCACAGCAACTGCGAGGACTCCAGATACAATGGTTTATGTAGTGAACACTTACAGTGTGGTGCCAGCTGGAGACCATACACGACATACTTTTCTCAAATTTTTTCTGCAATTGCATGACATATGCCAGAGATTTTCTTCTCTGTATGCTGCCCAAGATGTGCAAAATGGCTCCTGGCTGGAGCAACCACAAATCGGGCAAATGCTGATTGCTCCACTAAGGTCTAATTTTTGCGTAACCATTCTTGCTCAAAGAAAGTATTCAATGCACCGTAGTGCCATCCCAGAAAGCATTGTGGTTTATATACACAACTGTACAAACTCTTGGCATCAATAGTCATGGCCAATAGGAATGGCAACAGCTGATAGGTATTGTGCTACGTGCCATAACCATCAATAAATTGTCACGTTTTTCAGACAGTGATGCAAGGAGATGGTGGTTAAAGCAGTTCTCTTCTTGGGGGTTGCACAACTCCATGCTTCATCGCAGCTGGTTCCTGAACTGGTTTTGAGGCAATTTCAGAGTAGCTTGAGGGCACTCTGTGTAATTCACTATTGTGTGTTATGCCCTGCCAAGTGGGCAAGTTGATGAGCTGCTGATGAGGTTTGGCGGTTTAGAAAACGTTTGCATCATGTGCATTCAATGTGCACTCTTTTGTGGAAAGTTTACCAACTTTAGCCTAGAAAATAAAGACCCTAGTCAATATGCGAGAGTAGGAGTATGTTACTCCAACCTCTTGCTTCAAAAATGCTCGTCAGCAAGATCAGAACATTGGATTGTGTATTTTCTATTCGCGAAAAATGATGTGTACATTGTAAAATACGCTGGATGCTACTGGGCAAAGAGTTGACGGTACATGTTCACACCAGTACGGACTGAATGGGAAATCTCAACATTGCTGTTATTCTTAAGAAATAAATTTTTGTTTTTTTCTGTCATGATTCACGTCTTGCAAAACGCAAAATTGTATTTTTTTTTTTTTTACAAGTTGTCTAACAACCAAAATGAGTGTCTGGGTCTTTTTATATGCATTGCATGTTTGTACCATTCCAACTGCTGACAGTGAGGCTACGCACTCAGCCAGCAAAGCGTGTTTCTTGAACGCTCTCTAGCTGGAGTGCACTTAACTTGCTTGCTCGACAGGGAAGTCAGCTTCACATTCACTTGTGAAATCATTGCAGTGGTACCTGTTGTGACAGATGTGTGTGGCTAAGTGTGCTGTTTTATGTTTACTTTGCCGTGTGCAGGTGTGACGCTCTGCTGAAGAAAAACTGCCAGGCACCCAAGCTCATTCTTCCCAGGACTGATGCAGGCACTGCCACCAAACTATGGCTGGTTTAAAGAAAAATGAACTGCAATGGCAGATGACAACGCTTCAAGAGCTCTCTAGTTTTCTTGTCTATATTGTTGCAAATGCTTGAGGACATCCTTTTCGGTGGGAACTATGAGTGTTCCTTTTTTGCTTTCTTTTTTTATCCAATTTTTATTTCAAGCAAACTTTTGCATTTTTAGTTGCTGCTCTTGAAATTTCTTGCAAGATGCAGGAATATTGGGTCGAGCAGTTGTGTAAACGTTCAACTGTACCTTTGTTGCAGTTGGTTTGCTGAGCAGTGCTGGATGAACAGCTTTTATTTTGTGGAACATTTATAATGCTGTGACTGGAGGGAGCAGCAAGCTTTATATTGTTTTACGTCTTGACGAGAGCACCAAGCAGATTTTGTTCTATATAAACTGAGGCTGGTGTACATCAGTTGGTGTTAATGTTGAGGCTAGCCAAAGCAATGGTTGTCTTTGTTGTGCAGTTCTGCGCAGTTAGACATGACAGTATGTTTGTCTCATTCTTTAATATGTGTAATAAAAATCTTTCTCTATCTCTCTTTCTTCATATATAAATATCTATATATATATATATACAAACATTATATATATATATATATACACCTAAAAAGTATGCATACTTAGTGCTTTTATCGTGTCATTTTGTGGCATTTTGAATTTTAGACGCATGTTGAGGGTTCCAAAGGGAACTGTAACTGCAATAGCAAAAATAAATAAAAAACAGTTGTTCTGTTCTTACTTTTTGTTGTCTGTCCAGACGGGGTGTTTGAAGAAAGGTTATTAAGCTCAAAGGGTGGCCACATTTCTTAGATGGCTCGTCAACTGCCAATTGAAGAGCACTTCCAGCCATTACTATGTTTATTTATTCACTTGGGAGATGCTTGATTAGCTTATTTGCCCAGAGCCTTGTTTGCATGCAACTCCACATGCAGGAAGTGTACATATTGCGATGCTGTTGGGAGAGACCCAGTCTATGTGCGAGGTGGCACCATGACCCTAGCACGTGCTAGGTGCTAGACCTAGCAGGGTGTTTGTTGCCCCTCTTGCTTGCTTGGGCCCATGTCTAGCGGTGGCCGCCATGGCAGTCACCGGCTAAGTGCAGTGTTTTGGCATAGCCTGGGACTCGTGTGCACATGCACCATTTGTTGTTTCCTGTGCCCTTGTTTCCCCCCCATCTTATAGTGTGTGTGTGTGTTTGTGTGTGCTGTTTACCACAGCCTGTCTCAAAGTTGGTCTGTTGTGGTGCTTGCCCCTGTTTTGTGTTGCTCTATCATCGGAGACATGTGCTTGCCCATCCAACCTCGTGTTTGTTCTGTAGCCAGGAACGTTTGCTGGGTCTCATGCCAGGTGTTGCAAGATGGAGGTGTGATGGTCGTTCAGACATTTCTGGCTGCTTCTGTTGTCTTCTCCTGGAACGCAGTGTAGCTGAAAGGCGTACCTATTTCAAGAAAGCTCTGGAGCAGCTTTTTTTTTTTTTTTTCAGCCTACAAAACTGTGAATAAAAATTGAAAGTGTTTGTGTTCTTTGTGCTTGAATGGCTTGATTGCCGTGCTTGCCACAGTGTAGTCGCACTCCATAAGAGTTGCAACACGCTGTCTGTACTCAAAATGGTGCCAAAACTGCAAAGTTGTACCTACATAGAGAAAAAGAAATTGAAGTAAACCATCTGAATTAGCAGTATCGTCTGAACCAATTTAACATTGTAGCTGTCATTGTTCAAGCTTGGGGTCACTTTAACCACAGCCAGCATGTTGCAACACGTATTTAGTGTGACTGTACAGTTAAATCTCCTGTGTGCTTATGCAATCTGGCGATCTTGCAATACACTATTTTGTTTTCCTTTGCCCAACACACACAGCCAGTTATTGAGCCAATGCAATAATTAGTCTAGATTTCATATGTAGAATGCTTGCATGCATAGTTGCAGATGCAGAATGTGAACAAATTCCTTGTTCAGTCGCAGAGCTGAAATAATCTCGTAGTGTAGCAGCTATGTGCAGCACGTGGAAACCTGGGAGAGGAGACTAGTAGCTAGGCAAAGTTGTTAGTAGATTTTTAGAACTCCTTTGAAACTACGTGTTTTTTTTTTTTTCCTCCAATTGGAAAGTGCAGGTTTGAGTCACAATTTACTGGTTTTTGTGGATTGACAACGTTTTAGGTCTCAAAAGTGTTACGCTACACAGGGAAGCTTACGTGCAGTGCAAAATAATCACTACAATGGCATAGCGACAATTTCCAATACAGGTAACTACTTGCAGCCAAGCTTTATGAATGGATCCTAGATAGTGATGGCTGTGAACAATTGAGCGCCTCGCCGGACGATTGGCGCGAGCGCCTGCTAAACAAGGAGAGAATCCGCGGAAATTCAGAAGCTCGGCGCGACCGAGATATCGGTGTTTCTTAGTGCCCTGTCTCAGTCGCGCTACGCATTTGAATAGGCATGAACAATCTCGCCGAATTTAGTAGCTCGAGTACGTGGTCTGCCAGCAATATTGAAACAGCTCTGAAAGTACCGTATGCTCCATAAACGTGTGCATCAGCTTTATCTGTCGTTATCGACACATTCAGAGCTTCGACATGACATTTTTTTTTTCTTTTCAATACTGCTTCTAATATCGCCGTAGGCGAAGCAAGGGTTTCAAAAGTGGCAGTTGTGAAAGTTAGCCCTAACAAGGTACTACCGTCCCGTGTTAAATGCACCATGATCCGAAAACTTGTTTGCGGGAGTTGCTATAGAAACGTACAGACGGCCTCACACTTGCCTTAAGCGCTCAGTCGGCCACTTTAGCTGCCGTTTTCTGTTGAACGTGTAAATACCAATGCCGTAATGACGCCTAACATAGTTAACCGCACGTAGCTAACTTGAAAAAGTAGCTGCGTACAACAGCGTACACGGCGACGCACTAATGCTATAGACAAATGTGATTCCGTCTGTACATGACCGGCCTTTCAGGTGAAAATGGCGATATGCCGACCATGACTGTATGGTGCATCCGTACAGTTACTTCTGGACGGCCTTTTGTGCAACCAACGTGCACAAAAGAATCGCTGTTTCGATGTTGTCATCGGCGCCCAACCGGCGTGCTGTGCATTTTGCTGTAAGAAATGTGCGAGTGTGCATACAAGTTACATTTTCTCAACGTTTCGTAGCTGCTGCTTCAAGAATACAGCGTTGCAGTCATTATATATAGGATCCCGAGCTGCCAAAAGTGTGCGAGTGTGCTGTCGTATTACGCATATTTTTCTCAACGGTTTTCATGTTTGGCGCAAGTGCATTTGTAGCTGCTGTCACAAGAATAACACACATTTCAGCCATTAGTCCTGACAACTCCGGTTCCGAAAAGGTTAGAGCATCGTCACAAGCAAGTACGAGCTGCCGAGCACATGCTGTGGGTGGAATAATCGCGCAGAATGTCCTCGTCAGATCATATATTGACAAGTCGCGAAATAGCAACTGTTGAAGTAGTCGCAAGCAAATACGAATGTGCATACACGTTACATTTTCTCAACGTTTCGTAGCTGCTGCCTCAAGAACACAGCGTTGCAGTCATTATATATAGGTCCCGAGCTGTCAAAAGTGTGCGAGTGTGCTATCGTATTACGCATTTTTCTCTCAACGGTTTTCATGTTTGGCGCAAGTGCATTTGTAGCTGCTGTCACAAGAATAACACACATTTCAGCCATTAGTCCTGACAACTCCGGTTCCGAAAAGGTTAGAGCATCTTCACAAGCAAGTACGAGCTGCCGAGCACATGCTGTGGGTGGAATAATCGCGCAGAATGTCCTCGTCAGATCATATATTGACAAGTCGCGAAATAGCAACTGTTGAAGTAGTCGCAAGCAAATACGAATGTGCATACACGTTACATTTTCTCAACGTTTCGTAGCTGCTGCCTCAAGAACACAGCGTTGCAGTCATTATATATAGGTCCCGAGCTGTCAAAAGTGTGCGAGTGTGCTATCGTATTACGCATTTTTCTCTCAACGGTTTTCATGTTTGGCGCAAGTGCATTTGTAGCTGCTGTCACAAGAATAACACACATTTCAGCCATTAGTCCTGACAACTCCGGTTCCGAAAAGGTTAGAGCATCGTCGCAAGCAAGTACGAGCTGCCGAGAACATGCTGTGGGTGGAATAATCGCGCAGCATGTCCCCGTCAGATCATATGTTGACAAGTCGCGAAATAGTAACTGTTGAAGTACAACACATTTAGCACTGATGTGTGCCTCACTTCCTACATTCCTCCCGCTTTTTTCCCCCTTGTGTGTCTGTGTACAGCAACGACGGCGTGACCTCTACGTGTCTGCTTTTATTTATTTATTTTTCAGCCGCTATAAATGGAAGAAGCACGTCGTGTATGCAGGCTATGCGATAACTACGGCGTACGTATACGTAGGAACGCGTGTGCCCAGGGCCGGCGTCCCTTCTTTTTTTTTTTTTTTTCTGTGTCCTCACGACCGTTTCATGTTTTCTTTTTGTTTTGTTTGTGTGTGGTGGCATGGAAAAAAACCGGTGCCTAAACGGAGAAGCCGGACAAGCACTATGCAGCGCCACTTTGGTCATATAGGCGCCACTTTTGATCCCTATGTCCCCTGCATGTAACTTCTCTTTCCCCAGGTTGGGCGTGGAAAGCTAGAAACAAGCGGTACCCAGGGAGAAAAACCGGTTTGCTGGTCTGGGGAAGGCTTACATTGACAAGAAACAAATAAGAATTGGCACAACATGGCGAACGGGCGGGAAGCCGGCTGGAAACCCGGCAAATGTCTGCCACTGCGTTGAAATCATTGGAGCCCGTTCGACGCAATCACGAGGCCTACACTTGGGGCCCCCGAACTCTTTTTTTTTTCTTCCTTGAACTACATGTGCACATTTATTACTACGTATGTCGTAGTTTGCACACTATTTACTGTGCACATAACTTAAGGAAATAATATTGGTCGAGCGTTCAGCTCCTGCGATGGCAGTGTGTATTACGGGGCTTGACTGCTATACAGCAAGCCGGGAGCATAGTCAGCGAATATAAACGGCCTGATCAACACGCGCAGACGAATCGTAGTTCAGGTAACTTCAAACTCGCCCGCAAAGTGTGTCACGCACCTAGCCCTAAGCATGCCCCCCCCCTCCCCCCCCCCCAAAAAAAAAAACACGAACTGTACAACTGCATTGCGTTTTCTTTTATCTGAAGTGTGTGTCTTCCCGTAGCTTTACGAATTGAAGCGCTTGAAGGAAACACATAATTAGGGTATGTTTAATGAAGCCTTGCGAAGTGCGTCATGCGAGGTGCCCCCCGAAACGGCGCTTAACGCCCTTGATGCTGCATTTGATATATCTGCGCGACTACTTACGTTCGAAGGTTTGTCCCATGCATACGAATGGAACGTACGTACGTACGTGTGAGTGGGTTCAATACGTGATGGAATTTGAAAGCCCTTATTAATAAAGACGTGGGTCAGTGGCCACCCTAATGATGGCTGTGAGCGACACCGTTGTGTCTACGCACCGCACGATTAGTTTGGCCACTTACCATTTTGAACATACACTCATGGTCGACACGCTGGCATCTTTCGTTTGTTCTTGCCATTCCACCCCTATGGAAATGTGGCCACGAAATTCACAGATTTCCTCTTTCGGCAGTCAACCCCCCTTCCCCTTCTATCTATCGCGCATCCAGCGACCGTACACGTAAAAACCAGCATATCGCAAGTTTCACCGCCGAAATCGTTCTATATCCCGCAATAGATGCATGCTGCCTCGCACGTTGCACCTTGAGAGGGACATAATGAACAGGAAGTATTTATGGTTATAACAATATTTCATACGACGTTCCATACAGAAAAGCACACAGTATATTTCACTGCGGAATACTATGTACACTTCTGTTCCAACTGCTTTCGGGACGCATATAAATGCTCGTCGCCGTGTATTCACTCGATCGCGGAGCTTAAAAGTGCCGTGCGATATAGGACAAAGAATGTCCCATATGGCAGCGTCACCACTTGGTTGTAGGAAGAAAAAGAAGCCGCGAAAAGCAGCTTGCTTTGTCTGTCCCACAGTGCAGAGCCTTCAGCGCCCTGCTGTTCGCGAAAAACAGGCTTACATTTGCTTGGAACTGACCGATGATATGCGGTTGTCTGAACCGTGTCGTTTATTGCGATCACACGACTGTGTATCGCACTCCCACAAACCTGACCGTTTGCTCAGACATGGCCACTATCACGAAATTGCCTTCAACGTCATTCGATTCGAGAATATTCTAGAAATCCCTGCACTTAGGGACATTCCTGAAATCAAACGGCCCTTTCAGGTACTTTCCAGTTGAGTGGCCATATTGTGGCTGGAGTGAAGCAAATGGTGTACGCAGGGTAGTGAGTAACGATTTCAAGCTTTTTATGGGATTAATAACATTTCTTAGACGACTATAAGGAAGGAAAGTGTGACTGTTCTACGGTCATCATTTGATAGCGACTTTTCCTTGCTTGTCCTAAGTGTCCTCGGACGACCAGGGACATTCCCTAACTATGGGGGAGTTTTGTTCGCGCGGCAAGCGAGGCAACGTCAGTTGCTGCCTTGCCGTCGTGGAGGTCGGACGTGCTGTCTCGTGCTGGAACTGTAGTTGCTAACAAAGGCCTTAACTGTTTGCGCGGCACTTAACTGCGTGCTGCCTTTTCCAGACGGGCTTTATGGAATCTTATGTTAAAGCAAACTAACCAAAAGTCATTCTACGCTACGACTTCTCGACCATGCCAAGGAGCCTCAGCAGTCAAAATGGTGGTGCGTATAATTTTTTTTTTCTTTTACCCCGACGCTGTTGACGAGCAGCCAATTCGAAGTGTCTCTTCTGCATTCGCGCTCACGCAGTCTTTATTTTATTAATCGACATTTTGCGATTCCTTTGCTGAGCGGGAACATTCCAGTTTTCTGTTGGCGTATAATCAAGAAAACTGAATGGAGGGGCCGCAATGCATTGGATGAGACGTAATTGCTGACCATGGACTTGCGCGCAGGTGGGCGCGTTGTTTTATACTGAAAAACGGGTGACTTTGCTAGATCTTATGGATCGAGTGCCATGGCGGCAACAATAGACAATGGCGCAGATGGGCGCGGAATGGCGGTTGGGTTTAGCGACGTTCTCACTTCGTCGACAAACCAACCAGAGTGTTGGCTCTTGCAAGACGAGCATGTCAGTTTAAACGGGAAATTGTGTCGTGGTGGTGTTCTTTATGTTTGGCACGAGGCAGATTTGTTGTTAGGCCTTGCGGAATGGCGGGTGCCGGCGTTCCCAAGATGGCGGCCGGCGGCACTCGCGGCATCCTCTTCTTGGCATCATGGCGCTTGTTTCCGGCGGGGGCATTTGGCGCCATTCCCGACCGTCTTCGGTGGTCGCCGGTTGGGAGCGGTTGCGTATAGATATTTAGTGTCGTATATGCGCACCATAAGTAGGCCAATGCTTACCTGGGAATTTTAAACAGAGTACGCCAATGGCGGCGCATGCCATGTTAGCCATTTTTGGACTAGCTCATCGGGGTGCGAGACCGATGACTGTTGGGGTAGCCATGTTTTTTTTTTTTCCTTCGTACCCTCTTTCATAATACAGAATTAAGCCTTGCGAATAGTGGTCTTCGACGGTAGCGGTAGGTGTAAAGAGGCTCAATTGAATTACTTTGATAAAAGCTAGACCTGCAGGCCATCGGTTGATTGTGCACTAAAATGCAGCGCGATTTCTTGCTTTCTTCCGCTTCCCACATGTTCTTTCGTTCGATGTTAAAAAGAAACTTTTGTTGTATTTTAGGCTTCAAGTCTCCAAAGCCCGTTTATTCAGCAACATTATCTGCGGTCACCCAAGCGCCGTACGGTGAGTGACCTTTGAACGAAATTTCTAGGCGCGACATTTTTTTTTTTTTCTTCTAGTGCGAGTAGTAGCTGCTGTTATCGCATTGCCTTAAGCGAAGTACTCGTGCAGTCAACTGGTGATAGCGTAATGTCTTAATTAGATGCAGCCGTTTACTTACGTTTAGTTGCGCCGAGCTGAGTTAAGAATGGACTTCCCTAATGCAGTTCGTTGTCGTGCAAGCACAGTGAAATGTCCCGGTAATGCCTCTGCTGCTATGCGCCTATTTCTGCTGCAAGAGGCTTTTTTAAACTACTTGATGGGACATTCAATGTCTAAAGTTGCTTCATTCGTTCGTTTAAAATGGTCAGTCTTTATTCTAAAATTTTATTGTAATAGCGCATTTTCAGATTTACTATATGGTCTTTTGTGTATAGCCATACTGGTTAAACAAAATTTTCTTCAGTTTGGCATTTCTCTGGCTCTCAAAGGATCGTGTTTTTTTCCCGGCCGACGTCAGTGTCGTCACCAGCTGACAGTCGGAATTTACGTCGCAGCAAATTGATGCGCAAACTTGAGGGTGGCTTTGCGGGCTGCATTTTCATAGGTTTTTTACTACCCAAACGTGTTTTTTTGGTGCGGTGCTAAGACAGCAGCTTGCTCACTCTGAAAAGAGCGTTTTTTTCAACTGCCCCGTTACTCCTAAACGTTTTTTAACGAGCTAAAGATCTTTGTGATGGCACAGTGAAAACTTGCTATGCTTATTTTGGTACTCGTCAAATCGACCTTCGGTGACTTGGCCATTTCTAGACGTTATATCTGTGGATTGACCTCACAAACCGTTATTTGAGAGACGCCGTAGTGAAGGGCTCTCGTAATTTCGGCCACCTGTAGGTTAAGCACACGAGCCTCAAAGCGTTTTCGCTTACATCGAAACTGCGACCACCACCCACGGTGGTCTAGTGGCTAAGACACTCGGCTGCTGACCCGCAGGTCGCTGGATCGAATCCCGGCTGTGGCGGCTGCGTTTTTGATGGAGGTGAAAATGCTGTAGGCCCGTGTATTAGATTTAGGTGCACGTTAAAGAACCCCAGGTGGTGTGAATTTCCGGAGCCCTGCACTACGGCGTCTCCCATAATCATGTGGTGGTTTTGGGACGTAAAACCCTACATATCAAACTACGAAAAATATAAAGACAAGTTGTAGCTGCGAGAAAATAGAAGCCGCAGAGAGTTGGGTTTAGGACGTTAAAACTTCAGATATTATTGAAAAGTGCAACCGCCGCGGCCGGGATTCTATCTCGCGATCTGCAGGTCAACACTCGCTACACCACCGTGGCATATAATTTGGACGTGCCGCTGAATTGTAGCATTGTTGAAGAAATTATGCGTATGCAATCCCGAATGCCGTGTTTTTGTCGTCCAGTGACCCCGTAAGGCAAAAGTATACTCGCTCCGACGGCAGTGTTGGCTGGCTGAATTTCGGGGGACGTCGTTTACGGTGTTCGACTTTCGTGTTGAGAAATGGTTGTGATGGGTATGTTAATGGGGGGAAATCGCGGCGTATTGGCAATGACATTCTCCCGGCAGTTGCCTGCACTAGTGTTTGCATCAAAAGACCTTTTGAACATTTGCTGAATGCAGTCGTGGGGAGCTGCGAGTCGAACCTTGTGCGTACGTTAGGCCCGCTGTTTTCTCCTGTTGCGCTTTACGGTGAACACGTGCAACTCCATTAAATAATGAGAATAGCGACACCCCTCAGAACGCGCCCAAAACGTGCCTCTTGGAAGAGATGCGGCTACTCGGGAATAAATAGCAGAATATCGTTGTCCTGGCTGTTGGGCGGCGATTGAAGCAAGATTTTTCCTAAGCCGCCTGTCTGCAAAATGGAGGGCGTTTGGGTTTCTGAGAGGCGCGCTCAATGTGATTTGCAACTCGGGAGCGCGTGGCCTCACGAGTTCCGACAGTTGCGCATCGCTTCAACTTGATTTTATTTCAACTATTTATTCGGGACCAAGTGAGAAAAACGCGTTTAGTAAAGGAAATGAGGGCTAGTGAATTCGTGAGGCTACGCGGGAGTGTCATTTTGAGCGCGACTGCACAGCTGCCGGTATTTCGTTCGCCGGTCTTTATTTTTTTTTTTTTCGCAAGTTTTCTTTGACTTCCCACTAGCAGACTAAGTTTAGCATTCTAGAGATGCCTACTCTGGCCCCTGTGACGTACCTCAAAACTTTCGGTTCGGGTGGGGGGGGTGGGGGGGCAAACCGTCATCAGCCGGGATGTATATATGAGAACTTTTTTATCAACGCGCTCGCACTTCGATATGAATTTGCATAAACAGGTGACAGGACGCGCTTTTTTAGATACCATGAAGTTCAATCACTTTAACAGGCCTAGGCAATGGCCCTTAGCCCAATTTCCACGTCGAATATGCGGCACTAGTCTTGCTATCACGCCTCCTTCTCAGATTATGCTTTCGTGGCTAACATCTACAGATACCACAAAAGTTTATTAACCATGAATGTCAGTCATTGGGATGGAGATGTACCAAGTGTCAATCAGCATACATCCACGTTGAACGGGACTATAGCTGCCAAACACCGAAACATACATTCGGGAAACCCTCCTTTACCAGTGTACAGTAAACATTTAACTCTGTACAAGCGCGTTCTACTTGCGTGTTATATGCAGATTCCTGACAGAGGGAGCAACAAATAATGTTGTTTCAAGGAATAATTGCTGCTACATTCTCAGGAGTACACTTTATTGCATATATTCAGGCATGTGTAAAATTTGCCTTATTTGTGAAGTCTGGACACTGTATATAGTGTGCAGTTACTATTGATATTGCTATATTACCCTTTTCTTGTATAATTTGTGGTGTCAGGGGCATAGTAAAATTTGCCTTATTTGTGAAGTCTGGACACTGTATATAGTGTGCAGTTACTATTGATATTGCTATATTACCCTTTTCTTGTATAATTTGTGGTGTCAGGGGCATAGTATTGTTTACACTCGTATTTGTATTAGAATTTCTCAACGGTCCCCCAAATATGCCAAGACAGCGTGAACAAAAAGTGGGCAATTATTTTTTACTATTCCTCGTTGCTTTATTTCAAAATGGTCGTTAGCTGTATAATTAGTGTAGTCTGTCATGCACACAGCACTAGCCAATAATGCAAAAAATACCCATTATGTAATGACCACATAAAAAATAAGAGAATGAACCATTTCCCACATATTGCTTGCCATTGGTTCAGTGTTTAGCCACAAAATCGCCTACTTGTCACAAAGCTGGAGAGCATCTTTTACATGTAATAATCGCATAAGCAGCAGTACATGCAAGCTGGCGAGATGGATTAGGAGTTGAATAAACATTTCCACTTGCAGCATAAGTGTTTAGTATTTTGTGTGTGTGTATACATCTCGAGAGCTCATACTTGCCTTGAGAAAGAGGAATAAGTGGGGCTGCATGTGTCGAGTGAACACACCAACTAGCCCACCCCTTATACAAAGACTGCCTTCTCCCTGGTTTGGTATCGCGTTGGGGCAATCTTAGCTTGCCATTGAGCCCACTGCTTTATTCGTGGCCATTTTGCAAGCTGCCGTTATGGCTCGTTAAGTTACCAAGGCTGCTCATGTTTATTATCGTAGACTATAAAGTGGAAACACTTTTTGGCGTACGGAAAAACTTATCAAAAGCGATTCATCGTTCATTTTGCAACAGCTTCGACAGAGCAGCAATGATTTGTCCTTTTAGAAAAAGATTTTTTAGAAGCAGCCAATGCTTTGACCGGTCCATTTTTTTTTAAAAGTTTAGTTGTTCCCATTCATAACTGCATGAAGTCACAGCATAACCAAGTGATGCCATTTTATAGGGCCCCTGTTCAATGCTTGCCTGCTCTGTAAGCACAAGACTCGAAAGGGCTGCATAGGCGACCTGCACCGCAAAAAGGCTACGAGGAAAGTCATCACAGCGAACATGTTAGCGAAACTCCTCTTATGTTGTAACATAGCTTCGTAACATTATCATGCTCCCGTGAGAATATAGTGATTACTGTTGTGACAGAAGTTTGCCTTGTTAGCTTCCCCAGTGTGCAGCCAACAGTGACCACTGTCCAAAGGGGGGGGGGGGGATACCCTTCCCCTCTTTTTCAAGGTGTGGGGGGTGCCCCCGTTGGTGTGAGTTGTAAAGCTGGGCCTAGTCCGAGACCCCATTAGTCCAAGCAGCCAGATTGGCTCTCTGGACCCGAAAGTATGAGCACATTGTCAGGGCTGCCTCTCAATCCTTCAGTGTTAAGTGGGGATGCATTTGTGCATTTCAGCAAAGTAACATTTTGCTGCTCCCAAAATAGCTCCGAATTGTATTTCCGCTGTTGTACCCAACAGCGGATCCAGGGGAGGGGGGGCAGTAAGAGTGATCCCCCCCCCCACCCCATAGCCTTTGTTAGCACCCCCTCACTTCAGTGCTTGTAGTCCACCTATCCACAATTAGGACAAATGAGTGGAGCCACTGTGAGCACACGTCAACAGTATTTTTATGCTATGAATTTTTTCGTCTAGTAAAGACAAAATGTCATTACCACGCCCCTGTCTGTTATTTCAAGCTGCCCCCCCCCCCCCTTAAAATGCCTTGGTAGCACTTCTGTGTGGAAAATCGTTTGCTCCTAAAGCACCAATAGCGGTCATCGCTATCCTTCATGGCTATCCTTCATATTTTTTGTCAGCCTTGTATGCCCAACTACCTTTGTCTGCATTTAGCCTCGCAGTAATACAGGCACAGAAGTATCAATATACAAAAACTGCGATAATTTCTCAAGTGGAAATACTGTAAGGAACTGACGTTGCTGCATCCTAACTCATTTTCTGACTTGCACCTCCTCCGAAGGCTGAAACTTGCGCTCTGTTCATTAAAGAATTCGCAATTAAAACTTACTCAAAAGGTTGTTGCACACATGCGCAGTGCTTCGGTCGATCAGTTGGTAGTTGTGTTGGCGTGGTGCCAGAGCAGTTAGAAAGTGTAGACCACCACTTATGTTTTTTTTTTTTTTTTTTCAACAGGTCTGAAGTTTGGGGGAGGGGTGCATGTGACATCGGTTCTTCATCCAATGCAAAACGCGTATTGCCGTTGCTATGTGAAGAGAAACAAAACGAAGGCCACAAGGAAAAAGGCTTTGGGGGGCCTTCCTTAAAAAGCAGGAAACATCTACGTTAGTAGTGCAGTTCATCTTGAGCGAAACATAGTAACCGGACAGTTCAGTTTCTAATATGTCCATTTTTTTTCTGGAGTAAACCAAACGCCTCCTTGAGATTTTCAGTGTTCTTGCAATAGGGCCTGAGGTGGCATGATGCGCACATGCTCTCATGCCAGCTGCAAACTGGCTCCAGAGTCTCCCCGTTAACAATGTCTAGTATGGTGGCTTATGCAAAGCACGAAAAAAGATGGAGCCCAGAATTGAATCCTAAATGTCTGCTTAAGAATGCGTGTTTGAAGAATCTACTTTATGGACTGCATTTCACTGTTGCCAAGGATTGAGCGTGTACCTATGGTTATTTTAATTACGATTGGTTCATTTTGCTGCACTAGTTGGCTTCAGTCTCATAAATACCTTTGGTATGCAAGAACGCTCCTTGTATAAATGACCAGGGGCTTTCTTAGCCTATCGTTGTCTTCATCAAATTGTGTTGATTTAACTGCTGTTTACCATAGGTTGATCTTGTATTACTTCGTCTTTGTTTTGTGAACTTGTTCCAGAGAACGCTAGGCTACATTTGAGGAAGGCAAGGTGATTAATATGATCTTGCCATCCTGCAGTATCGGAAGTCTTGATTTGTTTCATAAATGAATTGTATGAACTGTACTATTTACTGTGTTAGAAAGTTTTACTGTGTTAGAAAGTTTTGTAGGCTGCTGCTAGTTTGTTGTTTTGGTGGCACTCTCAAGGGACCCCACAATGCATTTTCTTTGCACACTTAAGTCTTAAGGTGGCGTCTGGGGTACATTTTATTGAAAGAAGTTTGAAAGAATTTCGAAACTGAACTGTCATCTTGCCATGCCGCCAGGAGAGGGCCGCTTCCTTTACCAGCGTTCACCAAGTCGCAGCTTTGCCAAAATGGCTAAGGAATGAATGTGATAGCAACCATTTAGGTTATGTTTAGAAAGGCAAGCACATCAAAACGTGCCCTGCGTTGGAAATGATGCACGAAACGTACTCACAGGTACAGATACACTAATGTTAAATGCCATTTTCCCAAACGGACACTGTGGAACGATTGCAATGACCGTTGTGCGTCCGGTAACAGAATCGTTCCTCTGGAAGCCCAAGGACAGCCAAGATGTACCATTGTCCCCACTGCGAGATAAGTGCATGCGTTAGTGTCCATCCTGTTCCCTATCCATGGGGCAAAGCACGCATGGGAGATGAGTGTACAGCGCAGCGTCAGGGCGATGTGGCGACGCGAACTCGTTGCACCATTTCTCTCATGCCCTTAAGTCCGTACGTGGTAGATTTGAACATAGAGAGGTGCTCCTTTGTGGTGCAGTGGCAAATGCCTCACACTTCAAAGGTCCAATGTTTGATTCCGTGCACGTCTTAACATAATTTTTCTTGCATTATATATATATACACACACATACATACTCACTCACATACACGATGATTGACACCGGCAGCTAAAGTCCAGCAGTGTGTCTGATTGCTATCGCAATAAAACTGTTGCCTTTGTTCATTGGCGTAACCAGTTCTGTGATCAATCATGCCTGCTTTCCTTTTCAGTGTTTTGCTTTCAGTGGTGGCATTTCATATTCAGATTTAGACTTATAAGTGTCGTTCCCTAGTATTCCTTGAGAATTTTGAGCTTTAGACTTCAGGCTCAGCACTAGCCTGCACCTCGTGATCTCTGCTGGCTAGTGCTGTAAAGTGCACTTGTTGAAACTTGTGCTTCTGAACAGCTGTGCTATACTCGCCTTTTCTTTTCAAGGGTGCCCTGCAATGCTATTGTCAACATGCCCAGAAATTTCCCCAGAGACAGTCGAGGCTCTGAGAGCGGGCTGAACTTTGTACAGCACTTGGCTTGGAATTCATAATTGTCAGCTAGAGAAACTCACTCTTCACAAATAGGGCTTCACCGCGTCGTGAATGTGTGGTCGGGAGCTGCATAATGTTGCCACGGGCATGCGCTCACTCATTCTTTAGGTATCGTTTTCTGGCAGTGTACCCGCTCACGTGTAATGCAGATTTTCTTTTTTTTCAGCTATCTACCGGCACTGGGAGACCTGGCTCCAAGCAGTCAAGGGACGCTCCAGACAAGGCACATCAGCTGTCAGTGTGCAGGGAACATAAACACAAAGGGGCGTCCCTGTAAGGCCAGCAGTGCATGTTCTGAGAGGCCTTCATAAAGCCGACCTTGAAAGTTGTTGGTCGGGCTGTGGATAAATCGTTGTTCAACCCATTTGGAGTCGCCACTTCCACAGGGTTGGCGGCCAGGCGTGCCCGGCGGTTTGGCGGCTTTCGGGTTCTGCTTCAGGCCGAGGTTTTTGAGGTCAGACGCCCTTGGACTTTGGTGGTAAACCGGCTGTTGCCTATAGCCGCCGAGCTCACGTGGAGTCTTCCCGCCCATCAAGGAAGACGGCTCTGGGTTTTGGTCGTCGTCTCTAGTAGACGTCCATGATGGCTCGTCGAAGGCTGTGGTTCTCTCTCGGGGTTTGCGGCCGGACTCGCCCGGAGCTTTGGGGGCTGGTGGGTTCTGCTTGTAGGCGGAGGTTTTTGAGGTCAGACGCCCTTCGACTCTGGCGGCAAACTGTTGGTTCTCTAAGCTCCGAGCGTTTGCGGTCGTCCCGGCTATCTGGAGTTCCCGCCTGAGCCCTAATGCCGAAAGAGCAGCAAGGCCCTATGGATGTATGTGCCCATGGTAGCTGCGCCCGATTCGCCCGGAGGTTCGGTGGGTGGCGGATACTGTCTGTAGGCGGAGGTTTTTGAGGTCAGACGCCCTCCGACTCTGATTGTGATACGTTGTTTACCTAGCCTCCGAGCGTTTCAGGACTGCTTCCCGTCGGGTTCGCGGTGTGCACTACTCACAGAATTTCTGTGCCGCACTTCCTGTGGCGCCCAACTTTGGCAGCGGGCACCCAGTAGGGGCGCGCAGTTCCTCTCTGGCCCGGTGGTTCGGCCGCTGGTGGGCTCCTGTTGTTTGGCGGAGGTATTTGAGGTCAGACGCCCTCCGTCTTCGGCTGTGAACCTCTGGTGGCTTTGGCATCGAGCTTGAGTGGACGAGCCGCCCAACTTGTTGGGCTCTCCGCTGACGGTCGCCACAGAAGCAGCTTCCCTGCATAAAGTAGCCGCGGCACATAAACTTGTGGCATACCTCTCAGAGCATGCGTGTAGCTTGGTCGCACACGCTTCAGTGGTGTGGAACACGTGGGCCAGTGGGTATGTAGTGTATAGGTGAGAAAGCTGCGTCAGGTGTGCATTGCACACGCTCTCCTCGCACGTGAGTGCTAGCTGCACTGTGCGACCTGGGGATGGCCGATACTGCGACTTCAGCTGGGCCTGTGGCCAGCCATGGGGCACGTTTGGCCGAGGCCGCTCACCGTGGTCTTGCGGGGGTCACAGTCTTGGGCGCCGTTCTCATGACACGATCCAGTGTTGCCCAGCTGATTCGTGGAGTGCTGAAGACGTCCGCCCCCTGGCCAGTGGATAGAGCGGTCCGGCTGATGACCACCATTGGCACCTTAAACCACTGCGTGCACCTCTCGGACGTTCCGGGCCCTAAGACATTTGACTGCATCTCAGAGCTGCTTAGCTCACTCTTTTTAACATGGGCCTAGCCAGACTGGGGATACTACTGCTCGCGTGCGCGGCGCTCCGTCGCGTCGCTTGGTTCTCGGGAATTTCGGCACGGGTTTAAACCCTCGCTGGTTTGTGCGGTTGCTCCGGTTTCAGGCTCCTGTTTTTCTTCGGCGGTAGCGTTAGGTGGTGTGTGGTGTTTTCATCGTGTCATTAGCGGATGCCTTCAGCTGCAAGCACATCGAAAGAAGACGAAGATCAAGCTCTGCGCTCGTGTGTGTGTGTGTGCGCGAAGCCCCCCAGCCAGGGGCACCCCAGCAAGGGGTACTGTGAAGTGCGCGGGTGTTAACAAACAGGGCCTGGCTGTTGCAAGCGCCGTTCTCGCTAGGACCCGTTTGCCTGACCCGAGGGCGAGGTTACCCGTGGGGTTGTCGTGTCGCGATGGGCCCTGGCTTGCTTCGCATATTCAAAAAAACGTTGAGTCCACCTTGGGCTACGGGGCCGACTGGGGCTGTCGTGGGGGGCTTTAGTGCACGCTTTTTTTTAACCATTTCTTTGTCGGGCGTGTCGGCTGGCTACACTGTGCCTAGCTCGGGTAGTTGTCACTGGGCTGTTCACTGTGCCGCCGTGGGCAGTGGGCCAACATGCTTTGGAGGGTAGCTGCCGTGCTGTCGCCCTAGCAGCGCACGACACTAAAGGTACACTGGGTGTTGTCACAACACGACATTAAATCACAGACAGCAGGACAAGTGCACAAGGAGCCTACACACTTAGCTCGAAGAGGCCTTTATGACTGGTAAGTTTTCTTTCTTTTCTTTGCAGTGTGCCTCAAAATTTTCTGTGCATTCCAGAGGGCCAACTTCGAGGCAGCTTGTTTCCACAAGCTGCATAATGCACAATATATGCTGGCCTATATTCGTGGCAAATTCAAATTGCTCTGCAAAATAAATGTTCAGTGCGAGGATTTGCAACTGTCAGGATTGCATAACTGCCCATGGCACACAGGCTAGAATGCACATTTTTCTGTGCTTAGTTTGCGCTAGTTAAGAAAAGCCTGCTTTTTTCAGCTTACTCTGCCAGCGCAAGCCACTGTTTGTAATTGCTGAGACCATTAAAGCCTTTTTGGTTGTTACAGACAAGAAGACTCCAGCACAACGAAAGCTGCCAAGCGTCATCTGAATTGAACTATTCAAGGTCCTGAAGACATCTAAAGATGCATCAGGCACAGGCTGCATCTATATGGCACCCACTTGTAAATGAAGCTCTTGAAGGTCAAGTCTACATCATCAAGGTCAAGAGGTCCGCGTCATCGAAAGTGTTCAGTGCCGTGTGGTGTTCAACGGTTTGTGCGTTTTTTTTTTTCTCGCGGAGTGTTTTTCATTTTCGGTGGTACAGCCGCACTCCCTGGAGCCGCGGTGCTGTGCTTGTGCGTCTGTGTGAAGTGTTATGGCCTGTTTCGTCGGTGCAATCAGTGGTCTGAAGTGAAGAAGTCGCTGCCCAGCGAAGTGGAAGATTTCTAGTGGGTGCCATGTAGATTGCGGGCCTTCGCGGCCCCGCAGTCTGTGACCTGAAAGCGAACTCTGTAAATTCAACCAAGAACTGAACTGTTCTCAAGTTTCCTCTCAACGCATGGACTTCTCAAAAGCAAAAAAACATCAACACGTCACTGGTAGATAGGGAAAGGGGTGGGTCATCATCTAGAAGTCCTTACAGAGGAACTTGTTTTGCAATAAATTCTTGAATTGAAACTGCCGAGTTGCATTGTTGTTAGTTCACAGGCACTTTGCCATAACTGCCTTGTGTTGGTAGCTGCAAATGACTATGGAGATCGATGTGCACACAGATACTGACTTAACCCTTGGTATGTATACTTGTCTAAACTCGCTGGCGTGCCAACACGGACTAAGATTTCCAGAGACTTTGATTCGCAATGTATGTGCCAGTGTTCCCCCATCGTGATTTAGTTTGTTTGCTGATTAATACATTATAGTAACACTGCAATCAATGTTGTATTATAACTGACACTGAACATTGCTCCATGCAGATTAGTTATTGCTAGAATCTGTTTGTGCCAAGATGCTTGCAGATACATGTTGCAGGAAACAAAGTAACATGTTTAAATGATTGTTATAGCCCCAACAAAGGCAATATAAAAGTAAGATTACATTGACGTTTAGGAAAATTTTAACTGAAAATATTTTAACTCAACCACTCTAGCTTGCATGTCGGAGGAAGCTGGTAGGTTTAACTGGGCTTCTGCATCTCGTTCACTTAAAATTTTATGTTGGCGCTGCAGCTTCGTTCTCTCTAGGGCTGCGGAGTGGTTTTACGTATATCCCAAGAGATGTATGAAAGAAATGAGCTTCTATTAGCTGAAGATGGCACACACTTCGATTTTAACGTGGCAGCACCTTGTGCACCACATCGTAGATGCGCAGTGCTTGGATTTCGACCCACGACCTCTTCAAAGTGTTACCATGTCCTCTATGAAAGGTCATTATGGCGGCACTCTAAACCTATCCGTAGTCTACGAATAAACTGGCGCTATAGTGCCTAGGAGCTGCACCGTATGGTGCTTCAGCCAGCGCGTGAATGTGCGACCTTTCTAGCCACTAGAAATGGACAGTACGGAAACTTGTTCACGTTCTTTTGCGTAGCGTGAGGTTGTTCTGTTGCAAGGTAACTGGCAAATGTTCAGCATTCCACTTCACCTTTCAGGCTCGCCATTTCAAATCAGTTCGCGAAGTTGAGAACCATCAGTCTGCTAACGTCAGAGCAGGATGAGGAATGGGTTGCAAATGAAACATTTGGAATATACTTCGCTCTGGTGAAATGTGAACGTTAACCAAAAAAAAAATAGTATAGCATTAGCGGTTTGTGGAGCTTGTCGCAATTTGCGTGTTTCATAGCCAAGGAAGATGCGTACATTCAAGGAGGCCTCTGCAGAGGCTGCGGGCGTACGACGTCTCGCATACGGTCGCGAAGCCTGTAGCACGAATCGCCGAAGATACGCAGTCAATTGGTGGCGTCGCGGTGAGCGCCTCGGACTAAAGTGCGCTACGCATACGCTGCTCCTCGAGTTGCGGTTTAGGCGTTGCTGAAAGTTCTGAAAGCATCGTGCGGCACGTCATGTTTCACGCTAAGCATGCTCACGAGACGTCTGTTTACAAATATTCTTGCACCTCAAACTCGTCGAACTTCAGTGGATGTCTTCTACATTTTCTGCAGAAACGTTAACACTGTCGAGAGCGCGGTAAACTGATCATGGTCGGTATTTATATAGCTGTTCCACCATCTCATCTCTTCCTCCACGTTGTTGATGTGTGTTTCTTGGCGTACGTGACTTCTTACAGCATTGATTGCCTGGAACACGTGCCTAAGTGTTTCGCAAGCTGTTTACAATCATCGAGGTTAAAATCGCCTAGCAGCGCGAATTTCGAACTTATTACCTGTTGCGTTTAGTTGTGGAATCGCATATTGTCTGAGCCAGAGGATCTCCATAAATACAGTGCTTGAGAATGAGAACGGACACACACTCAATACAATATGCTTATGATTGTAATATGCTTTCAATGTTGGGCAGCATTTGAAACTATTGCTTTGAAAACAAGTCTTCCCATTGTTATTTATACTTCGAGCATTTAAGTTAAAAAAAAATAAAAAGTTATGGTTGGCGGCCAGGACGCAGATGACTCAAGTCACGTTCTTTGTTTAAGGGCTGGGGTGGAGAATCTGGTTAAAGGGTTAGCAGTCGAGAATGAAGATAACCGGTGATAAGACCCAGCTAGTTTGTCGCGCTATAATAGCTTATCCACAGCCCAGCCGCGGTGGTCTAGTGGCTACGATTCTCGGCGCTGCTGACCTGCAGGTCGCGGGATCGAATACCGGCTGCGGCGGCTGCATTTTCCATGGAGGCGAAAATTCTGTAGGCCCGTGTGCTCAGATTTGGGTGCCCGTGAAAGAACCCAAGGTGGTCGAATCTTTCGGAGCCCTCCACTACAGCGTCTCTCGTAATCTTATGACGTTAAACCCCACATATCAGACCAGTCAATCAGCTTATCCCTACAGTTTTGCTTTTATCTATGCGTGTAATCTTAAGTGTGTATGACTAGCCTAATATTGTCTGCGGATGCATGGATGCGTTCAGTCGTGAATAGCTTCAAAGCGCTTTTCACGTTTTTTGCTTACAGGTGAGTTAGTTTTTTTTTTTTTCGAATAGCACCGCGCAGAAAAACTTGACCTTCTGGTCCAGATTGAGCTTTGTCACCAATCGACTTATTTGAAATCAATTGACTCCTTACCCTGTTTTTTCTTAATAATAATTGCTGACTTTTTACGTCCCAACACCATGATAAGATTGCGGAGGGCTCCGGTGCCATTGACCATCCAGTGCTGGCTAAATTTAAGCGCACAGGCCTTTAGCAGTCCGCCTCCTATTTTTTTTTTTACTCTATCATCTATATATACATTTTTTCTTTTTTTTCTTCCTCTCTCTCTTCCTATTCGTACTTTTAATCCTCAATCCCCTTCCCTACGCAGAGTAGCAAGTCAGCGAATTTTATATGCCGACTAATTTCTCTGCATTTCAATAAAGAGCTCTCCGTCGGAATGTGGTGGCCGCAGCCGAGATTCGATCCTGCGACCTTTGCAGAAGCAGATGAAGTACCATCACTGCCAGATGATCGCAGCAGGCACCCTCCCTTTCTTGATTGCTTCGAAGTGTCTGCAGCTATATAACACAAAATCGACGTCAGGAACATGGAACTGTTACTGTATCGCCAGCCAGCGAGCAAGTAAGTGATTGGGCTCCTTCGTGCATATATGAAAACGGTCGTTGTTTCCAAAGACATGGGAGCTAGCATACAAGACAGCTCGTTGTGAAGCCATAATTTCGCCAAAATGTATCCCTAGCTGCAGAAGGAAAACAAAAAGTTCATACATCCGTGCTGTCAACACTGTGTGAAATCACTATACCGTTCCCATTTTTTGTGTATGTTTGTCCCACAATAGTGCTTATCTTGCGTGCCTCTCGTATCTTCATGTAGTGCACAGCGCTTTGGCGTAGTGATAGTGGGGGGGGGGGGGGGAGGTCAAATCTTTTCGTAATTTAGCATCTGTATAGATTGTCACGGGGTCATGACGTGGACGAAGTGGCCGAGTGTGGTACACTCTTTATGAGCCTGTTTGGCGTCACGTAGCACGCGAACCTATTACTAACTGGCAGCTGACCAATAGTCCCTCGTATACAACCTAATGACACCAAGTCTGCCAGTACGAGACCCTCGTTAATGAATAAGAGAAACAAGTGTATACTTGAGGGCTCATTTTTCTGTGTTTAACACAATTATAATGAGATGTAACAGACTATAATTTCAAGGAAAGTTGAAGGGGAGTTACTAGACGCAATTGTAATGTTAATGTGAAGAAGGAAAAGTGGGTGAAAAGATAAATAGATAAATTGCCGTGGGCAGCAACCATATATATATATATATATATATATATATATATATATATATATATATATATATATATATATATATATATATATATATATATATATATATATATATATATATATATATATTGTAGTGGCGTACCCAGGGTGTAGCACATCGCGTGGCCGCAGGGCTGACCCACTTCCCGCACGAAGTTGCTTTCAACGGCGCTGTCCCCAATTTTATTCGAGCGCCTACTTTTTGTTTTCCTGCATGCAGACAGTTATCAAGACGGGGCGGGGTGCTGCGAGTTCGCTGATGTGCATTCCTGGAAATTGGTGATCAAGGAAACCGACTTGCGAACTGACCGCGCGCATATCGTCTACATAGTTCCGTTTCATTGGATCAATGTTAAATGCGTGAATCAGATTCACCCAGATGTCGGGGAATTTAGTCATTTTTTTTTCCGCGTGATTTGGTGGACGTTTCACGCGGGCAAGTCGCACACTGCCTCTGTTCTGTAAAGCTTCAGCTGCGTGTTGGCAGAGATACACATTTCAGGAAGGAGATATCGAAATGCATGAATCGAAAGCCTAAAATAGATACTGAGATACATTTATCCTTGAGGTAGCGGGGTATTTCTGAGACACCTTAGCAAAAAAGTTAATTCGGTCAGCTGAGGCTGCTGCACCAGAGACAGAGGTCAAGGAAAAGGTGTTAAAGGACCCCCCCCCCCCCCCCCAACACTTCTTTCGAAACGTCCACATCGGTATACTGACCACAAGTCGTACGGCGTAGTGGCCAGAACTATCGCGGGTGGAAACGATCTCTCAGGCAGTGCTGTTAACGTTTTTGTTTTTTTTGTTTTTTTTTTGTTTTTGGCGAAGTCGCCAGGACGCTTCCTGAAAGTCGTCAGTAGTGAAAAATTGCTGCTTGATGATGATCATGATAATGCATGATGATAACTTTTTCCACATTTTTCGTTTAATGAATTATTTATTGTTAAAACAATACTTTGAACCATTTTTTTGTGTGTGTGGTGGGGAGTGAAGCCAACAGCTGGAATACGAAAATACTTTCTAGTGCTACTTTCTAATGCGAAGCAGCTAGAGGAACGTGCGGTGTGGGTAAATGTTCCATACGCCATGCTTTGCTCGCCTTATGAAGATACCAACATTTTACCAAGGGGCCTACCGAGTTGGTCTGATAAGGAAGGTAGTGTTATTCCCATATAATCAGAGACGGGTTTCCCAACAAAAATGCAATATTCGTCGGACATTCGGAAAAACTGCGATCCGCGGACATCAACGGACCTGTGAGGGATAGCAAATTGATGCGAGTTAAATATGTCCCACAAGGGATATCCTAAATATATCCTGTCTCGAACACATTGTGTGCTCTCAACCGGCTTCAATAATTCTGACTGTGACCCGGCGCCCATCACACACAAAATGAAGCTAGCTAGATTTTGCTTCGGGAATTAATGATCATCGAGTCAAGGAAAAAAAAAAAGTGAAAATAGAAATATTGTAAAAATAATTAACAATAACGATGAAATATGTTTCCAGCATACAGATCACGTGTTTAATTGAAATTTCCAGTCTTAGAAACGGGAAAGCTGTGCGTGTTAGTGAATGACAGAAATTTCGATCAACTTTGTTTGTTTAAACGAATTAAATCTATAGTTTAAACACCGCGCCAATCAATTCAGTCTTTCAAAACCTGAAACAATGCAAAAGAATATTCATGTTACTGGCTTTCAGTAATTAGGAAATAAAACATTTGTTGTTAAATACAACTTACCAACTTTGCATTTATTAAAGTGTAGTAGAGTGGTTGTGTTGTTTCGCCTTTTTTTTTTTTTAATTTCAAGCAGCTGTGTCCTTCCTCCATGCCGTGCTCCACTCGCGCGCGATTTGTACTTCTTTCGTGGCCTGAGCTACGCAGTTTAGCTGCTTTACAGCGATACTGTGGACCTGAAGAACTCTGAAATGTCTTCGAGCAGATACAGAGGTAAGTCTGTAGTCTTGGAATTTGCGGTGCAGTTGTTACGATGCGCCAAAACGGGATACCTGCAGTCGTGGGCCCGTTCGTTTCGGTCCCTATTCTAGGGACCATAGTTTCGCCTCTCGCGTCACTCGCCGCAGGCGCCTCTTCTGCTGTTGTCAAGTGGTAGGTGTACTGTGCTGTTGTAAGGAATTTATCTGGATGACTGATCAGTGTGCAGCCATTTCTGCGGCGAACAAAAAAAAAAAAAAAATGTGCTTCGTGGTAGTGGTGGTGGTGGTGGTTAGACCACGTTTTGGCTGAAGACAGCGGTCGTCAGCCGCACGTGGTGAATATCGCGAATGACGAAAGTGGCAGCTTTTACACTGCTTTTATGCAAAGTAGGCACTCGATTTACGTGCTCATCGAGGAAATGAAAACGCAATGCTGTAATAGAGTTGTTTGTTGTGTTCTTAATACGTTCGGTAATTCAGCATTATTTCAATTTGAATAATTGTGCTGGTACCGTGACAGTCAAACCAGCAAGCTCTTACTATAATGATTTTTGTGACTGGCTGCGTCTGAGAAAAGAGGTGCGCAGAAGAGTTTGAAATATATATATATATATATATATATATATATATATATATATATATATATATATATATATATATATATATATATATATATATATATATACAAGACAACTTAATATCACTTTTTGCCGGTTTTGGGAAGTTGAGGGACTCTTTCTGTCAAATAGTAGATAAAGTTGCACACAGGCCCGTAACAAGGGGGGGGGGTGAAAGGGTTCTGACCCCCCCCCCCCCCGAAATTTTTTTGATGCTTTAACTTTTTGGGTGATACTAAAATATTTACACGCCTTCACAGCGGCCACCAGCTGCCAAAGTTACACTGCAACTTTCCTGGCATTGCATCCCTCTTCCTTTCTTCAAACCTACCCTTTTACCAGAGCGCACCTGCCCTATTTGTACAGCTTTGCACTTCGCCCTCGCGTTCCTTCGAGTCTTTTTTTTTTTTTTCGTCTTTCACACCGTAGCAGCTCTTTTATTGATTCCAGATGCTTTCCTTGTGCATTGCCCCTGGAGAAGTTATCCGTCTGTGCGGACCGCACGTGTCGGCTTTGGGTTCCTACGAAAAGCGCGTCTACTTCTGTGAAGGTAAACAGTTCGACAGCAACGGCAACACCAACACGACCTGCGCAAATTTGCCAGGGAACGAAACCCCTAAGCGGAAAAACTCAGCAACGCATTCCGAGGACGCAGGCTGCAGGGCAAACTTTTCTCAAACTGTAGTCCTCGCCACCAAAACGAATCATTGAAGATGACATCTACTGAAAGACCGGCATATCCGAGCAACTTCGAACAACCTTAACCACACGCAAGGAAATCTACCTCTTCTGTACACAGAAGGTATATGCGCCTCCTTACAAAGCGCACAAAGCGAGGATACAGCCGGCACACAATCCGGCATCAGCGGTCAACTTTCACAGTAGAAAAAAAAACGCCGCCAAGCTGGGCTGCGCCCGGGAGTACAGAGGCTGACGTCACAGCCTACAAAGTGCATTTTTGGGGGGTCACGGCTATTTAATTAGCGCAGCCCAGAGAGAATTACACAGGCGCCCAGGGAGCCGTCTGTGAAAAGGTGACTTTTTCACAGAAATGGAGTAACACCTCCTTTCTGGACTGTACCACAGGAGTGCAAATGTCTGGGCAGTGCTTTCTTGGGGGTTCACATATATTAAGGGGAGTATGCAGTGCCCATGGAGTCTTCTGTGAAAAGGTCTTTAAGTAGCGTTAATCCAGTTTGCTGCAGCTGGAGTAGAATAATGGGCCTGCATGCACACCAGCTGTAGCGGCGTTCAGAAAACACATACGCCACACGGGAGCCGGCGCGTTCATCACACTTCTACATTCTAGCCACTGTAAAGTGGATAAGAGAGGAAGAAAACATCGCCCCCTGTTCACGCCAGGCAGTCGAAGCAGTCGCAAACGTCTTTTTGGAGCCACTGGCCACTTCTGTGTGCGTGCACAGAATTGCGGCAGCAAAATGAAAAGACACTCTGCAACAACGAAGCAAAGGAATCTTGTGTCTTACTTCAAGAAAGTTCGAACCGATGAAGCGGACGGAGAAGAACCGCCTCCTTCGAAGGATAAAACTTCGCCCTCCTCAGCACTGGTGGAAAGCCAAGCGCGTCCGAACTTCTGTAGCGACTCAGGAGAATGCACCGGTTTATATGAATCACCTGAGAACGAACACAAGCAGGACACCCATGCGCCGCCGGGAAATGATGGTGGCCGCAGTGCAACTCCAAGTGATCTTTGTTCTACAGTCAACGCTGGGCAAAGTGACGCCTTTACCACTGGGCAATGCCCAAGGAAGGTGAGGGGCATGGCACCTACACATTCTGGTTCGCCTCCCCTCTGTGCGACGAGTGCGAATATTTTCGACTTGGGACTGTTTGTCTCGAAAAGCAATAATGTAAATGATCCAGAGACGATGGAGAAGCTGCTGCTCAATCCGTGGACCCCTCCGGCTAACTATGATTATCCAGCCACAGAGAAAAGGAATCTGAAGTTCCAACCTCACTGGGTAGATCGTTACCCATGTCTTGTTTATTCAGAGAAGCTTCAAGGAGCATTATGCAAATATTGCGTAGTCTTCGCAAGCGAGTGTGCAGGAAAAGGGGAGCACCAGCGCTTGGGCTGTTTTTTAACTAAGGAGTTCGCCAATTACAAGAAAGCCATGGACGCCTTTAAGAGCAGCGCATCCAGCAGTTATCACGCCATGTCAACAACGCTATCGGAGAACTTTTTAGCAGTCCGGTCCTGCTCACAGCATGACATCTTAACACAACTTGACCACGGCCTTAAAAAGCAGGCGGAAGAAAACCGCAAGAACTTGCTGCCAATAATAGAAACAATCCTTTTCTATGGCAGGCAAGAAGTATAGCTTCACGGCACAGACGACTCTGGTCCAATAAATATGTCTGAAGTGCTGCCATTCAAAAATGATGGAAATTTCCGCGCACTGCTTAGGATGAGAGCAAAATGTGGAGATGCCGCCTTGAGAGCTCACATGGAAACATCTCCGGCGAATGCGCTGTACACGAGCCCAAAAATTCAAAATGAGTTGATCACCCTTTGTGGTAAAATCATACAAAGAAAGATAGTGGAAAACGTCAACTCAGGTTCGTGTTTTTCAGTTATAGCTGACGAGGCCACTGATATATCTCGCACCGCCCACATTTCCCTATGTGTAAGGTACGTTGGACACGACACGTCGGGAGTGCCCATTCTTAAAGAAGATTTTGTAGATTTCGTTCCCGTGTACGATCTCACTGACAAGGCGCTGGCGAGCACAATCCTGAACAGCCTTAGAGGTCGTGGCTTTGACCTGAACCTACTTTGCGGGCAAGGATACGACGGCGCGGCATCAATGAGCGGCCACCTTAACAGTGTTCAAGCCTTCATTCGTCAAACAGCGCCCAAAGCGTTGTACGTGCATTGTAGCGCCCACTCGTTGAACCTTGCTCTGCTTCACGTATGCAAACTCCCCAGCATCCGCAACTGTTTGGGAACTGTATCCTCAACCTGTACGTTTGTAAGAGCTTCGCCACAGAGGACGAACCAATTGCGAGACAAAGTAGAAGATTTAACACAAGAAAAAAGAAAATCAGTTCTCTCCTTTTGCCAAACAAGGTGGATAGAGAGTCACGATGCACTTCAGCGTTTCCTTGAACTGTACGTGCATATTGTACAATTCCTCGAATATTTGGAAGAAGAGGCCGCGTCATCTGATACTTCATCAAAAGCTTCTCAACTGCTCAATGCCATTACGAAGCCCGAGTTTGTCGTTTCGCTTCAGATCTGTAGCGACCTCTTCTCTTTGACACTGCCACTTTGCAAGTTTCTTCAAAAAATTGACTGTGATTTGGATCAAGCGTGCGATCACATAAAAGAATGTTATAGACATTCTTTCCACAAAAAGGGCTAGTGCGGAAATGGAATTTAATAAGATTTTTCTGAAGTCGCTCTCTTTGCTGACGATCACAAATGTTGAGATGGCCCTACCACGCATCACTGGAAGGCAGATGCAAAGAAGCAACGCACCTTCTGCTATTCCCGAAGAATACTACCGGAGGAATGTGTATTTGCCTTTGCTGGCTGACTTCGAAAATCAATTAAGAGTCCGGTTCGATGCCCATAAGAAGGTCGTGGTTGGCCTTAACATGCTGCTGCCGAAATTCTGCGCATCGGCTAGCCTTTCTGATATTGATGATGCAGTGCAGTTTTACCTTGGCGACATTCCTTCGGCTCATGTCATTGAAGCAGAGTTCACACTGTGGGTAAACAAATGCTGCCAGATCGAAGAAAAGAATCGCCCAGCTTGTGCTTTACAGGCCTTAGAGATGTCCAACCGCGACTTTTTTCCGAACATCTACAGCCTACTTTCTATCCTGGCGACTTTACCCGTGTCGACGTCGACCCCGGAACGGACTTTTTCGACACTGAGAAGGCTGAAGAGCTTCTTTCGAAATCATATGAACAACGACAGATTGACCGGACTAGCACTGCTCAGCATCCATCGAGAACTTCAAGTGACCCCAGAACAAGTCCTCACAAAATTTCGCAAGTTGCCGAGAAGGAAAAACTTCCTCGTTTAAACTTCCCTCTATGTTTCAAGAGTCGATTAAAAGCTAAACCCAGCTAGCCCAAGCTTCAACCCTTCTATCCTTTCGCAATTACGAGGAAACTATCCAGCAACCAGAATGTGCGAACGGTAACAAGAAGGTCGGAATGTCGGGCGACTTGTTTGTTTGCTTGCATACATGCTGTCACGGACTGCCATTTTTGCGACCCAGCGTAACGGCAAATTAACGGGCGCCGCACTCCCCCGCTGACCGGTGGAACCGTTCGCTCATTTCGTTCACTGGCCTTTAGTGCAGGGAAGTACTGAATGGGGTGTTCTTCTTCAAACGTTAGTCGCCGATGTTTGATCCTTTGTACCTACAGCGGCGTCGGCAGGGTCGTCACAGGCCGTGATGCACCCCGAACTAGCTGTAGACTGCAAGACGCACCGGCTGAAACCAAGGAAACTGACCATTCTCACGGGCAAAACTGCTTGTGGACAAGCCGTATGAGAGAACCCCAACAGGTTGTCACTCTCGCTCAGTTGAGGACCCTCTCCTAATTAAAAAGGGACGTGGTCAATATATTTTTAGGGTGGAGTTTCTAACAATGAAACGTACATGATTGGACCCATGTAGAGGTCTATTTTCCCCCAGGACGAGAATCAGGGGACACGGAGGTCGATTTAAGAGCAGGATTTCGCCTTGCTAAGCAGTCTAGTTGCTGACCAACATAGAGAAGATAGAGAAGACCAACGTAGAAGAAGATCAAGAAGTATCCCTTAAGTGGTTATGGCTCCGTGTCGGCTGGCCACCTAAACTTAGCCATTCGTCTAGTTGTGATGCGAAATCAACGTCTGTAACGTAGGCATCGGTACTTGAATCTCGAGTAAGCTCAACCTGCCCGAGATCGGCTTCAAGCACTAGCCTCCCGGAAACACCAGCGCTGCAACACCGCCGACATCGCAGTTGTGCCAGAACTCTCTCTGACTTTTCGCATCCGATCGTCGCGGACTCAACGCTGCCGGTCATCACAGGTATCCCTTCACCTGTTTATACCTTTGGACTTTCTCATCTGTAGTTTTATTGTTGGTTAGTTTTGTGTAGTTTGTAATACTTCTCTCTTGTAAGCTGATTTATTGATTTTATATGTATTTTGTTAGTTGGTGTTAAGTGTTGTACTAGATTCCTCTGCAATATTCCTAGATTCCTCTGCAGTGCTGCAATATCACTAAAGTTTTGTTTTTCCCCACATACGTCTCTGATCTCTTCACTGTCTCTGCTTACGTACGGAACGACCTAACCTGCTGCCATTCCCGTCGCCGACTTCGCGCTGGCGACGCTAGAGTGGCAGCTTGTAACACATACATACCGTTTTTGTACCGCGGTTACATTGTGTTAATTCATCAGGAGCCGTTGGTCGCAGTGTCCTCGGCTTTGGTGGTGCTATTGTCCAAACTTATTTCTTGCTTTAACCAGAATTTGAGGTTGACATACCAATTTCTTTATTTGGGTACAAATAATGGAAAAGTACCATCAAATTATTACAAGTAAGCGATGTACTTGTTTTATTCACGAAAATAAGCCTGTGTCAATATTAAAATATGGCAGCCGTTCTACACGCAACCCCCCCCCCCCCCCCTCCCACCGAAAAAAATTCCTGGGTACGGCCCTGGTCGCACAAGTCTTAAACTGCTAGCTGGGACTTTCAGGACACAATACTATAATGACAAACAGACATGCGGATCTAAATCATTCAAATTGTTTTGCTCTAAAATGTATTTGTGTAATTTTTTTGGCTGCATCAATTTATATACACTAGCATGTCATCTCTCTCTGAAAGTGTTGTGTTTTGTTGCTTTTACAGAAAACACGTTGGAAAATATTTGGTGAGGTTACCTTGCCAGACACAGTCAGGGGAATGAAAAAAGACATACTTTTGGATGAGGTGGCTACAAATTACATTTAGATAGGTGCTAAAGGGAAATTGCACTTCGGAAGACATGCTGCCAAATCCTGCTTAGTATCATTCTTTCTGCATTACTTTATTTCTTCAAGTAAGTCTCTCAATCACCCATTACATTGTTTCTGGCATATTTGGACAGGATATTCAGCTGCTCAACGCCTGAACGTTGTAATTTGATTATGGTGGCTTATATGAGCTGTAATTAAACAAATGAAAAAGAGCACTTTTTTAACTCAGTAGGTTTAACATTTGAGCTTCAGAGAAAGCTCATAACGTTAATAAGTCGGACAAGTTGGTTGTTCAGACAAATGCCCGTTGTGCATTTGTTGTTCTTGCACTGTTTTTATGATCAAAAGCACAGTGGAAAGTAAGGTACGTAGTAAACTGGACTTAGCCCAGCTAACCTTCCTACCTTTCTGATATTTCTTCCCTCTCTCTCTCAAGTAAAATATGATGCATGAGACACATTATTTGCAGATCATATAAAGGCTCTCATTAATATATATATATATATATATATATATATATATATATATATATATATATATATATATATATATATATATATATATATATAGGCTAACAATAAAGTAAGCCCTCTGTCCCCCATTCTTTTATTTGTGCATATATACTGATATACAGAGGATGCGCAGGACGAAAGCTTTATTTTTTCAATGTTTTATGCAGGGCCCTGCCTTCTCTCACACACACACACACACACACACACACACACACACACACGCACACGCACACACACACACACACACGCGCACACACACGCACGCACGCACGCACGCACACACGCACACACGCACGCGCACACACACAAATCCTGACGAAGACTGGTCCACCGGACGAAACTGTTAGAAATAAAGACAACTGCTAAGTTGTGTCTCAAATATATATATATATATATATATATATATATATATATATATATATATATATATATATATATATATATATATATATATATATATATATATATATATATATTTCCCTGACGAAGGCCGGACCCCGGCCGAAACGTAGGAGCAATAAAAGTTTTCGCACGTTTGTCCGCTCAAGCCAATTTCTATATATATATATATATATATATATATATATATATATATATATATATATATATATATATATATATATATATATATATATATATATATATATATATATCCACATTGTCTGTGTGTGTGTGTCAATTAAGTGGAGTTTGAATAAGCGGGTGGGCGCCACATTAATCAATGAACATTGTACCACACAGTGCGGGCAGGATGCAAAGAAGCAACCTAGCTCTCCACTCATCATTGTAAAGTAGGCACATTTGTCACATGTGATTTCAATAAATAGTTTCATGGAGCTCAAGCAGCAAACAGAATCCATTGATGAGGTCGTGATATGCCAGAAAATAGCCCCAACATACATTCATGTCAGCAGTGACCCCTAATGTGAAATATATCCTGCTGTTTATGCCTCAAAACACTTTTATTTGCGTGGCAGAGTGAATGCAATAATAAATAAATGTAATTAGTTATCTGCAGTTGTGTTTCTTCTGTCACAACTCCATAAGCATCACTTGCAGCTTGCCCAAGAGCTTCAGTGCGGTGTTCAAATTGTCATCTCAGAAATGCTGCTGTTTTTATTGTTTTGCATCTTTAGTAAATTTGGATTGGTTTGGTTTTGCAACTTAGTGACCACTCTGGGCCGACTTCTGTGAGGAGCAATAAAAACCAGGGGCTTCTAGTTCAATTGAACTGTTGCGGATTGCGACTTGTTTGAATTATTGGGAGTGCCACTGAGCGCAGTTTTCTCTGAGCCAGGGCAGATGCTCATGCTCATTCTTTATTTTATGTAATTTTATTTTTTATATGACTGAAAATAAAGCATATTTTTATAAAAATAAAATGGCCACCATTTCACTATGTGTGGGCCCCCTTGTAATCAGCATTGCTTGCCATTTGCTTTGCTGTTGGAATATTCAGGTGTTGGGCATTTGAGAAATTTTTCATCTAGTTCCACATTTACACACTGAGGTGCCAGTGCCAACATATGCTGGCCAAATAACAGGTAGCAGTTGATGAATTAATTTTTATGTCAACGGACAGAAACATCTTAATTCCTATATTTGAGGATGCTGCATTAATGTCTCATATTTGTTGAATGTTTCAGCAATTTTCAGTTGGAGCCTGCACTAGAAACATGTCTTCCACTTTAATTTACTTATTCATATATTTTTCCTAGGCAGTCATCAATCACACCTGCTTTCTCATTGCCTTTATTGTCTGTTAGTTGTTGTTGGTACTGTATAACATTCGTGTGAATAATTATGCACAATGAACTATCACTATCTTAGTGACATTTCCTATAACATGCTGTTCGTGGTGTTCTTAGAGAGCGGTGAATTTTCCTCAGAGCCTGGTGATTCCATCAGAATTATTGTGATGACCTGCTATGTGATGGAATTATTTTTTTAAGACACAAGAAAGAGTCTCTTATATGTGCCGAGATTTAAAGCCTGTGACTGTTTTTGCTGCCAAATACAAAACTCGCAATAATGTGCAAATAAAATAGTGTGGGCCTCCTTTCAAAATTCGCAGCACGTTGCACCAATGAGCCAAGCATGCTTATTGCAGTGTCTGCAAAATATGTAATGCACATTGAAAATGGTAAATAAAATATCAAATAGGTTACCTTGAATGTAATGAAGACACAAGCACAATGGAAAAGAAGCCATCGAATAATCCTGCAATAAGCTGCTTCTTCTTGGGTTAAAAAAACTAAGAGAACAATGCATGCAGGGAGCATGGGTGGTTCTAAAAATTTATTAAAAATGAAAGCGACCATTTATTTATGGTGCTATAAAAAAACAATAACTCAGGCTCGCATACACAGTGAGATCAGGAAATAAAATTTGATTAAGGCACATGTCTAGCTTTCTTCTCATGGCTTCTGCTCGTCTTCGGCATCCTCATTCTCATCAGCAGCTTCACTGCCTTGGTCATCATCAAAGACTTCTGATGGAGTACTTTGGTCGTTTATCTGGGTTTCTGCCCCATGAATGCTCGCCAAGATGGACAAGACAAAGTCTGGATCGTCGAGTAATTCACTGAACTCGCCGAGAACCACATCCCAATCCTGCACAATAACATTAACCATTGAGGCTTTGCCGATCGAATGACACAGCTTGAGGCAGGGCAGGCCATGGTCACGACTTAAACTTTACTTACCACATCTAGCAGCAGATCCGTCTCATCTGTACCAAGGACATCCTCTAGCACATCAGGTGAGAGTACTGGAAGATGCTCAGGCACTAAAATAATGTGAAACCAGTCATTGCATAAGTACTATTCAAACAAACTCTGCCCCTCCGAGGCTTTCAAGCTCAATAGGTTGCTCTGTTTTACTGTGCCAACATGCATCTTCTAGTGGGAATACAGTCAAGAGTGATTTGAAGGTTATCGCACGAGTTTCAACCTAGGAACTACAACAGCAACATGACCCGGAATCCTCTCACAGAAAGGGACGTATCCAACTAGCTTCAATCTCTTTTTGCTGTTCCTTCAGCTGCGACCACTCCTGCCTGAGGAAGACATATGAATTTCATTATTTATGATGACAATGTTATACATATTGTGCAACTTTGCAAGTTCAAATGAAGCAGTGCCAAGCACCAATATCGCACACATCTTTTTCAACACTTCATTATTGTCCGCAGCGAAAAGAGCCGATGCTTGCATGCAATGAATGGAAAGCTTAAATAAAAATAAAGAGGAAGGGCGAAGAGCAAGGTGATACAATAGTATCGTGATAGTGTATCTCAGAGATACTTTTGAGTATCTGTACTTCTGTTTAGAGATACATAGGAAAAATGTATTTGCATCTCAATAGTGAAATACTATCACAATGTTTCGATTGTATCATGATACTGTGCAGGACACGGGTCTCTTGTTACTTTTTTTTTTTGACCAAAATGATCTGACGAGTTTGCAAAGGGGAAAGGAAGACTTCTGGTGCACCATCAGTCAGCAAGACAAGCAGGACGGCAAAGGGTTCGCCACCCGCAAAGAAAGGCCCACGTAGTAAATCACCTGCATTGCTAATGGCAGATCCACAGAGGCAGTATTGTTTGTCTTGACAACAATGCCATTATTTTTTAAGGCTGGTGCAGCAGCCCTAATTCTTTTGAAGACAAGTTGGCAGGTCTTGTGTTAAAGCTGCACTGCCGCTGTCAAGCAGACTGACAAGTTGCTGTCACACATATGCTGTTAACGGCACAACCTTCACAGCAAAGCAGATTTTTTATGTAAAATAATTATACACTTCCTCTATAGTCACTCCTGTTCATTAGTGCACCGGGCGATAAGCATCACTTGCAAGTTTCAGTGTGTTGCATTATTGTTTACAATATCACACTAGACTTTCATAAATGTGTATCATAAAGTTATTGGAATCCTTAAACAAAAAATTATTTCAATATTTGTATTCGTGTAACTGTTTTCCTGGATACTTTTTTTGGCTTTTGGCAGATGTATGTACAAAATATTCTGCTACGCCAAAGACAAATGTGTCTTAGTGTCTGTATATGTAATTCAATATTTGTATTCTAGAACACTTTTCTTGGTATCTGCGTAGCCATGGTGAAGATTTTGTCGCAGGGGAGATTGTTGCTGTATAAAGTAGCCAACGCAGGAGAAGAGATTGTGTAATCTTGATTTTTCACTGTTACCAAATGTGCCAACTAGGCCCTTAGATGCTAGGCCGGTTGACGCTTGCATGATAACCTTCAAATTGTGCTCGACTGTACTTTGACCCTGCTTTACAGAGGACAAGACACCAGAGTTTGAAGGTTTTTGCATCAGTGAACATTAAGGTACCTCTGTAATCAAGCAGCTCAAGATTACATTTCTGCTTGTTTGTTTCCAAAAGCACATTCCCAAAGCACTTGGCTCATCAATTCGTTTGTTTACTTTTTTCAGACCCTTGAATAAATCAGACTTCTGAAAATAATGGTGTTCCTGTAGTGCAGCATTTCCCACAATGTTGACTGATTGATATGTGGAGTTTAACGTCCCAAAACCACCATATGATTATGAGAGACGCCGTAGTGGAGGGCTCCGAAAACTTTGACCACATGGGGTTTTTTAACGTGCACCCAAATCTGAGCACACGGGCCTACAACATTTCTGCCTCCATCGGAAATGCAGTCGCCGCAGCCGGGATTCGATCCCGCGATCTGCGAGTCAGCAGCCGAGCACCTTAGCCACTAGACCACCGCGGCGGGGCTTTTCCTAAATGTGATTCCTGCCAAATTGTAATAACTGTAAAAGTACAAAGGTTCATGCGGACACAGGTTCGATACACTAGTTCTTTTAATTATAGACTACGAGTTACTCACAAATAACAAACTATAGTACTGGGCTATTAACTTGCTTGTTGAGATATTTCTTTGGGAGGAGATATTTTCAGTTGTACAATAGAAATGGTGTGCTTGTTACACACCCTGTGTAACAATACTCCACAACTCCATCTCAGCAATGTTTGCATTTAAAAAACAATATGCAGGGCTGTAGTATCACAGTTCTCTGTATCACAAAATAAAACACTGCTCTAATAAGCGTAAACTTGCATAATATGTGATCGGGTCTCGGCACGTTTCACTGCTTGCGGAAGGACGTTAGAGGATACCAGGAGATATCATTCACAAGCATGAGTGTCTATAAATTATGAGTGTTGTCTAGGCACTTTATTTTATGTAATTGTAGTCGTTGATAAAAAATAATTGTGAATTGCTCCATAACAGCAGAACCCCGGTTTCGGTTATGCTCATGCTTTTCAGTTATGCCTGTGCAGTTTTTTTATGCCCATGCAAACCGTCAATGGGCTCACTTTTGCCTCCAAAGAGAAATACTTAAACTGCACTTAGGAGACCAGTAAACAGGCTGTTTTTTTTTTACATCCCCCAAACAAGCTCTTCAACTCGCACAGTAGACTGCGGTAAACACATTTTCTCTATTTCCAGACCCTCGATTTCGAAAGATAATCCTGCGCCTGTTTCCCTCGCCTTACCAATCCTTTAGTACATCCAGTCTGACAAAAGCTTGTCCATGGGCAACATTACACCCCACTGAGCTCGTCGATTGGCTCTTTGCCCTACGAAACGGTGCCTTGGCCCTGCGGCGATGCAGTTTCAGTCGTGCAGTCCGCATTTCCATTTTCCCGTGCTGCCCTCTACCATTTTGTAGGGCTCACAACTACCAGGAGAAACGGCATTGCCAGACCGAAAGCCTCCATTACAGAGGAGCGTCTAGCTAGTTCACTGCCAGGGTAGAGGTGCTACTCGAACTGAATTTTTTTCCCCCAAGTGCTCATGTCGGGGATGTCCTGCTCGATCATTGGCTACGCACCACTGATGTATTGCTGACGTCGTGTCACATCGCCAAAGTGTGCGAAGTCACGAGGACAGGCTACACCTTTTTCCTTCCTATGGCAGGGAATGGTGGCGAGGCCATGTGAAAATTTTAAACCCTCTGAAACAGATGTTATAATCCCTATAACTTCCTTATGATAGCACGCATTCGCAAAATTTTTGTGGCAGCATGTTGACATAGCAAAAGTGTGTATATTTCTCTTCATAACATATTTTGGACCTCGGCGTTGTTCACTGGCTCTTTAGGCATTACGTTCTGACTCAGAACCTCAGAACAAGCATGTAGGAGAATTTCAATTATGTAAACCATCTAAGAAAGGTTGATAAGGGACCAGGGGTGTAGCCAAGAGGAGGGTTGCAAGCATCAAACCGCTCCATTTTTTCAATTCAGCTAGCGCATATGTACATGCACGCATATAAATGCACACATGAACATACATAAAGTGTTGTTGAAACCATACAGTTTCTGGCTACACCCCTGGGAGGGACATATGCATCTATGAAACTTGTCTTTGTTAAAAAGCTATACTGTTATGGAACTAGACATTAATTTTTAAAAAAATGTAAAAAGTTGTTTAAGAAATTGTCATCTATTTGCTGCACACTTTTTTTTTATGTACACTATCTTACTTTCTGTGGACAGGCACAACACACGAATTACAGCATACGGCACACATGTTGCATTTTTCTAAAAATTCAAACGGTATGAATGCCTCCATTTTATACCCACTCTATGAAGAACGTGCATGCTAGCTGTTCTTTAATGCTGTACTGTTTATGTAGCATAAAAATTTGCCGCAGGGCAAGAGGAGAGCTTGTCCTCGTCCCTTCTTTCATCCTGTTTCAAGTTTTTCTGTAATGTGACCAGTTATGCATTACCAACATGCCTAACTCCATTTATTAATGCTGTGTTTAGATACACAGATGATAGAGTTAAATGCAACATCTTTTTGGTGGTATTGTTGATAGAGCTACTCCTAATAATGTTATTCTTCTTCTGTCTCTCTGTGTCATGGCGTGGGCTGGTAGGCGACATAAAACACCAAGTCTTGAACATTTCTGTTCTTGCCATCTTCCAGCAGTAACTTTTCTTCAATTTTTTCTTTATTGAAGCTAATGCATTTTTCACAAGCTGTCCCATCTAGCTGCCTCACTGTGAACTAGAGGAGGTAACATATGGTACGTTTCATGCATCGAGCATGGGAATACTAACACCGACCACCGTTACCCCCATCTTTCAATCTACTCGGCTTCCACTACAGTTCACAGAAACACTGCAAACAGCACCGGCAGCAAATAGTGCTCCCGGCTGGGTTAACGCCCCTAAATGATGGGGCATGCCTCAGTACTTTTGTGGAAGGGGGAGAGAGTGATGTAAAGAAAGTCTGATATGAGATCCGTGAAGCCATGTATATTGTCACGGGCTAAGTTGACGCCTGAGGATGACGACGACGAAGTGCTGAACGGGAACGTGCTCGGACTGCAGCAGCGTCGTACGCATTAGCTCGCCAGTATATTCGCCAGTACGAATTTGCTCACCAGTGTATACTTTATTCCTCGTAACATCATTGGTGGAAGGTGCAGGGTACCACTCGCTATACAGCCCAATGAGCTGGATCTTCGCAGCGGACGGCGCATTGCAGCTACCACGATGACTGACCAGGCTACTCAATGTCAACAAGATCCGTCAGCCCCGCAGCCGATCGTTGTGCAACCTCGTGACCCAGGCCCATTCAACGGCACAAGTGGCATAGACGTCGATGACTGGCTGGTTCAATATAAGCGCGTCAGCAGCAGCAACCATTGGGGTCTGACGCTTATGTTGGCGAACATCATCTTCTACTTGCATGGCACGGCAAAACTCTGGTACAAGACACATCAAGAAGAATTGACTAGCTGGGACGTCTGTAAGCAGAAATTGCGCTATCTGTTTGGGAAACCCTTCGGACGTCAAGTGGCCGCAAAGAAAGACCTTGCGACTCGTGCCCAGACATCCACAGAGCCGTACATCGCGTACATCCAGGACGTGTTGGCTTTGTGCCACAAGGTCGACAAGGACATGCTCGACGAGGACAAAGTCGGACACATCCTGAAAGGAATTGCGGATGACGCCTTCAATTTTCTCCTGTGCAAGGACTGCTCGACGGTGGAGTCGGTCATCGAAGCATGTCGTCGCTTCGAACAGGCAAAAAGTAGGCGCATAGTTCACCGATTTGACCGCCTTCCCAACACGGCGACTACGTCCTCTTGCGAAGATTTGCCCTTACTACACCAACCACCAGCGCCAGAAAACGTCACCAGAATAGTCCGTCGGGAACTCGAGGCTATGGCTCCCGCTATGTCTAGCGTCAGCGCACCAGGACACAACCTCGATACTGTTTCAATGATACAGGCCGTGGTTCGCCAAGAGATCGCGAATATGGGCATTTCGCCACCTCATCAAAATGCCCCTGCTACTTCCAGCTCGGCTCCAGTCGTTGCGGCTGCCACTCCGAACCGCACGTTCGCGCCACGGGGAAACCCAGCTGAATGGCGCACTCATGATGATCGGCCCATATGTTTCACGTGCCATCGGACAGGACACATCGCTCGCCATTGCCGCAGTCGTTGGACCTCATCACCTCGACCGAGCTTCTATGACTGGCGGCCTCGCTCTGAACGTGCACCTTATGCCCCGTCCTACCGTGCTGAGACAGGTGCAGAGCATAATCCAGAACGTCGGACCAACCGCTCGCCATCGCTCGTGCGTCGTCAGTCACGCTCGCCCCAACCCCGCCGTTCTCGGTCTCCCTACGACCGTCGCTCGGAAAACTAGCCGGTGCAGCCCCCGGAGGTGACGCTGCATACACGACTCGGACTGCAAATCCTCTGATTACTACCGACCAGTGGTGCAACCTCCTTACAATTCTCGTTGATGGTTTACCTATAACTGCTCTTATTGATACCGGTGCACAAATATCTGTGATGAGCTCAGACCTCCGCCGCCGCCTCCAAAAAGTTCTGACGCCTGCGATTGCACCTACCGTTCGTACAGCGGATGGGAGTACTCCTGCTGTGCTTGGAATGTGCACTGCACGATTAACAATTTCTGAGCATCAAACTTCAGTTCTGTTCGCTGTACTGGAAAATTGCCCTCATGACCTCATCCTTGGACTCGACTTTCTGACTTCACACGCTGCGCTCATTGACTGTTCCAAAGGTCTTCTTCGGCTCGAACTACCATCCTTTTCGGAGACCGTCTCTACCAGCCCACCTCGTCTACGCTCTGTCGATTTCCTTAGACTTCCGCCGCAAGCCGCAATCCAAGTCCAACTCTCGCCATATCCTGCAGTACCCGATGGTGATTATGTTGCTGCCCCAATTTCTGACGTCGCCATGACATGCAACGTTGCACTCTCCAACACGGTGGTTATCGTTAAGGACAACCGAACTTCGTTTCCCGTCCTCAATTTCGGCCTCTAAGCGCAAGTTATTCCTCGCGGCATGTCACTTGCGCATCTTACACCACTGGTCGACCACACAGTTTCGGCTCTAACCACCGATTCGCCACCCGATTTTTCGTCAACGTCGTTCTCGTCACGTTCCTGTTCCGATCTTTTCAAGCCAATGCTATCTGACACGCTCACCTCTGAACAAGTCTCTGCTTTCTGCCGTGTGCTTGCTTCTTATCAGGACATCTTTGACTTCGGCGACCGTAATTTGGGCCAGACATCAGTGGTAACCCATCGCATCGACACCGGTGACGCTCGACCCATTCGCCGACGACCCTACCGTGTGTCAGCCCCGGAGCGTGCTATTATACAGCGAGAAGTCGATAAAATGCTTGATAAGGGCATAATCGAACCCTCATCTAGTCCCTGGTCCTCACCCGTTGTACTTGTTAAAAAGAGGGACAATAGCTGGAGATTCTGTGTTGATTACCGCCATCTCAACCATATTACCAAGAAAGATGTCTATCCCCTACCGCGCATAGATGATGCACTCGATTGCTTGCATGGTGCCAAATATTTCTCTTCAATAGACCTTCGCTCAGGCTACTGGCAGATCGCTGTGGACGACAAAGACAGAGAGAAGACGGCCTTCATAACTCCTGATGGACTTTATCAGTTCAAGATGATGCCTTTTGGATTATGCAATGCCCCCGCGACATTTGAGCGCATGATGGACTCTCTCCTTCGAGGCATGAGGTGGACCATCTGCCTCTGCTATCTTGACGACGTTATTGTTTTTTCGACTACTTTCGACGACCATCTTACCCGTCTGTCCGCAGTGCTTGATGTTTTTCGACGTGCCAACTTGCAACTTAACTCGTCCAAATGCCGCTTTGGGCAACGCCAAATCTGCGTACTCGGTCATCTTGTTAACGCTGCGGGCGTTCAACCAGACCCTGCGAAAGTCCGAGCAGTTCGTGACTTCCCCACACCCCGCTCAGCCAAGGACGTCCGAAGTTTTCTGGGACTGTGCTCCTATTTCCGTCGTTTTGTCGAGAAGTTTGCTGAAGTAGCCCGTCCTCTAACCTGCCTCCTCAAAACGGATGTCGCATTCACCTGGGGCCAACAGCAAGCAAACGCCTTCTCGTCGCTCGTTGACATTCTCACCAATCCACCAGTCCTAGCACACTTCGACCCATCTGCCGCCACGGAGCTTCGTACTGACGCCAGTGGCCACGGCATAGGCGCAGTGCTCGCGCAGCGGCAACAAGGCATGCACCGCGTCATCGCGTATGCAAGCCGACTGTTGTCGCGCTCGGAACAAAATTATTCCATCACAGAACGCGAGTGCTTAGCTCTCGTCTGGGCCATTGCGAAATTCCGACCGTACCTCTATGGCCGACCATTCTCAGTTATTACCGACCACCATGCGGTTTGCTGGCTCTCCTCACTCAAGGACCCTACGGGACGCCTTGGTCGCTGGGCGCTGCGCTTACAAGAGTACACTTTTTCCGTATCCTATAAATCCGGACAACTTCACAAGGATGCCGACTGCTTGTCCCGTTACCCCGTCGATCCTCCTGACACGAGGGAAGATGAGCAAGAGGCCCTCGTTCTTTCAATTACCGACTTCACCGACATAGCTGCTGAACAACGCCGCGACCCCTCTTTGCGTGCTATTATCAATGGTCTGCACTCTCCCCACCCTGACCACTCCTTACAACTGTTCGTTCTTCACAACGACATCTTGCACCGCTACAACACCCGCCCTGATGGTTCTGAGCTTTTACTCGTTGTTCCTGTGCATCTTCGCTCAGACGTTTTGGCCCAGCTGCATGATGCCCCCTCCGCTGGACACCTAGGGGTGTCACGCACGTATGACCGCATTCGCCGCCGATTCTTTTGGCCTGGCCTCTACCGTTCTGTGCGACAGTACGTTGCGGCATGCGACCTCTGCCAGCACCGCAAGACACCTGCTCTGAGACCTGCTGGTACCCTCCAGCCCATTGAAGTACCAGAGGAGCCATTTTCCCGAGTCGGCCTCGATCTTCTAGGACCCTTTCCCGTGTCGGCCACCGGTAATAAGTGGATTGCTAATGCTACCGACTACGCAACGCGGTATGCCGTTACACGCGCCCTCCCCACCAGCTACGCTACTGATGTAGCCGATTTCCTTCTTCATGACATCATTCTGCGTCATGGTGCTCCTCGTCAGTTGATCACCGACCGCGGCAGCTGTTTTCTATCTAAAGTAGTCGATGAGCTCCTGCGATCCTGCTCTACCCACCACAAGTTCACTACAGCGTACCATCCGCAAACCAATGGCCTCACGGAATGCCTCAACCGTACCTTGACGAATATGTTAGCGATGTACGTCTCCAAGGATCACAAAGATTGGGACATTCACTTACCTTTCGTTACCTTCGCATACAATATTTCACGTCATGATACAGCTGGATTTCCCCCTTTTTACCTACTGTTCGGTTATGACCCGCCTTTGCCCATGGACACCATGCTCCAATCTGATGCCCCCTCATCGACTGCTTATGCTCGTGATGCCCTGGCCCGAGCTGACATCGCCCGCCAAATCGCCCGGGATCGTTTATGTGCCTCGCAGCTTAACCAAAAGAGTGCTTACGATCGCCGGCACCGTGTCGTACATTACTCTCCGGGATCACTCGTCTTGCTGTTGTTACCATCACGTCGTGTTGGTCTGAGCGAAAAACTAATGTCCCGTTACGTTGGCCCCTACTGCGTCATACGCAAGGTCACCAGCGTGACCTATGAGATAGCTCCACTCCATACCACGTCAGTACCAGCTTCAGTCCCGACCGATATATAGTGCACGTCTCACGGCTTAAGCCATACTTCTCACGCCACGAGAATTGATCGCACCGGGACGGTGCTTCTGCCGCCGGCGGGTAATGTCACGGGCTAAGTAGATGCCTGAGGATGACGACGACGAAGTGCTGAACGGGAACGTGCTCGGACTGCAGCAGCGTCGTACGCATTAGCTCGCCAGTATATTCGCCAGTACGAATTTGCTCACCAGTGTATACTTTATTCCCCCGTAACAATATAAACAGGGAGAGGCATATAGGTGTGTAAGTTTGCTTTCAATTGAACAAAACAAAAGAAAACGAAATTGGCTTTTTGGAAAGGCACATATGCAGAATGCATCATTTGGTAGGTGTAACTTGCAATGTGGATTGGTGACGTTGCTATCAGTTTAGAGTATTTCTTGTTTTCTTTTATAAGTCATGTTTTCAGAGTAAAATGTTCAGTTGAAGTCTAGCGATTGTTTTGTGTGCTTTGTTCTCTGTACTTGTTTTTTTATTGCTATTTTATGTATTCAAGTCAAAACCAACATTAACTGTAAAATTTCAGCATTAGCTGTAAAAGAGAGATGGAGAAAGGGCAGAAGACAGGAACCTGTGACCCCAGCATGTGCCTTGGTGAATGTGACATCGCTGCCCTGCTGCATGCTGACAGTCTTCTAAACGTACAATCAACTAGTCATAAACTTGTCAAATAAAGTCTGTTTATCAGGACAGTTGTATCTTCTGAGTAGAATTTCAATGTTTCCATCAGTTTAAATTGCACATGTATAACCACTTTTTGTGGCATTCAGTTCATTCCACTGAGTCACAAAAAAGAATGAGGTTTTGCAAAAAAAAATGGTACTTAAAGAAAACTAGAGAGCCAGCAGCAATACCAGCAGTGCCAAAACAAATCTCACGGCATCACACATTCAATCGAACATCATGTGACAAGTTGATAACTTAAAAGCACGTACATGCACTCGCAAAGCCAGAAGCTTCTGGATCAGTGCCTGCTGAACCAGCCCTTTCTCGGCAGGCCTCGTAATCCTCGTAATCTTGATATAGTTGCTCAGCCTGAGACACGCGCAATGCCTGAAAAGTAGGGAGTGTAAATCAAACTTGCATAGCATGCACTTGCAGATTACCAGGGCTAAGCAAAGATCCTTTGAAATTGTGCTGCGATATGATACAAGATATTACTGCAACAACTGTATCCTATACGGTACGTGCCGATTCTATCTTGAGATACTTCAATACATTCACCAACTTGTTATAGACCTGCATAAAATAACTAGAGAATGCCCATGCATGAAAACGTCTGCTTTTAAATTGCTTTTTAAATGTGCGACCAATTTCTTGGCTTGGTCATCATCAATGACATCTGCTGGAGTACTTTGGTCGTTTATCTGGGTTTCTGCCCCATGAATGCTCGCCAAGATGGACAAAACAAAGTGTGGATCGTCGAGTAATTCACCGAACTCGCCGTAAACCAAATCCCAATCCTGCACAATAACATTAACCATTGAAGCTTTGCCGATCGCATGACATAGCTTGAGGCAGTGCAGGCCATGGTCACGACTTAAACTTTACTTACCTCATCTAGCACCAGATCGGTCTCATCTGTACCCAGGACATTATCTTTAGCCAGCACATCAGGTGGGAGTACTGGAAGATGCTCAGGCACTAAAATAATGTGAAACCAGTCATTGCATAAGTACTATTCAAACAAACTCTGCCCCTCTGAGGCTTTCAAGCTCAATAGGTTGCTCCGTTTTACTGTGCCAACATGCATCTTCTAGTGGGAATACAGTCGAGAGTGATTTGAAGGTTATCGCATGAGTTTCAACCCAGGAGCTACAACAGCAACATGACCCGGAATCCTCTCACAGAAAGGGACGTATCCAACTAGCTTCAATCTCTTTTTGCTGTTCCTTCAGCTGCGACCACTCCTGCCTGAGGAAGACATCTTAATTTCATTATTTATGATGACAATGTTGTACATTTTGGGCAACTTGCAAGTTCAAATGAAGCAGTGCCAAGCACCAGTTTTGCACACATCTTTTTCAACACTTCATTATTGTCCGCAGCGAAAAGAGCCGATGCTTACATGCAATGAATGGAAAGCTTAAATAAAAATAAAGAGGAAGGGTGAAGAGCAAGGTGATATACAAGAGTATCGTGATAGTGTATCTCAGAGATACTTTTGAGTATCTGTGCTTCTGTTTAGAGATACATAAGAAAAATGTATTTGCATCTCAATAGTGAAGTACTATCACAATGTTTCGATCGTATCATGATACTGTGCAGGACACGGGTCTCTTGTTACTTTTTTTTTTGACCAAAATGATCTGACGAGTTTGCAAAGGGGAAAGGAAGACTTCGGGTGCACCATCAGTCAGCAACACAAGGAGGACGGCAAAGGGTTCGCCACCCGCAAAGAATGGCCCACGTAGTAAATCACCTGCATTGCTAATGGCAGATCCACAGAGGCAGTATTGTTTGTCTTGACAACAATGTCATTATTTTTTAAGGCTGGTGCAGCAGCCCTAATTCTTTTGAAGACAAGTTGGCAGGTCTTGTGTTAGAGCTGCACTGCCACTGTCAAGCAGACTGACAAGTTGCTGTCACACATATGCTGTTAACGGCACAACCTTCACAGCAAAGCAGATTTTTATGTAAAATAATAATACGCTTCCTCTATAGTCACTCGTGTTCATTAGTGAACCGGGCGATAAGCATCACTTGCAAGTTTTAGTGTGTTGCAACATTGCTTACAATATTACACTGGACTTTCATAAATGTATATCATAAAATTATTAGAATCCTTAAACAAAAAGTTATTTCAATACTTCTATTTGTGTAACTGTTTTTCTGGATACTTTTTTCGGCTTTTGGCAGATGTATGTACAAAATATCCTGCTACGCCAAAGACAGATGTGTCTTAGTGTCTGTATATGTAATTAAATATTTGTATTCTAGAACACTTTTCTTGGTATCTGCGCAGCCCTGGTGAAGATTTTGTCGCAGGGGAGATTGTTTCTGTATAAAGTAGCCAACGAAGGAAAAGAGATTGTGTAATCTTGATTTTTCACTGTTACCAAATGTGCCAACTAGGCCCTTAGATGCTAGGCCGGTTGACGCTTGCATGATAACCTTCAAATCGTGCTCGACTGTACTTTCACACTGCCTTACAGAGGACAAGACACCAGAGTTCGAAGGTTTTTGCATCAGTGAACATTAAAGTACCTCTATAATCAAGCAGTTCAAGATTACATTTCTGCTAGTTTGTATCCAAAAACACATTCCCAAAGCACTTGGCTCATCAATTCTTTTGTTTACTTTTTTCAGACCCTTGAATAAATCAGACTTCCGAAAATAATGGTGTTCCTGTAGAGCAGCATTTCCCACAATGTTGATTGATTGATATGTGGAGTTTAACGTCCCAAAACCACCATATGATTATGAGAGACGCCGTAGTGGAGGGCTCCGAAAATTTTGACCATATGGGGTTTTTTAACGTGCACCCAAATCTGAGCACTTGGGCCTACAACATTTCTGCCTCCATCGGAAATGCAGTCGCCGCAGCCGGGATTCGATCCCGCGATCTGCGAGTCAGCAGCCGAGTACCTTAGCCACTAGACCACCGCGGCGGGGCTTTTCCTAAATGTGATTCCTGCCAAATTGTAATAACTGTAAAAGTACAAAGGTTCATGCGGACACAGGTTCGATACACTAGTTCTTTTAATTATAGACTACGAGTTACTCACAAATAACAAACTATAGTACTGGGCTATTAACTTGCTTGTTGAGATATTTCTTTGGGAGGAGATATTTTCAGTTGTACAATAGAAATGGTGTGCTTGTTACACACCCTGTGTAACAATACTCCACAACTCCATCTCAGCAATGTTTGCATTTAAAAAACAATATGCAGGGCTGTAGTATCACAGTTCTCTGTTTCACAAAATAAAACACTGCTCTAATAAGCGTAAACTTGCATAATATGTGATCGGGTCTCGGCACGTTTCACTGCTTGCGGAAGGACGTTAGAGGATACCAGGAGATATCATTCACAAGCATGAGTGTCTATAAATTATGAGTGTTGTCTAGGCACTTTATTTTATGTAATTGTAGTCATTGATAAAAAATAATTGTGAATTGCTCCATAACAGCAGAACCCCGGTTTCGGTTATGCTCATGCTTTTCAGTTATGCCTGTGCAGTTTTTTTATGCTCATGCAAACCGTCAATGGGCTCACTTTTGCTTCCAAAGAAAAATACTTAAACTGCACTTAAGAGACCAGTAAACAGGCTCTGTTTTTTTTTACATCCCGCAAACAAGCTCTTCAACTCGCACAGTAGACTGCGGCAAACACATTTTCTCTATTTCCAGACCCTCCATTTCGAAAAATAATCCTGCGCCTGTTTCCCTCGCCTTACCAATCCTTTAGTACATCCAGTCTGACAAAAGCTTGTCCATGGGCAACATTACACCCCACTGAGCTCGTCGATTGGCTCTTTGCCCTACGAAACGGTGCCTTGGCCCTGCGGCGATGCAGTTTCAGTCGTGCAGTCCGCATTTCCATTTTCCCGTGCTGCCCTCTACCATTTTGTAGGGCTCACAACTACCAGGAGAAACGGCATTGTCAGACCGAAAGCCTCCATTACAGAGGAGCGTCTAGCTAGTTTACTGCCAGGGTAGAGGTGCTACTCGAACTGAATTTTTTTCCCCCAAGTGCTCATGTCGGGGATGTCCTGCTCGATCATTGGCCACGCACCACTGATGTATTGCTGACGTCGTGTCACATTGCCAAAGTGTGCGAAGTAACGAGGACAGGCTACACCTTTTTTCTTCCTATGGCAGGGAATGGAGGCGAGGCCATGTGAAAATTTTAAACCCTCTGAAACAGATGTTATAATCCCTCTAACTTCCTTACTATAGCATGCATTTGCAAAATTTTTGTGGCAGCATGTTGACATAGCAAAAGTGTGTATATTTTTCTTCATAACATATTTTGGACCTCGGCGTTGTTCACTGGCTCTTTAGGTATTACGTTCCGACTCAGAACCTCAGAACAGGCATGTAGGACAATTTCAATTATGTAAACCATCTAAGAAAGGTTGATAAGGGATCAGGGGTGTAGCCAAGAGGAGGGTTGCGAGCATCAAACCGCTCCATTTTTTCAATTCAGCTAGCGCATATGTACATGCACGCATATAAATGCACACATGAACATACATAAAGTGTTGTTGAAACCATACAGTTTCTGGCTACACCCCTGGGAGGGACATATGCATCTATGAAACTTGTCTTTGTTAAAAAGCTATACTGTTATGGAACTAGACATTAATTTAAAAAAAAATGTAAAAAGTTGTTTAAGCAATTGTCATCTATTTCCTCCACACTTTTTTTTTATGTACACTATCTTACTTTCTGTGGACAGGCACAACACACGAATTACAGCATACGGCACACATGTTGCACTTTTCTAAAAATCCAAACGGTATGAATGCTTCCATTTTATACCCACTCTATGAAGAACGTACATGCTAGCTGTTCTTTAATGCTGTACTGTTTATGTAGCATAAAAATTTGCCACAGGGCAAGAGAAGAGCTTGTCCTCGTCCCTTCTCTCATCCTCTTTCAAGTTTTTCTGTTATGTGACCAGTTATGAATTACCAACATGCCTAACTCCATACTTTTATTAATGCTGTGTTTAGATACACCGATGATAGAGTTAAATGCAACATCTTTTTGGTGATATTGTTGATAGAGCTACTCCTAATAATGTTATTCTTCTTGTGTCGCTCTGTGCCATGGCGTGGGCTGGTAGGCGACACAAAACACCAAGTCTTGAACATTTCTTTTCTTGCCATCTTCCAGTAGTAACTTTTCTTCAATTTTTTCTTTATTGAAGCTAATGCATTCTTCACAAGCTGTCCCATCCAGCTGCCTCACTGTGAACTAGAGGAGGTAACATATGGTACGTTTCATGCATCGAGCATGGGCATAATAACACCGACCGCCGTTACCCCCATCTCTCAATCCACTCGGCTCCCACTACAGTTCACAGAACCACTGCAAACAGCACCGGCAGTAAATAGTGCTCCCAGCTGGGTTAAAGCCCCTAAATGGTGGGGCATGCCTCAGTACTTTTGTGGAAGGGGTAGAGAGTGATGTAAACAAAGTCTGACGTGAGATCCGTGAAGCCATGTATATAAACAGGGAGAGGCAGGTAGGTTTGTAAGTGTGCTTTCAATTGAACAAAACAAAAGAAAAAGAAATTGGCTTTTTGGAAGGGCACATATGCACAATGCATCATTTGGCAGGTGTAACTTGCAATGTGGATTGGTGACGTTGCTATCAGTTTAGATTATTTGTTGTTTTCTCTCTATAAGTCATGTTTTCAGAGTAAAATGTTCAGTTGAAGTGTAGCGATTGTTTTGTGTGCTTTGTTCTCTGTACTTGTTTTTTTTATTGCTATTTTATGTATTCAAGTCAAAACCAACATTAGCTGTAAAATTTCAGCATTAACTGTAAAAGAGAGATGGAGAAAGGGAAGAGGACAGGAACCTGTGACCCCAGCATGTGCCTTGGTGAAATGTGACATCGCTGCCCTGCTGCATGCTGACAGTCTTCTAAACGTACAACCAACTAGTCATAAACTTGTCAAATAAAGTCTGTTTATCAGGACAGTTGTATCTTCTGAGTAGAATTTCAATGTTTCGATCAGTTTAAATAGCACATGTATAACCACTTTTGGTGGCATTCAGTTCATTCCACTAAGTCATAAAATAAGAATGAGGTTTTGCAAAAAAAAATGGTACTTAAAGAAAACTAGAGAGCCATCAGCAATACCAGCAGTGCCAAAACAAATCTCACGGCATCACACATTCAGTCGAACATCATGTGACAAGTTGATAACTTAAAAGCACGTACATGCACTCGCAAAGTCAGAAGCTTCTGGATCAGTGCCTGCTGAACCAGCCCTTTCTCGGCAGGCCTCGTAATCCTCGTAATACTCGTAATCCTTGTATTCTTGATATAGTTGCTCGGCCTGAGACACGCGCAATGCCTGAAAAGTAGGGAGTGTAAATCAAACTCGCATAGCATGCACTTGCCGATTACCAGGGCTAAGCAAAGATCCTTTGAAATTGTGCTGCGATATGATACAAGATATTACTGCAACAACTGTATCCTATACGGTACATGCCAATTGTATCTTGAGATACTTCAATACATTCATCAACTTGTTATAGACCTGCATAAAATAATTAGAGAATGCCCATGCATGAAAAGGTCTGCTTTTAAATTGCTTTTTAAATGTGCGACCAATTTCACTTACGTTTAATAAAATGTCTGCCAGAATCAAAAAGCTTTGTCTTTCTTTTTTTAAGTACTTATTATGGTTTTATTTAGCTGCTTAAAATAAGACATATCTATACACTTCGCTGACAGCAGTTATTGCTTGTCATTTTTGTAATTGATGAAAGTCAGTGCTCTGCATAATGACAAGTCAGCAGGTTGCCATCTAACTACAAGACCTGCAATAAAAAACCTTCACATGATGGTCTTTTTTTTTTCGTGATGCCTTGCATATATGTACAGCACATCAAACTGTCATTGCTTTTCACATTATTATCTGTTGGCGTAAAGCATTCGTTAGCACGTGTCATAGCAGCATGGGGAGGAAGCACAGTGCGAGGTGAACCTTTTCCCTAGCGACAAAGCAGCGAGACGCGTCTTTATTTTGGAGGCTTTCGTTCTGGCAATACCGCTTCTTCTGATAGTCTCGGGCTCCACAAAATGGCAGAGGGCAGGACGGAAAAATGAAAATGCGAACTGCGCGGCCGAAACTGCATCACCGCAGGGCCAAGGCATTGTTTCATAAGGCAAAAGACCAATTGACAGAGGTAAGTTAAGTTGCCAATGGCCAAGTTTGCATTGCTGCTGATACAAGGGGGATCGGTCAGGCAAAGAAAAGAGGCGTGAGAACTGTTTCTTGAAATGGAGGTTCTGCGCAGCGCTGTAATATTCAGAAAATGTGATCGCCATGGTCTACTTGAGCTTTTTTAGGGGCTGTAAAAAAACGTCGAAGCCTGTCTACTAGCTCTTTAAGATGTACGAAGCAAGTGACATAAGGCTATTGAAATACTGCCGACTAAGTCAATACCGAGCTGCTTCTTGATTTATGAAAAATGTCATCATGTGTGTGACACAAATGCAGACAATTTTAAAGAAGTTCCACCTACCAGAAGCCAAGCTGGATCATCATCTTCAAAATCAAGATAAAAGTTGGGGTCTCTTTGGCTTTTTTCACCTTGGACTATTGCACTGCCAGCGACCACTTTGCTGAGGATATTGCCTGCTGGCACTGTCACCAGGCATGAGCTGCAGGGAAGGCATGTATGGTCAGCTGAGTAAGGCACAAATTTGGGCACTAGCAGGCAAAGATCTCAATTATTGTCGGACATTACAGTGCGTAGAAGCAATTTGGTGATGAACAGTGTTATTGCAGTCTTGCATTCAGTGTGCCACTAATTATGCAGGTGTGCTAAATGCCACATATTAGACAACAAACAATGTTCGAAGAAAAGGGGCTGGTTACATACTAACTGATACCATACATTACCAGGGTTCACAAAACCAGAATATTCCTTGATTATATGCAATCGTCACTATGGCAATCATAAGCCTGAAAATACTTGCACAATACTGTTCACTGAAATCTAACAACAGCGCAAAATAAAGTGGCTTTCAAAGTTTAGTCAAGAGGAATGTTTATACGCACCTACAGTATGTAAGGGAACCGATTTTACCACTGCCCTGGTCTGGCACAGGCACATAAAATTGAACAACTAAGATGATTCAGCCCTATGACCATTTGTGCTGCAATGTGTACAGGGGATTGAGTCGCAGAAACTGTGTTCATATTTCTTTGTTTTGGCACGTTAATCTATGTATAAATAATACATAATCCTAGAATGGCCTCATACAAGCCAACATAATTTAAGGTGCTTTCTTTTACAGAAAATAATTCAATAGAAATGTGAGCTGCATAGTTGTTTGGACAGCAGTGAATTGACCACTAGATTTTGGAATGCACCAAGGCCATTTATTTGTGTCACCACTTTTCATATCTGCAATAACAGTCCTCATGAGGCATGTACTTTTAATGCTTGCTTTATTTTCTTTTTTTTTGTTGTGCCAATTGGATAAATTTACTCGCCTAGCAGAGCCTCATTGCTTTACTTTGAGGTGTGATTTGACCCAAAAGCAGCTGTCTCAAAAAGAAAATCCAATCACCACAGGGTGTTTCAGGTAAGACTGGGTGGTGGATGACTATCCACTAGCATTCGACAAGATTTGCATTTCAGATAGGAAAACATGAGTGATCACAGGAATCCACTATTCACTGTGGCTTTGTGTAATATACCATGCACTTTTCCTGCCAAATATATTACATCATTCAAATTGAAGAGATGCTTTGGTAAGATCAATTAGGTGGCTCATATCACAAGAACTCAAATGCTGTAACTGTGTAAGATTCATCATGGTACATGAAGTTCAACTGTGCTATGTCCACATGTCTATGAGCTAAATATAAATTAATGTTGCACACACACACACACACATGCATGCACACACACATGCATGCACACACACGCATGCATGCACGCGCACACACACACACATACACATTATTGACACTAGGAGAAGGCTTCTTTGAATTCATATACATTGAAGTGGCCTGTTATGCTCAAACACAAAATTCAATATTTTCATAAATCTCTCCTCAAATAACTGCTGAGCCAATAGCTATAGCTATTGGCTCAGCAGTTATTTTTATAAACTAATTTGCAAAATTTTTCAGTAATTAAAGAATGAATAATATTAGAGCTGTTGAATTTGAGGTTCTTAAACTCCATTTTTCAAACAATGAGGGCCAACTTTTTATTAATTTCTAAATATGGCTGGCCAGAACTGATAATTAAATAACTGCACGAGTTTGTTTTTAATGTTAACCAACATAATCCTAATGTGATTCTGAAAATACTGTAAATAAGATTACAGTAAGGTATTTTCAGCATGTAATGTATCAAAGTGTATAAAGGAGATGCAAAAGGCATTTTTTGTTGTTGCGTTGTTAAACACAAGAAAATATATCCAACAAACAATTACGGTAGGGAAAGCACAAGGGACATTATCTATTGCTTTTAACTGTACAGTATAGTAATTATGATCTCAATTGAAATTAATATAAAGTCAACAGTAAAACACCCTTTTCATTGATGGGGCTAGAAGCCACAAACTTCGTATAACATACATTGACATGAATGTGGGTGGATAAAAAAGAATTTTGAACAGTGGGGCCTGAATCCACCAGTTGCAGTGGTGTAAAGAGAGAGAGATAAAGATGCAAGGAAAGGCAGGGAAGTTAACCAGATACACATCTGATTTGCTACCCTGCACTGGGGGAAGGGATGAAGGGGAAAAAGAGATAGGAGAAAGGAAAAAAAGTTGCACACAATCACGAGCACACTCAGGGGAGCACATGCAGTCTACAAGTGGTCACTCAGGCCTGTTGTCTTTAGGTACTGTAGTAGCGCTTGGTGTAAATCCAAAAAACACTTAGTGGCGATAGTTATCTTGTAATGGTGGCCATTTTGTTTTGCACATATGTTTTATTTCATTTATATGAAAAATGTGTCGTAATGAAAAATATTAACAGTGCGGAAAATACACAGGCAAAAAAGGAGGCAACACAGACCAATAATTCATATAACCAGCACTACTACGTGTCGGCCCCTTCTGTCTATTAGCTTTTTTCATGCTGCTGAAATTTTTCTTGATTAGTTACAGACTTGTGAAAATACTCACATGTATTGATTAAAATCATGCTTTCCAATGATATTTTCAAAATATAAGCATAAGCATCGGCAGCAGATCAGAGAAGCATCACTTTGTCTAGTTAACAGTGGGGCTCCTATACCTGGCAGTTTGTGAAAAACAAATTTGATCAGTTCCGTCTAGTTTCTCCCTCAAAGCAAGATTGTGTTAACCACTTTCAGTATCTCTTTCTTGTCAACTCCATTGTTTGCTACATCTGTGGTTTTTGGATTCATTTTGTCCTTTTCTTGTTTTTTAAAGGACCCCTGAGACCAAACTTGTAAACTCAAGATGTTTGTGTTTGATAGTCCAGCATGAGGGACACTTCTGACCGACTATTAGTGGCGAGCGTAGCCTAGAAGATATTTTAATTTGGTTTTAAAGTAAGTGTGCATGCTCTTTGGAGTATTCAGGTGCAATCAACATTTTCTTTGGTTTGATGTAGACTGGGACTCCCCTAGTGACTTTGCAGGGTCAATATTTGTGGGGAGCGCACAATACCTCAACTGGCACCCTGCGAGGACTATTGTCCGTCACTATCTCGCTCTGTTGTTGGGCTGTCCTCAAGGAAGGTTTGGCTGCTTTTGCCAGGACTGCTTTCTTTTTTCTGAGGGGGACACGCTCAAAACACCTACATCGTTTCATTCTTCACCACACGCGGGTCCCCCTATTTGAAAACAGTCTCAGGCACTGCTCTGCTGTGGGGCGCTAGTTTCTTACGATATTTAGGTGTGCGTTTCGAACCGATGCAAGACAGTTCTGAATCAACGCTGCTAACATTAATTATATGATGCGTTAGAGCATTTACAATATAGTTTCGGCATTACCAGATAGCTACAATTTACTGTAAAAAACTCACAAACAAAACTTTCGCTTTCAGGGGTCTTTTAGGGGTCTTTTAAAGTTAACCCTATCGCTTTATGAGCATTTATTTCATGTGAACAAGTATATACACCTTGGCAAGAGGGAGAAAATAAGAAAGCAAATGAAGGAAAGGGAGGCACTGCACATGCGTCTCTGGCTACTAGATCAAACTGCAAAGTGCAATTGCGAAACTATTAACCTCCTTGTTGGTTAGTGATATGTACGAAGCGCTTACACATGATGGCCCAATGGAATGAATCTTAAACATTTCATAGACCTCCCTGGTGCGGAAATCGTGATAACTACGTAAGATGCGCGTCTGTTTAAAACTTGGAGTGCATCCACACTAGGGCACAGTGAATAGCCAGAATGCTTCCACTTTTATCCTAGAGGTTGTTCTTGTGCCCTTAGAGCCAGTCGTTCATGGAGCGACCCATTTGACCAACGTAGCATCCACCACAAGACGTCTGTATTTCGTAGACGGCTTCGATCTTGCATGAAACAAATCTCGTAGCATGTTGCTTGCAAGTGGAAGCGTTTGGGTGAGGGGAGTTCACTTTTCTGCTCAGTGATCCCAGTTTGACTGGCACCGAGAACACCACCCTTAATCTAGAATCTGCTGCCGCTTTCTTGGTTTTTGTGAAATACGATGCAGATAGGGTATGACTGCCACTCTTTCCCTGACATCTGCAGCATGAGGTTTTTTTCATCTTGTGGTGCTCATTCAAAATTACTTGGGCCGACCCGGACAGGAACAGGTCAGAAAAGCCTGCCTTCTTTAATTGGCAAACTTGATTGGCATAGCTAGAAGCGATTTCTAGTTATGCCAATCTATGAAGAGCATTCTTCATAATGGAGAGTGTGTTAGCCCATTTGACAAGCTTAGAATGATGAGGTGGCAATGGAAGCAAGTCTTTCATAGAATGAGGTAAGTGCCCCCAACAAATGTGCTCTGTACCAAACTTCATCCTGAGGTCCCAAGAAGCTTCCTTGTAAGCGAAAGTCCTGGATAGTTTAAATTAAAGGACTCGAAAACCTCGTTGACCTTGCTGCCCTCTGCCATGATCTCATGATAAAAAATCAAAAAGTCGTTGATGTACAGCAAGACTTTCACCCTACCAGATGCTTCGATCAAATTTTGCAGTTGCCTGTTATAATGGGCCAGAAGCAAGTCGCTCAGAATTGGAGCAATGCATCAACTGATGCAGATGCCATCTTTTTGCACATACAAGTGCTAATTTTGTTTTATGACGGTCGAGCTGAGGTACAGAGAAACTAAGACCAGGAACCTCGAAATGTCCGTGTCGAAGGAATTTCGGAAGTGGTTGGATCTTTCGATTCCGTCTCCCACACAAACTGCAAAGGCGGCTTGGAGCAGAGAGTAATAGAGGTGCTTTATATCGATTGAGAAAGCTTGCACACCTTTAGGACAAGACACTTTTGGGTACCTCAATACTTCACACATCTTGCAGATGAGGAACAGGTCATCAACTTTGCGTAGTGCCAGGCCTTTTTGCAAGTAATTGCCCATGCACCGCTGCCAACTTCAGACACAATCACTTGGAAGGGGGACTCTTCTTTATGCTTTTTTTCAGAGAAAAACACTGAAAGGCACATTTCTTTGGAGCCTTTCATTGCAACTGAAAGCTTCAGCAGGCAGCTTTTTCACATTTTTGTATGGCTAGGTTTTTTGCTTTGGCTGGGTGGTAGCCCTTGGCCTCTCTGAAATTGTGTTGTAGGGCTGTGTCAGCTTTAGTTCAATACTCTTGGGTAAACAAGATGACAAAGCCACTGTCTTTATCGGCTTGCAGAAACTTGAGGTCGTCCTTATGGAGTAATTTGACAATACTTGAAAGGTGCAGGCTTTGAATGCCTGTCAACCAAGTTGGTAGGCCTTCTATACATTATGCCACGACACGAATCGCCATGAATTTGCAGTTATACAAAGAGCACGGCATTAAACTGGTTCTCCTTGAATAATGCTGGCGCACTGTCTTGACTAACTGAGAACATGCAGACCCACTCTGGGCTGTCCAGCAAGCCAGGACTAATGCCAAGAGATTACCCCCCTTAGCTGTCAACCACCTGGTTTTTTTAGTTCAGGCAATAGAGATTTCTAGAATTAACTAACGGGTACTCTGGTGCTGCGATCCTTCAGCAATCAGGGAGTGATGGGTAGTACACGGATTTGTGCTTGCAGGCCTCGAACACGCTTCTGTCTTCGTTTATTGTTGTGTTTTGATTTTGTTTCGAATGGAAGAATGAACGGTTATAAACTCCGTGCTCGGGTTTTAAATGGTGAGCCTGAAAGCAGTGAAGTGCAACTGCTGAATATTTGCTGATTGTCATTTCATCACAAAGCAACTTCAAGCGACACGAAGCCAACCAGAGTTGAAAGTAGGAAAATAAAAAATCAAATCAATTTTTGATTCCAACAAGCTTTTTTTTACCAACAAGTTGGGGGTCCCTCAAGTGAAAAGAGGTTCTAAAAACTATTTGAGAATGCCTGAGGACCCATGTACACAGCAGCGATTTCAAAATTCAATATTTTAATGTATATAGTACATTTAAAACAGGAGAAATGAACTAAAAAGTTGGAAGACTATTATACAAATAAATATAACAGTAGAACAAACAGACAATGAGCAAACTAAACAACAGTATCTGCATTCATGAGCAATAGCCACGAGAAAGAGAAAGAATGTTATACAAAGCGTAATGATTTCATTCTGGTGACGTATTATACATAATAAAAAACACTATAAAGAACACGATGCAAGGGTGACAAAAAATTCATGCATTTCTCTTTTTGTAAACACAAAAAAGTACTTACATATTTATTAAGTACGGAGAGTAAGGTGTATCCAAGGAAGTGTAGGAAACAGTTTGTGTGAGAGCTCGGAACAAGCCATCTGTCCATGCTTCTGGCCCATGAATCCGTGTGTTGTACACTTATGTTTAATAAATCTTTAATAAATGTTTGAAATTGTTTTCTTGCAAAGAAGTAGTCATAAATTAGTTGAAAGTTGCACATATGTTTCAGACTGATTATTTTATAGCGATCGAACAAAGAACCAACAGACATACTGCGTGGTAAATTCGCAATGTAGCGCCGTGCTCTTTGTTGCAATGAGTGAATTGTTTTTATGTTGCCCAAGGTTGTGGTGGCCCAGGCAAGTAGGCAGTAATATATATGCAAGGAAAACAGAGCGTGGTGGATCTGCATCTTAGCTTTTTTTTTTTTTTTTTCAGAAGAAAATTTTGACATTGTGACAGAGCAGCAGCAGCACGGGATAACGATTTGGTCAACGATTCGACATGACCTGACCATATGAGCCAAAAAATGCCGACAAGTTTATGTTTCTCCACGATTTACGCAGGTATTTTATCAAGCATTTATGATTGGTGGAGATTAATTTTCATACTTCTAGATCTGAAAGCGACAGCTTTTGTTTTTCTCGCATTTACTCACAGGCCATTAGCAGTAGACCACCACAGCACATCTGAAAGTACGCTTTGGGTCCTGCCAATAATTTCAGATGAATTTTTTCCGGAAACAAAAAGACTAGTGTCATCTGCGTGCAGTAGAAATGCAGCGTCGCAAAAATTAGACAAATCTGTGCACTAACCATCATTTCCATGCTCGCTGAAGCACCGTGCGTTGCAGCTCCCATAGACACTAGCGCCATAGTTCCCTCTAGTGTGTTTATAAGAAACTCTATAGCCCAGGCTAATAACCGCACTGGAACGTTAAATAGAGCTCTACTATGCCATTACATTCGTATTTCCTTAAAACCGTACGAGTATGGAACCAACTTAGTTCTTTTGTTTGTGCACAGTGAGCACTTTCTGTAACATTCACTGTTTTTTTTTTTTTTCTAGAACGTGTATTCGGATTACATGTTTCAACAACTTCATGAGATCATTGTGCACCATGTCACTGTAGATTCTGTAATTTGTGGTTTTGCCACGATTTGTACTCATACCATACATATTGCTACTACTGATCATGTGTCGGTTACTTATGATTTTTCATTGTATAAATGATTCGATGGTGCTTCTTTTCTGTCTATATGTATGCCTTTCCTGATACGGTCTCCCATGAGATCACCAGTATTGCTCAAATAAATAAGTAACCTGTAATCGCACAGGCGCAACAACACTTTTGCTGCCACTTTTTAACTCCGCCTATAAAGCAGAGCTCGTTGCATACTCACAGTAATCAAGGTTGTTACTAGAGTTGCTGAGAGAGATGACCACCTTAAGTACACAAGGTAACGTAGTTTCCTCAATGTTTTAGTACAAGCAGAGCTCAAAACCAGACTGGACGAATTCTGAATTTTCATAGCAAGAGCCATACCTGCTGGTACCATCTCCATTAAGAATGCTGGTGAAAATTGTCAGCTGCCCATAGTTTTCCACCTGGATAGCATCAAAGAGAATGTTACTGCAAGCGTAATCAACTTTATATAACAGAAATGTAAAGTGTGTAACTCACATATTCCCCAAAGTTCACAATATCCACATGCACTTTCTCTGTCTTCAATAGTGTAGCAAGTACTGTGAGCTGAAAAAAAAAAAAGAGTAAGAAAATGTTACATTCATTACAGTCTTTGTTCTGAGGCAGCTTTTATGTGTCCACACCTCTTCAGGAGTGGTGCAGACTGGACTTCCAACAAAAATAACAATCCTCTTCTTGCGGTTTTTCTCTCTTTGATTCCTGAGAATCACCTGCAAATAAAAGGTATAAAATGAGCTGCAAATAAAAGCTGTACATAAAAAGTGGCATGTTCTGTGCACAGTACTTAATTATTTTCTCTTCACACACACCCTTATCAGTGGAAAACTGTACATCTCGTTCAATGTATACTGGATGCGCAACAAAATACAAGCCTTAGAAAGAGACATCTCAAGCGCAAACTTCCAAATGGCTTGTTAGAAAACAAAACACACTTAAACACATCACCATCAGAGGTACACCTGGCAATGAAACTGAACAAATATACAACAGAATAAGCTGTTTAAGTATCCCACAGCTTGAAGAACAAAGCAGTGATATTCGTTTTCACAACTGTTTATAGCACTTTACAAAAACCTTGACAGTTGTGCCAGAAAATTTAAAAAAAACGAAGCCTTCTGGAATGCAAAGTGTGCATGGTTATCACAAAGGAATCCCAAATGAAGCAAGGAGTCAAAATAGCCACGTATTAGGTTTCAAGTATTTTGGCATACTCTCAGTCATGTTTCTATCATTTGCTTTGAAGGGCCCCTAAACCATCTCCAAAAACGTTGTAACAATATTTCAAGTAAAAACGCTCATTAAGACAATGTCGTCATGATCATCTATACCAAATGCAGCAGACCTATGATCTACAGGTGCACCTCAAGTTCAAAGAAATAATTCCTTGTCCTCTCCAGGCCTTGCGGTATTTCCAGAAGTGGATGTGACATCACCATTTGCACCTAGTTATATTATCCACAAAAATAACCTGCTTGTAGGTAGGCGTGCTCGCCACTTTTGGATGCAAGGAGAGATTAGCCGATGAATGATGCATAGCAAAGGAAAGAGCGAATCAAGTGAGGGGGGCTATTTTTAGACCACCATTAGCGTATAATTCCACTGTTACAAAAAAAAAATTTGCATAGCTGCACGTTTTTTGAAGACTCATACATAATTGCAACTCCGGACCCAAGTTTTTGCCTATGGGCTGTTTAATGCTTTGATTGGCCTGAGTTTCCACTAACATTGACATAAGAAAGAGAAAGAAGACGACCACCAGTTTGTAGCACGAAGCCACAAGGAAATCCATACGAATTTCTCAAAAAGAAAAGCTTCTTTGTTGCCGAAAAATTTGTCCTGGTCTGGGGTACGAACCCAGAACCGACAGCCTTTTGGGGCGGTCGCTGCACCGATTGAGCCAACCAAAAAGCTAGCTATTGACAGCACGATTCATCGACAACTCAAAGCACATGGGTACAAGAATTTCGAATGAGTTCTGCGGAAACTCGCAAGGTGGCAGAAAAGTTAAGAAAGGGAAAGAAGACAACCACCTGTTAGTAGCAGGAAGTCACAAGAAAACCCGTGCGGATTTCCTTGTGGCTTCATGCTACTAACAGTAAGGTGGTTATAATGAGGAGGTGTGAAAAGCGAGCCATGTTTCCCTTGCCTAGAGGCGCCACCTTGTGCAATATCTCCGTTAGGCCAAAACATGGAGTTCTAGTTGGAGGCGCTGCCAGCTAACATGGGGGAGAGGGTAAAGTTGGCCACTGCGATGGGAGCTTGCCAGCTACTTCGGCATTCGATGTGGTTTTTCGAGTACTTTGTGTTAGTGTGCATTAAGAGGAATGCCGTCTATGAAACTGAGAAAACTCGGGGACCGTGCTTCATGTATGGCGCCGCGTTTCGGGGTGCACGAAGCATGCACGAAAAAGGTGTCGCTTATCCGTGCGCCGGCATGTTGACAGATTTGCAGTTTAGAAGCTCGCCATTTCCCAGTGAGGTAGAGCTACAAATATTTTTTTATTGTGGGACCAAAAAGATAAAAAGTATATAGAAGTACCCCGGCTCGTACCACAAGTATAATGGGGATAGAGCTATACAGGAAAATTCAGCCATCTAAGAAAAAAAAATGTTTGGCTCAAGTTAAGTGTAGAGAACCTGAACAAGTGCTGCAAAAGTTTTTACGTGCATGTATGACAAACACCAGTCACTAAATTACTAAATGTTTTATCTGTAGAACTCTTAAAGTTCGAACGATTGCTTGGTAGGTGTATTCATTTGAACGTTGTGTTTTCTTTTTCGATTTTAGAACATTATATTTTCATCAAGTATTTAGAGCAATGCAGCGAGGCTCACCTTGTGTATTGTAGGCCCAAATAAGAAAAATTCACACATCGTGTCCATATAAAGCATTGAAAAACAGCTGAAAAGTTAGATAACTAGAAAAGTGGATATTTAAGGGCTATTAAACCCACCATGACTATACAGCTTTAAGCAACTATTTTAAAGCAGGCTGACGCATGTTTTCTGCACATTTCACCTGCATTCAAAGATAGTAGGCAGCTTGTTGTAGCATTGTAAGCAGCGTATTACAGATATTGGCTATATTTGAACATGTAAGCAGTTTGAAAAATTTGTGGTCACATTCGTTTACATCAGGATCGAGCGATTATTTTCCTTTGATGGGAATTCAACCCAGGCAATAGCAAAAAAAACATCCACAGTATACATCATCATAATATGGTGCTAATTAAATGTGGTTAAAGCCATAAAACTAGTCACCATATTTCTTCCTATACAAATTTAAAAACATGCTGGCTCTGTGATGGCTCAACCTCAAACGTAATTCAAGTTCAGAATTCTATAAAGGGCAACAAACAAATGGACAGAGCTACTAGCACTGTTGAGCTAAAATTAATAGTATAAGAGAATGCAATTTATCAAAGGTTATTGCGTGTTAATGTTAGAATGCTAGAAAACTTTCAAAATCATATAGTGTCCTGCATGGAGAAGCTTTCTTTTTTTGCTCTGTAATTGTGTAGATAAATATCAAGAAGATGAAGATAAATTTGGCCTTCACAAAACATGTAAACGGTAGTTCATTTAAAATAACATTTGATAAAAACATGGTGGCATTATGAATGGTTGATCTATGTTTGATTTTTTGGGAAAATAACGCTAGCCTGGGACACACAGAAGCGACAAGACCAGCGCTGTGTTTCCGACAATACAGTACACACCAGCGAGCCCGCATTAATTGACGCTCTATTTATGTCTGGCTATCTCACTGGCGAAAGGTTTGCAGTACTTTTATTAATTATTCTTCAGTGTGGCATAAATGGTTTGCAAATTCATAAAGCTGTTTATGTCACTGATAAAACTCTTTCATGGCTGAGAATCTAGCAACGACCGACGCGAGTGCACGGGCTTAGGTAGACGGAAAGGGGTGGTATATAACAAGCACTCCCCCCCCCCCCCCCCAACTCTACCAGGCCTCATGCACCACGAGCGCTTCACTTCCCCCCCCCCCCCGCTGTGATGCAGCATGACTTTACCCCCCTCCCCCCAAAAAAAGAGTCCGGACGATGCCGATGCATGAGCGGCGCACCGAGCAGGCTGGCAGCGCTTCAGACTACAGCACCATCGCTGCAGTATCTAGAATCGGGGCCAGCTTGGAGCCGCTGGTTTTCACACCTCCCAATTCTAGCCACCCTACTAACAAGTGATTTTATTATTTCACTTTTCTTAACCCTTCTGCCATCTTGCGGGTTCCCTCAGAACTTATTTGTAACACTGACATAGTTTTATTTAAATTTCGGTTATATTGTTTTTGTAGTGTTGTCATTATGAATTTTCCCTTGTAATATAAAAAAAATAAAAAAGAATATTTACCAGGAAAAGATAGTCGGCACACTTTTTACTAATGGTGGCAATATGAATGCAGAGTTTTTTTGTGATTTCATGTGGCACAATAGGTAGGCTGCCTCAGAGTTTTTGTATATGGCTGGGAGCCATACAAAAGAACACTGTATGGCTTGTATGAATAGCTTTCTGTGTTTCGTATGATAAGCAGCTGGTAGTCTATGTTCTACCCAGTCTCTTTTCGTATATAATGGTGTTTTTTATGCATATAATGGCTTCTAGTGTTCACACACTGAACAGTTGGGTTTCAATGTTATGCGCTACCTTTTTTTTCTTTTGAACTTTGTAGAGCACGTTGCTAGCAAAGTTTAACATTTCACAGGAGATATAATTTTTATGATGTGAATTTTTTTTTCATAAAATGTGAAACCTATTAGCAGCTGCCATTTATTAACACAGTATTTTAGGCAATCACGGAAGTATCCATGTTCTCATATGAATCTGTAATTTCAGGGATCCTTTTTATTCTCTGACCACAAGCAGTGTGAGAGGTTGGTTGTGGCTGCACTGGCTTGTCGCTTTCTCTCTCTCCTTGTATTCACTATAGCACTTTTTGCAGTTAGAAGGATATTTAAACATCAGTGTAAGGTAAGAAATTAGAGGAATAAGTGAGCAAAAGGAATAACAGGAGAGCTGAGAGAGACTCTCTTCCACGCAGCCACTGCGAAGATTCATGAGTGCCCTTTGCCTGGCCCTTGCTTCTCCTCTTTCTGCTGCCCGCACCGTTTCTCGTCCCACTTGCTGTTTAACCACAGAACACGGCTTTGCTCGGTGGAGCTGGTCTTCTTTCTGACTACCAAACTCTGGTTCTGCATTTGGCTCTTCACTTTCCCTTCTATTATTTTACTTCCTTACTCCATTCCCTAGACAATGTTACTGAGACAGCCTCAGTCTTCAAGGTCTTCAATGCTCAATTAAATTCTTTGGTAACCCTTTCTCATCACTAGCTATTGCAGAATGGAGTAGTTTATCTGTCGACACAGTAATCAAACCCAACAAATTTTGTACTACACTAAATAACTTCATGATTATCAATGCCTAATGTACTTTGACCCACGTTTGCTGTTTTGTACCTTACAGCAAGTGCATTGATAATGACTGCCCCTCATGTGTGTGTGAACATTATGGCATTCCACCTTCTGTGTCCTTCTAAATGTTATTGTTTATACATAATTCATGACTGCTTCAACATTCCTTCTTCTATATGTGCTCTCCTCTTATGTAATACTTAAACAGGAGCCTTTCAGGAATCAACGATGATGGTGGTATTGAGGAGGGCTATTCGTGTGGTTAGATACAGCCATTTATATTGCAGGAAGGGGGGGGGGGGGGTAGGTTTGGAGTGTTCAACTGCCCTTTTAGAGATTTTGAGGATGTACAGCCGACCATCATCATTTAGACCCTATAATCACCGACTAAATTGGCCCAATTAAGCAAGAGGCAGGGGAAAAATACATGGTTGACTTATTTGGCAGCTATGTAATTGACCGAATTGAAGCAAAAATAGGAACCATAGACGCACCCGCATCTAAAGGTCCAATGTAGAAAATTCACTTCAAAATGACATTGGATCACCTAAACTAAGCATAATTTGATTGCGCGTCTGACTTATCAAGAAAATACGACGACGACAAAAAAAAAAAAAAAAAAAAAAAACTTATACCAGCGAGCTTTAGCTTTAAGAAATTAAACTGTTCACTTGACATCGTTTGTCATTATAGTCAGGCAGTACTTTATAGCCACGAAGAACAAAACATGCGCGTTTGACATTCCGCGTTAATTGAACGTCCTCTCGGCAATCGAACACAGACCGTGGCTTAAGCCAGACTGACCACTTCGCTAACCCGTTCTGGTGGAACGCCAGGAACACGGCACGAAAATTGTTGCCGCTTGCCGTGCTTCCTGTATGAAATTTAATCAGTGTAGTTTTTTTTTTTTTCGATCAGTCTGAAAGTAAGTGTCGTCACGGCGGTTTCCGTCAACATTTTCGTTTAGGCCGCCATTACCTCTACTGATGGCAACGGCGCTAGCTCTGACGCTGGCCATGCCGACTGCACTTTTGGTTTCGGATCAGATAGCATGGCCCGAGAATTTTTTGACAACATCCCTTCCCCCCCCCCCCCCCCAAAAAAAAAAAACTAGCATCAGATAACTACTTAATCGTGAGCTATCATTCTCGTGTAAAAATCTTACCGGGGTCAATTTCCCTTCCCGCTGGAAGAATATTCCCATCTGCGAAGTGGGACGCTTTCCTCGCTGCGGACTGGTTCTGACGCGAGTGACCAGGCAAGTTCAATTACAGAATTTCAAGCGTTCTGGCTTTTTCGTGTTTGGTCCCTTTAATGTTCTATAATTTACGAGCTTTTTCCATGATATGACTCTGCCCCTCTGCAAACTGGTCGGACGGTATCATCATGGCGGTCCTTGCCTCTAAAAGCAGACGACATTTGATTGAAATCAATATAATCTTAATTTCTACTTAATATATTTAAATGTTATGATCGTCGAACGTGCCTATCACCTTCCAAATATCAATTCCGATTGATTATATATATATATTCTATTTTTTCGTGTTGCCGATCGAGCTCAAGCAATATTTTTCAATCTCATTCATGATGTTATTAGGAGCGTGTGAGCAGACAAGCTGGACATTGTCTAATTCTACCATACTGTCTAATTTCGTAATTGCGGACTTTTGGCCCAATCGTAGAGGTCATAGCAGTTCACTGGGTTAACCAGCATCGCTCAATGGCGGAATGTAACAACATAGCGAAAATTTGACAGTGTCCAGAATAATTAACACCCAAGATACAAGGCAATATACATTATGAATCAGTACAAATTCGCCCAAATTACTGCGCTTAGTTCTTCTCATTCGCTTTCTTCTTAAGGTGTAGCCTTTCTTTTTTTTTTCTCTACGTGTAGTACGAGTAATGCATCGATAGTTAAAAGTTTCTTTGGGCTGATTATCCCGATATTGCCTTTTGCAAAAGGCGAAGAAAATTACATACACGGGCAAGATGGACAGCTGCCACAAAATTAATGTAGCCTTTGGGTTGGAGCTGTGCGAGTCTGCGCTGAAGTCGTTCGACGTCATTGGTGAGCGTCACCTGGACTTCTGGGCTGTGCAGACAAAAAAAAAAAATACAACAATTTGATCAAGGACAGCAAAACGACGCGCCATGAACACAACCTGATCCGATGAGGATGTCACATACCCCACCATAGTCATAAGGGCCACTTCACTGCCTGGGTTTTCAGTCGTCGAGTTACAGACGACTTCTACTGCTTCTGCCTGCGCTTCGATACGCGACGGGGCAAAGTCGCCGTTCCTCGCATATTCGCTCGTGTCAACGCTGTAAAGTTTACCAAGAAAGTCTATTACATGCACTTGCACTACAAGGAAATAGGGCTTATTATTACGGCACGAAATATGGGTTTGAGACGCGCTAAATTAGCGTGCTGGTTCGGCACGTTTTTCTTTATCACGAGAAACCAGATGATTCTCACGTCACAAGAAAGAATACGAGCCAAACACGACAAAACAACGATTACCTACCAAACAACGACACTTTCGCGAACCATTTCACCAGCAATTGATGCTCCAACCTCAATTTTCAAATAAGACGCCGCAGACGCATTCGTGAGACGCGGCCGAACCGTCTCTCGCGCGCTGGCAAAACCAAAAGTTCACTGTAGCATCAATGCATAAGGCGACAGTTTTCGAAACGAAATACGTCTGCTTCGAGTCGGCAGTGCAAGTGATCGCAAAAATCGTGAACCATAAAAAAAAAAAAGAAAGCGAGAAAGAAAATAGACATAGTTTATAGGTTTTGAGGTAACGATTGTTCTCTGGTGCCGATCATGGTATTGCCGGTAGGTGTTCTGTAGTGGTACGCGTTTGCATGGCGGTACTAATGGCGGCTTCGCCACTCAGCTTCATCGACTTACACGTCCCGGATGGCCCCGGACGGCGCCGCATTCGTTTTTCTCGGGGACCAACTGGAAGCTACGCCCACTGGTCCGGGATTGCTTGAATGCATGTTCGTTTTTCGCAAGCCTGGTGGCCTGCGGCTGGCCCGGGACCGCCCGAACAATTTCTTTTTAGCAGACGACAGCGCGGTACGTGCGGCCATCTTAAGTTAGACACGGGAAATTTTTATGCGCTACTCTCTCTTTGCTTTTCTGTCCGCTTCTCGCATGTTTCTGTATTTCACATTGTTTGCGCACCCAGTTCTTGTCGTCAGTGTCCTGAGCCACGTCGAGCATGTGCGTATTCCCGAAGGTCGGGCAAACACGCGTTATACTCGCTAGGAGAAACAGCGGTAGAACGACTGTGTCGGTCTACGATGTACTCGCGCTCGAGTAGTTCACTTACAGCAAGTTGCATCACAACAGAAATAGGTATAATTCACTACATAACTGCTGTTTAGGTTGCAAATGAGTCAGCGTTGTGACCTGTGTTTCAGCTATGGAGGGAGCAGACGGCATAGCAGACGCCACAGCGGATGCAGTCAGCACCAAGCGCGCAGATGGCCCGAGGCCGCTCGGGACTTTTAGATCACGTGCATGTGACGTAAGCACCTGTGGGCCGAGGAGTAGGTGTTCTGTGTCCGCGGGCCGTCCGCGATCCGGGACTTGGTAAATCGATGAAGCTGACTGTTGTAGGTGTTCTGTGACTTCGCTTCGGATGCAGCAATTCTAGTACACTGTAATTTTGGATACTTTGGACAAGCAGCTTCCGCCTAAGTGGAAATTATCCTGCTTGTAAGCACAGCGATAGTTCACGACGAGAAACGCCCCCCCTTGATCGTATCGTGTATGCACAATCGTTCCACTCCGAAGATGGTTCTGGCGTTTTTCATTGCATCGGTGTCTGAAAAAACGTCGGGGATTATTTACTCGGCATTCTACGGTTGGAGCGAGAGGCCACCGTTCAGCGAGGTCCAGTGTGTCACTGCCAGTGGCGACACCGACGACTTAAATTCGGCTCGAGGGCCCAGCGAAATGAATGAGGAGCAAAAGACCAGATCTGATCTGCTGAAACGTGTTTATCAGAGCGCGGTAGAAGACATGAAAAACACGCCGCCCGAGGTTTCCAGCTCGTCCAGCGATGTCACGATGCACTTGACAGAACGCAAAGGACAGTTTTTCTTCAGCGACGTCGACGGGGGCGACAGCATTGTGGTGTGGCATTCGTTTGGCGACTGCTGTTTTGTGGCCATATGTGACGAAAGCGAAAACGTCGGTCTTGCGGCTTACGGGCTTAAGTTGATTATTCAAAGCGTGTCGGCGCACATCATTTTTTTGACGCCAGCGGAACTAAATGCCAAAATTGGACTGTTACGCGGCATTGTGGAGCTGTACATGCCGAGCGGACGGCTGTTATTCGTAAACCAGAGCACCGTGAAGCAGTACGAACAAATGTTACACAAACTAGTGTCTTGAATACATGTCTCGCAATCAGTACTTGTCATTGTAAACACAGTATGCCCCTAGCTTTTTTAAATGATGCTAACCGCGTTGCTTACCAAAGCACTGACACCATGCAATGCACATGCGTAAGGTCACTGAAGAAATATAGACCACAACAAACTTCGCTTGGGCACGTGCAATGTGTCTGAAAAAAAAAAATATGTAGAAGAATACACCTTCGGGAGTTCGGGCTTGTACAATTTAGAAGTGTTTTACAAGGTTTGATTCTGAATGAAGTCTACCCGAGAAAAAGCTTAGCTCTGCAATATTTGACTGCAAACTTGTTTTTCTGATTGTTACATGGCCCTAGAGAGAGATCCACTGGGAGCAGGCTACAAGCAGTCTGAAGCACATAATTTTTGTCCAGATTCTAGCCTCATAGTTGTGCATCTGTACAAAATGCATACCCTTGTTGCATATAACTCAGTCCTAAATATGTCTCTTCTAGTAGAACTTTTGATTAAGGGATTTACTTCAGCGGTATAAACACTTCAAAAGAAGCCAACTGTTCACTGGTCTAGCGCAAAATTCTAAATAGCTGCCCCTACACATATTGCTTTGAAGTCAAACACTCGTGCGTTAATTTTGTGTGTGTTTTTCTACTTATCTCCCTCCTTAATTTTCTGTCTCCCTTTCCCCAGGGCAGGGTATCCAACCAGATACTTGTTTTCCTGTTAAAATCCCTGCCTTTCTGCGTTACATCTCTCTCTCTGAAGTTTATTTCTGTCTTTTTTATAGTACATGTATTCGCACATTTAGGGAACTAACAAAATTGTTGAAAGGTTCCCAACAGCATTACAACATCAAGAACACTAAATGACAATAGCACAGCGAGACAATTCAGATTTTATAAAATACAGAAAACAAATATTAACACAGAATGATCACTGTTACTGAATAATAAAAGTATAAATGACATAATTTATAGTAATTAAAACTAAATACATTCATTATATAATATTTACTGTGGGCCCATGTGCTCAGATTTGGGTGCACGTTAAGGAACCCAAGGTGGTCAAAATTTCCGGAGTCCTCCACTCGGCGTCTCTCATAATCATATGGTGGTTTTGGCACGTTAAACCCCACATATCAATCAATTATATAATACTTGTACATGCAAATCTGAACGAAATTCAACATGACTACAAATTACTATGGCAGGATGAATTGATATGGAGTGAATGCTTTAGTAGTACTAGGAAAAAGTGAAGAGACATGATTGTCCTTACATTGGTAGTAAGACTATTCCAAATTGTAGTTACTCTGAATTCCAAAGTTTGACACTTGTAGTTGCCATTTATTTGAGGTAGTAAAAGTCGGTAGCATGAAAAATGCTAACGTGAGGTGGTAGACAAGTGGACATCACCAATAAGTTGAGATTACTGTGAAATATTCTAATGTTCTAGAATCAATACTGTAACTAGATTTTGGGCACTTGATATATTAAAATTTGGAAATAAATTGTCACCTCTAATATTCACATGATTAGCTATTATTGTATAAAGAGCTATTTTTTGGATATTTAGTATGGATTTAGACTGAGATTTGCATGTGTAACACCATTTAGCAATGTAGTCACTTATATATGAATGAATGCATAATAATTTTAATTAATATTTCTATTGAAAAGAAGTGTCGGACATTTACAAAAAATGTGTGATCTGCATGAGGCTTTCAGAACAATGTTACATGCATATAAATGAAGTTTTAGGTGAGAACCTATGACTACTCCCTGGAATTTTGTGATTGACATGCTTTACTAAGCAGTTGTTGTAGATAATGCTATTATGTGCTAAGACTTTCCGTCTTTTGGAGGAAGGAAAAAAAATCTGTATGGTTAAGTGTGATGGCATTAATGGTGCACCAGCGACAAAGACTGTAAAGCACAGCATTAACCTAGTTAATTTAACCCTGCTGCGGTGGTCTAGTGGCTAAGGTACTCGGCTGCTGACCTGCAGGAACCGGGATCGAATACCGGCTGCGGCGGCTGCATTTCCGATGGAGGCGAAACTTTTGTAGGCCCGTGTGCTCAGATTTGGGTGCAAGTTAAAGAGCCCCAGGTGGTCGAAATTTCTGGAGCCCTCCACTACGGCGTCTCTCATAATCATATGGTGGTTTTGTGGACGTTAAATCTCACACACCAATCAACTTAGTTAATTAACAAACTTTTGTTCCTGTCTGATATTAGTAGATTTGTGTCATCTGCATAAAGTATCACAGTAACATTGACTAGCTGTGAGTATAAATCATTGACAAACAAGAGGAAAAGTAGTGGTCCAAGTATGCAACCATTAACTAATTTAGCAATTGATTGTGAACTACCCACATGAACTATCTGTGTTCTATGTTTTAAATAGCTGCTGATAAGTGCTAGAGGTGTTCCAATAACTTCATATTGGCCAAGGTACCTCAGGGGCCATGTATAAACTATTGTGCTCTTGAAGACAATATGAGTGTGGTGTTGTAGCCTGGTGTGTACATGGCAGGGAGCGTTGAATCACTCCACCTTTTGCCTCGTCAGACACACCAATGGTTCAACGGTCTGCACCAATAAGCGCGTGACTTTTGCATGCCTTGTGGCCTCAAATGACAAACAGGTATGCTTACACCAGATTGAACAAAGTCGCAAGTGTGACCTGTATGCTGTGTTGAAAAGACACTCCACTTCGTCAGCTCTTGTAGGAAAGAAAGAGAGGCTTTTGTGTCAAAACTGAACATTCTCATTAGGCTGTTGTCTCCTGAGCTATGAGATGTTTACCGCCCATGGACTGACAAAAATAATGCATCACCTGCTGTGAAAGCACCATTGAACTTTCTCTTAAAAACACTGACCTCATTGAAATGCTTTAGTTAATTTCGTGCTGTAGTGAGTTTGATGTATGCTCTGCATCTGTTGCAAACTTGGTCTACCACTTGACTCTTCATTATACCCATTTGGAGGAGCATACTGGGTGTGCCGTCTGGTAAACCTCTCTAGTAATCATTAAAAGAACCCCTCATTGAAAAGACTACTCCAGATACAGCACTCAGGGATCAGGTGTCTTTCACTGAATAAAAGTGTGCCGACAACAAAAAACAAAAAAAGAATGCAAATTTGTAGGGAAATCGTATTGGCAAAGCTTGATTACTTCAAGTGCTTCAGGAGGGCGAGTTATAATGAAAATATAAACATCACCCATGAGCACCACATGACAATATTACATATACTGAATAGACACATGTAGCACTCTCACTGCTGAGATCTGACAGAAAATGATGCCAAGGGTAGTATACAAGGAGTCTACCAACCTGGAAAACCTGGAAAAGTCATGGAAAAGTCAGGGAATTTCTGAAAAATCTGGCCTGATCATGGAAACTGACTGTAGCCTGTGCGACCATCACAAAAATAAGCATTACCCTAGATCAAAGCTTTAAAAGCTACTCCTTCGGCTGCAACTACAGTGAATAGCTAAAAGTTGTGTGAAAAAAAAAGCAGTGTGCAACTGTTGCTTCTTAGTAAAGACACGAAAGGATGCACCTACCAAAAGATAATAGTTTACTGACATTATGGTTCTCACTACAGAAGCCTTGTTCACAAAAATAGCCATAAGAAAGGCACAGCATCCCACTAGTTTTTTTTACTTTGGGACCCTCACCTGTATATTTATTGATCTTGTAACTTATAAAAAAACTGAAAGTAGAAAATTAAATGTATGCCGAAGCACGTGACGTAAGCACCGAAAGTACATTGTTGAAAGTGTTCCACCACTCCTGTTCAGCATATGAACAGTCGTCTGCATGTGGTGGTATTTCAGGCGCAGGTAGGGTGCAAGCTTTCCTTTGGCCAGAACACGCACACTTGACCAGTCAGTTTGGTGGCCTGTAGAATCCACATGTTTAGCCAGGGCATATGAGGTCACGTAGTTTCTCGACGTCATTTTCGTGTTGTGTTAGCGAGGAACATAAACTTTTCGTAGATGGTCGATTCTGGGTGATCACAAACCAGAGGGGGGGGGGTTTAACTCCTTCCTTAAAATCGGTGGTCTCACCGATGTATTGATTGTCACAATTGTGGCAGCCTAAAGTAAAAAAGACAGTGAGAATTTTTGCTTGGCAACATGTCCTTCAAGTTGTCAAAAGCGTTCCCTAGCTTTCATATTCATTCATACTATGTTGATGTCTGTTGCTTCTACATATCATGCAGCATATCTGACTTTCTAACCACAACATAGTTCACGTCGTTAAGTTTGCGCATGTTTGTCTTGACCATGATATGGCTCAGCTTAAAGGCCTTCTGGTTTGGCTAGGACTGCCATTACCAGAGGCTTGCTGAGCTATGTCATGCATTTCATTATTATTATTTTATTGTTACTATCATCATTATTATTGGCAATGCAACGGCAAACGTCCTCAGCTACACACTCATTGCTAGTAGCTCGTGTTGGAAGGGTAGTGTTGGGTAACTACATCTAAATTTCTCATTTTAGTTTCTTGAGATGGTATTATGAAATCTGTGATTATTTTTTTAGCCTTATATGTGAAAGAGTGCACAAACGAAGGTAACCCGCCATCATCTGTGATAAATCTATGGAATCGAGGAAGCTGTTGCACCCTGACAGATTTCTTCTTGCCAGCACATGTTCAAATGTTATCGCTTTAAATGCTACCCCTAGCTTTCATTGCAGGCATCTGAGGACTTTGTCGAACTCTAATCGTCAGAACCCAGAGAAATAAAACATCAACATGCAAGTGCTTGTCGTGGAAAAGAAAAGAATGAAAGACGGAAAAATATCCAGTAAGGCTAGGTGCACAGAATACGCCAGCAGGAGGAAGAGGAATAAACTTTATTTTAAGAAACCAGCAGGTTTAGGTGGCTGGGCTTAGGCCTCCCATGAAAGAACGTCAAGGGCTTGCCTCGACGCCGCCTCATGGGCGTGCTGGGTCGCCCAGGTTTGGTCGTTAAGAGCGGGGCTCCGCAGAGCCTCATGGAGCTTCGACGAAAGGGACGTGGTGCTAGTGTAGTAGTGTTTTTTTTCTCAAAAGTATGTACTAGAGGTGTGCAATTTAGGTGGGGATGTAAATACAGCAGTCCATGTCGCATCAAATCCAATCCAATCCACATCCTAAATAGTTAAGTCGGTAAATACAGGTCAATCTAATCCAATGCACATCCTAAGCAGCCTGGGCTATAACCACTATAGTGAACTACAATATATTGCAGTGGCAGAACTGACCAGGCTCCGGCGTCCTCCTTTCAAACAGATGCCACGAGATGGTGCCACTTCTGTTTTCTGGCAGCTTTGGCTGCCTGTTAGGACTGCCGTGGGCTCCTCTAAAGATTTACCTGCAGTTAATTTTAACTTGTGTGTTTGCTTTCTGGTTCTTCCAAACATTAAACAGCCAACTTGCTTACTTTCTTACTCGGAGGTTTCATTTTGGCCAAGTACACCTATTTTTTCATATTTACTGCACGTGCTCAGAACATTCTGAGCACTTGTGGTGCATTTATTTACTTTCTTTATTGGAGCGCCCGATTTTTTTTTTTCATCACACAGGGGTCTGTTTTCAGTGCACAGAGTTTTCCAAGCAGATGTAGCGGTCATGAAATTTACTTCAAATCATAGTGGAAAACCTGGAAAAGTCAGGAAATTTTGAAAAAGGAAATTGGTAGACACCCTGGTATAGGGGATTCCATTAGAAGTAATTGTAATGTAAATGTGAAGAGAGAAAAGCGGACGAAAAGATAACTTGCCGCGAGCAGGGACCAAGCCTGTGACCTTTGAAAACGTGCCCAACGCTCTACCAACGGACGCGTTGTTCGAAGGTCACAGGCTTGATGACTTGCCAGCAGCAAGTCATCTTTTCGTTCGCTTTCTCACATTTATATAACAATTACTCCTAATAATATCTTACTTTCCTTAGCATTGTTGTCTGGTAGTTCTCATTATTGTTGTGTCTAACAAAGAAAACGAGCCTTTAATTAAATGTGCATTTTTTTTCTTTTGTCACTGCTGTAGAAATACTTCCCCACTGGTTCTGACTGTATTAACAGGTATTGCGAATATTACCGTAAATTTGTGCTTTAATTTTATAACAGCAGCTGCTTTAACCGTTTTGCGACTGTGGGACACATCCATTTGACTTTTCCATCTCAAGAAGAAATGTTCTTTTAATCACCCGTCGCACTTGGCACAGTGATAAGTCACCCATATAGGTCTTTGTAGTCCCAAGAAAATTTTTTTACCATGGTTTTAGAAGGGTGGAAGTGTTACAATGGCATTGAGGGTCGATCAAATTTTTATGATAGCCTTTAAATTTTCCTCTTCTTCAGATAAATAGAACCTACCAATTAAAATGCCGCATGATTTCCTCTCCTTCTGGTTTTTCCAAGAAGTCTTTTTAGCTTCCAGTCATGACATTTTTTCATGAATTTGCATAGTAACTTGAACCGATAAATGCATCTGAACAATCCCCAGTAAAATTGCCCCGCTCATTCCTCAGTGCCATTGCAGATATTATTGCGTGGAAATATTTTCCTTTATATCACATACTTTTTGAAAAGTAGGCACATATTCAGGTACAGCAGCTGTCCTAGACAGTTTTGACAGCAAAGTAGAGACAATCAAATAAGCAAGAAAAAAAAAGTTGGTGCTTGCAGTGAAGTAAGCTTTTCAAGGACAGAACAGAACGCTTTGAAGGCTCATAAGAGGTGCAACTACAGGTGGTGTTCTGCCAAAATGAAGCCCACACAGCTTTCCTCTTCACTAGTTGAAAAGTGATACTCTGCGCCACTTACTTGGGTCGTTTCATTCCAAATAACCATTGAAGCAATCGCCACATGGTGCTCTCATGAGGCAGTTGGACAGTGTTTTCCCACTTTTTTTCAATATAAACTACTGGCTTATGAAAAAGGAAAAAAAACCACCCGTTTGTAGCACAAAGCTACAAAAAAATTTGTACGGATGTCTCGGAAAGAAAAGCCTCTTAGTTGCCTTAGTTGCGGAAACCCACCACCTTGCGGGAAACCTTGCGAGTTTCCGCAGAACTAATTTGCAAACTACTGGCTTGATTTTGATGAAATTTGCTTCATACTATTTCTTCGTAGTTTATATCAATATACCACAGCTGTTTTTACGTTACTGTGTCAAAGATACAGGTCAACCTACAAAGGCACATGCTCTACTGAAAGAGTAGTCCGCTTTGCCCATTCGCCTACTGTTTCTGATCGGTCTTCATTTCCCTAACTATCCAAATTTAATCCTCTAGAGGTGCTCTCAATTTTATTTAGAAATTAATAATCTATTTTTGTATACACAGTTGAACCTTAATTAAACAAAATGATGGCCATGCTCGAATTGCTTCAATAAATCAGGAAGTTTGTAAAATCACGAAAGTGATTTTTTGGTTGAGATCTGTAATTGTTGCATAGTGACACCCAAAAGCTTTCAAGTCGTATTAGCCACTAACTCAAGCCATGTTAAGGCATCCTGGACATGGAGCCTCCCATGTCTACTGGACATGGGACGCTTCATGTCCACTCAATGCAGGCCATTTAAAAAGTTATGTGAAGCTACGAGAGGCTCCTGATCTACAAAGACATGAAAAATGAATGCAGTAATTGAGAGACCAGGTTGATCAAGATTGCAAGGAGACAATTAGTGCCATTTGTTATGCATAAAATATAAAATAACGAGAGCAACCACCACCGTGCCACCACCCCAATGCCATATGGTATCTAAAAGCACTACTGACAGAAAAGTACATTGTTCAATGCATGGGCACAGCATGCAGCCTAGTCAAATTAAAAATGGTGCCTTGACTAGAGCACCCAGATTTTTGAATATGAGAGTGTTATAGTGCACGCTCGATAAAACAACCCGTATTTGTCAAAACTAAAAAAAGCACAGTTAACCTAATTTACTTTGGGAATAAACTCAGCTAAGTTGAGTTTGGCAGTCAAGTTTATTTAGATAATTCAGATTGATTGTGAAATTGAACTCTGTAGGTACTTGCCGGGGAATAGAATTTTGTTATATCAGGAACTTCTTCACTCTTCCTAGATATGGTGTGTATGGCAGTGTTATGGCACGTCATTTTTATCACGCATGGCTCTGCCTTTGACTACAAAACTGTCTTCACATTGAATTAGTAAAACCAGCAAAAAGACAAGGTAGCAGATTTGACTTACACAGACGCAAAGCCCATAGTATGTCACTAGCCTGACTTCAACATTGAGAAACACAACACAATAACTATGCCATAATGATGAAACATGGCCAGTTAGCGTATTATAACAGTGTCCTTTCTAGCAAAATGTGCTTAGTCAGAGCTTTACGTGAAGTACAGGAATAAAATAAAGACAAATCTGTGTCCATTTATTTTCCCAGTATTGTGTGCACAACTGTTAGTTCTATGCAAACTTGAAATATCAAAGAGATTCACAAGCTGTGCAACCATCAAGTGAGGATTCTCTCCTCCTTGATTTCACAAAAACTAGTTGAACCGTGAAGTAACTGGCGTGTATTCAGCACTTCGCACGCCACATCTGTCACTTAATTTTACTTGTTTTAATACTGCAGTACTACTGTAAAATCCAAAATATAAGATATTACAAAACATACCAGTCCATTTGTTAATGTGCACAGAAAATGACACACTACTGAAGCTTAGTTTTTTTTGCTTGAGTACAATCACTGCTGCTATCTTCATCAGCGAAATCAGGCCACTGCTCGTCTTCAATGAAGAAGTCTTCTAAGGTTGGCTGCTTCGAGTCTGCAGATATCTTTAAATCTACATCATAAAAGCTATCCTTGCTCAGTCCTGCTTTTCCCAAAGTGTCCAACTTGTTGCACACAAGTGGCCAGATGTAGTCATCAGCTGTGCCCTTTGCCACAAGGTACTGAATAACAACAGAGTTCTGCTGTCCAATTCGATGCACTCTGTCCTCAGCCTGGGTGAGTATGCCTGGATTCCAAAACAGTTCTGCAAAGATAACCAAGCTTGCGGAGCTCAGTGTTATGCCAGCATTTGCAGCTGTGATACTCAGAAGTGCAACTTTGCACATGTCGTTGTACTGGAACTTGTCACAATGTTGCTTGCGCAACTCGGATGATGTCTTGCCATCAATGCGAATATAGCTGCAGTTCTTCCTATTAAGCAGGTCACTAATGCTATCCAAGACTACCTGGTGGTGTGCAAAGCAAAGGAACTTTTGGTCACCTTCCACCAAATCCTCAATGTATTTGCACACAGCCTTGACCTTATGGATGCCAGTTTCACGAAAATATGCCAGCAGGACACCCCTTTTCTCCCCGACTTTGAGTTGGGTGTTATGCATTTCACGAGCCATAAACTGCAGCAGTTTATCAGTAGTCTTCACAAGTGAAGGGTCGAGCAACACAACCTGCCTTTGCTTGGCTGGCAACTGTGACAGTACATCAGATTTAAGTCTACGTATCATCACAGTTTTTTCAAGTAACAGCTGCAACTCGTGCATGTTGGATGAGCCAGAGAAGTCCCAGCCCCACTGGTTTTTCTTGCCATCACAATATCGAATGCCAAACTCATGCATGCTTAAAAAACATGTTGGTTGCACAGCACATATCTGTGTATACAGTTCAATTGGCCTTGACAATGCCGGTGTGCCTGTGAGAAGAACTACTCTCTTAGCCTTGGAAAGAGCCTTCTGGCATGCTTTTGTTCGTGCAGTCTTTGAGTTCTTGATAAAGTGGCTCTCATCCAGAAGGACAACACTGAACTTACCACACAAGTCTTCAGTCTTCTTTGTCAGAAGATCATAGCTGGTAATTATCACTTGATGGCACGGTGAAACACTGTCACTACCAGTTACCAACACTGTCACTTGATCTTGGTTCAGCGATGGCATCCAGCGCAAGAAAGCCTCCTTCCAAGTAAACCGCACCGAGGATGGCGTCACCACGAGCACAGGCCATTCTTCTCGGTAGTACGCAGCTATCGCAATGCCCTGTATAGTTTTGCCAAGACCCATGTCGTCAGCAATCAAGATGCGGCCCCTGCGCAGCACGGCCGAGCGGACACCGTCTTTTTGGAAGGGTAAAAGCGCCTGTTCGAGCTTGCAGTCGAGGCTGTTCAGACTGACTTCGTAATTCTCAGGAATTTCTGAAAATGCTCTCAAGACAAGCCTAGGAATCTCGGCCACCAATACTGCAGGCCTGAGGCATTTAAGTTTCTCCATTAAATTATTGTGGCAAGTAATATGAAAGCTCCAGCGTTTCTTCTCCGCATCATACTTTCGTGAAGGCATGGTGCGAAATATTTCAATCATTTGTTGGTGGTACGGCGCTTCCACAAGAAACCGATCATCGGATATCATGACGCACGAACCAGACACTGGCTTTGTCGATGGTGCAGCGAACGTCACTTCATTTACCCTCTGCGGCACTTCTTGACCAGGTTTCGCACCCTGGCTCCATTGGCGTGGAACGGTTTTTTCGGGCAAACCTGCAGAGTTACTGCAAGAGAGTGGCGCATTCTTTACGCTTTTCTGCACGGCTAGTGAGGGGCACTTCGGTGGACCAAGTGAGGTTTCATTTTGCACGACACACGCTGCCCCAGCTTTCTGCCGTTCGGCTCGCCGAGCTAGAGCTTTCTGTCGGTTTTCTTCGATCAGCCTTTTCTGCTCGTCTGTAAGAATCCCACTCATTGTCAACCTGTCTTGCAACGCTCACCCACAGTTCATACTCGCAGGTCATAAAATAGCACAGCTCGGCTTCAACGAGTCACGACGATACCTAGCAAAAACACCAAATAACAGCAGTAACAGCTTCACGTTCGGACAAATCACAAGCGTAGGCGCGTAGGCCACAGAACACCTACCAGCTGCGTAGGCCAGCTACTTGCAAAAAGTGCTTGATTGGCCCATTTGAAGGCGGTCGGAAATGATGATAGTATAGCAAATGGTTTCGATTTCGATGTGACCGCATGTGGAGGGAAAAAAATGTGTTTTTCCGGGGAGGCGAAGCATTCATAGTAATTAAAAGAAGCACGTTATTTAGTGGCTTAAATTAGAGTACAGAGATATTCAGAAGGGTGTGTGGTGTTCTGGGCGCGTACGAAGGCCGGAAAAAGACAGGCCCATAGGCGAGTTTCCAAAGGTGAGCGGATAGACCCCCCCCCCCCCCCCTTTTCTTCGTCCACAGCCAGAAATTTTTTTCTGGGGGTTAAGGTGGAGGGGGGACTTGTTGAAGGCCTTGAAGAACACCCATTTTTGTTATTATTTTCGTTAAGATACATGCAACCATTAGAATTTCGAGGGGGTGTGGGGCAGGCTACCCCCCTGGATACGGGCCTGGTTGACGCATATAGAGAAAGGCATAGATTTTCTGTGAGTTAAAAGTGTGGTCCCTGGAATTTATACATGAAGCGCGCGTCGAAGACGGCGCACATCATTTTTAAAAAATCTTTTTCCCTTCCTTTAGCATCATCATCATCAGCCTGACTACGTCCACTGCAGGACAAAGGCCTCTCCCATGTTCCGCCAGTTAACCCGGTCCTGTGCTTGCTGCTGCCAATTTATACCCACAAACTTCTTAATCTCACCTGCCCACCTAATCTTCTGTCTCCCTCTAACACGCTTGATTTCTCTGGGAATCCAGTAAGTTACCCTTAATGACCAGCGGTTATCCTGTCTACGCGCTACATGCCCGGCCCATATCCATTTCCTCTTCTTGATTTCAACTATGATATCCTTAACCCCAGTTTTTTCCCTAATCCACTCTGCTCTCTTCTTGTCTCTTAAGGTTACACCTATCATTTCCCTTTTCATTGCTCGCTGCGTCGTCCTCAATCTAAGCTAAACCCTCTTTGTAAGTCTCCAGATTTGTGATATACATATATCGTGGCACCCACAGAGTTGTAGACTTTTATTGTATTTCAACTCGATCCAGAGAATGACGGTGACACACATATATTGCAATATAAAACTCCTTTTTTAAATTCCCCCCCCCCCCAAAAAAGGTTTGATGAATGCCTGGTAAACAAAAAGAAGAACGAATCAAGGGATCATTTCTTTATCAAATACAACATAATGAAGCCAAAGTAGGTTTAGAAGATATAATTTGTTGTTGTTAACTATGTAGTCCAGCGTGTATGTAAAGAATTTAAAGTGGACAAAAAGACAACTTCCCATCAGTAGTGAACAAATCTACAATCATTGGAAATATACGCGTCCGGTGAGAGAAGCGTTTCTGAAAATGTGTGAGGAGGAGAATGGATTGGCCTCCAGGAATCAATCTTTGAGGGTAGTTCGGATCCTCCTAGTGGGTTGGGAGTGGGGCAGCATTTCAGGTGTGCCAGTATGCACTAACTAGGCCCTAAAAAAGCCACATTTCTTTTACATCTGGCCTTTGCTTTATGTGTTCACAAAGCAGCACCAACTTGCTTGTCATCCACACTGTTGCATAGAAGTGTGGCAGCTTGGGCTAGTTGGTATGGCACGACGATAGTTATAGCGCGAGAACAAAACGACGACACAGAGTGCTTCGTCTCCTTCTTGTCTCTGTGTCGTCGTTTTGTTCTCGCGCTGTAACTATCGTCACACTGTTGCAGCTATGTGCTGTTCTGTGCCAACGGTATTTATTTCATGACGACGTTGTATAAACATTTGAAAGTAGCCCGTGTCCCTTGTGTATCTTCCTTGTGTGTTGCACATTTTTTGAGCTCAGTAATTTTTTTGTCAACATTAGGGGGTCATCGGGGGGGGGGGGGGGGAGTGTTAAATACCTGTGCCAGACAAGTGCACAGTTTACTATAAAGTTTTCATAATGGTACTGACAGTATCATTCTACTGTAAGACCTTTGTGGTGTCTTCCTATGCAAACCCCTGATGAGCAAGTGAATGAGGGTTTTATCTTGCAGTATGTCCACTATATTTCCAATAATCAACCAACTGCGTTCTAGAAAAAAAGTATGGCACATTTTATAAATATTTAGAAGTTACCGTGAAACGAATTACCCTGAAGGACCTTGGAACGATTTTTTTAAATTTTGTCAGCGTTTAGGCTAGAGCGTCATCAAACCATTCACACCACAAATTCAGGGCTACGCAGCTATGGACAATGTCATACTCTCCTTCTCACCTCTCTTTTGCCTCCTCAACTCATGGGAAACGCTGGCATCGCTGGTGATTGCAGAGCTCTCGATTTTTCTAGCAATCCGTATTTTCCTATCAACCCGGGACACTGGTGTCCTATCTATTTATCTTATGTGGTGTCCTATCTATCTTATAAAAGGGTTCGACCGTAGTCAAAATTGTTTCAGGTCCATTTAAATAAAAAAAAATAATATAGTACCTCCAACCTTTTGTTTGCAAAATTGAAAATGCCACAACGGTTGGGGCCCTGGTTTTTACAGTCTTGTAAATAGAGAGTTTTAGTGTCGACGACTCAAGCCGTCCGTGTATGCATGCCCTTGTGCTTCTTTGTACTCCCAGTCACAGAGAATACAAACGACGCATGTGGACTGATTTATGCAAACTGCTTTGGACATTAAAGCTTTCTACTAAGAAGAAATTCATCTGAAATTGAACTGCACTTCTTCGGAATATATATATGTATTACCAAATAAAACAATTTGGAGCCTCGTGATTCTTTCTTCACAACAGGAACTCTACCATAATGCACCATTAAAACACATTATTATCCACGCCCACCTCGAGTATCAAACAGCTCCTCCAATGTGTAATACACACATCGTTCTCCCACACAGTCATGCCGCGACTCCTCTTTGCATACAAATTGAACCACTTGCCGATATGCAGTACACTCATACCTCCTTATTACAAAGTTGCATCTTACACAAAAATAAGTCCCTTACATCAAAAATTCCATTATAAAGGCATATTTTTATCACCATATCTATTGCAATAACATTTTTTATTTGCTACATTAAAACCAATATTTCATTATATTCAGGTTCGCTATATAGAGGTTTGAGAGTACAGTTAAACCTCGATATAATGAAATTGACAAATTCCCCCAAAAATCGTTATATACAAGTTCGATACGAGAATTAAAAAAAAAACGCGCAAATGAAACAAAGGAGAACTGAAGGCAGAGCCAACCCGAAACACTTATTGAGCGGTAAAAAAACTGCGTTATTAATCGATAGCAATGATTTGGACACCTTTGGCAGGTTCTTGCTATCGCCGCCATGAATGAACTAGTCCAAATTGATAACATGCCCCCGCGCATCGTAACTTTTACGACACGAGCGCTACGAGATCAAATAAGCCGGCCCATCTTTATCGCCCCGGCCGCGTTTGCTGCCACCGGGTGGCACGAACCTTTTCGAGGCAAAACGGTTCGGTTCACCCAATAGCCGCTTAAAACCGGCTTGACTTGGCTGAAAACGTATGAATAGACGGCGACAGAATCGCCGTGTTGGACATTTTTTGGGGGACGTTTAGGTGGTGGGAACGAAAGGTCTAAGATTCCTCACTAGCTTGTGAGGATCTTTTAAGTGCGGTGGTTATTTATCCGTGGTCTTTGCTTGGCCGGGAGCCTCATGCATTCGCGAGAACCGCCTCTGCGCATGAATACGTGGTCTCGTTCTGTAATACTGTCTATAAGCAATGTGGTAACGACTTGCCCGATCATGAACACCGTGTGTTATGCTATTTGTGGATGTATGCCGTACGTGTATGTCTGGTAAGTGCGTGTGTAGCGTAAGGATCGATGTGTCGCTTCGGTGAAGTGTATGCTTGCGCCAAAACTTTCATTGAAGCTTCTTCTTGCGTAACTGCGTGAGACAGATACGAAATGCACAAGTTGGAAGCGATGGACTATTACCAGGCGTTCACACGACGTTATTTTCCAAGTGGCTTAAATATGTTGTCGCCGAATACGATAATCTGTTTTCTAAGCTATGTCTTTTCTTGTGGGTGTATACAAAGAAAAAAAAAAAGAAATAAAGTTGAAGATATGCTGGGAGCACTATAAATATTCGCTCAAAATTGCCACCTTGAGCGTCTTCTTAAAATTAAACAGTGCCGCAAGGCAGTCGTGCCTTGCGGTGAAGTGCACGCTGTGTATTGCGGTAAAGCATACATATTGCGCGCGCTCGTGTTTAAATTGGAAATGTAGCACTGACATTGGGCCTCGTGTGTGCACCTAAATTGTACACGCGCTATCCTCTGCCTCATCAGTGACGATGCGGCAGTCAGTATCGTCATCATCTTCAGCTTGTGTAACAATCACAGAACAATTTACCTAGTAAAATATATTTTGTGGCAGGCAATTCGCAAGGCATTCAGATGTTAGTTCATTGCAGGATTAATTCAAGATTGTTAAATGGCACCTTCAAATAAACGAAACATGCATATGAGAGGCTTCAGTCGTGCTTCAAAATTTGTGCCATGCCTCAAATTGAAAATGATTATAAAGGAAATATATGCTAAGGCTGGGTGTAGATTACCATTCACAATTCAATTACCATTCATATTTTAGAAACTTAGAAAATTTGTAGCTCATGTTTTCCTATCGAATAAGCACAAAAATAACTGTTGAAGAATGGTCTACAATTACTCACACAGTTTGCTAGAAATAGATCTTTGAAACGTATGTCGTGCCAGAACTAAGTGCAAGGTGGTTAGAGGAAACTGGTTATGACCCGACATAATAGCGCATGTTCGAACGTTTTACATGGGCTGCTTGTTGGCAAAATGGGGTGGGAATTAGGTAAGTGCCTGCAGGGATCTGCACCAAGAGACGAAACCTGCTACATCTTTTTCATAAATTTCATTACTTGTGTCAAGCATGCGTGCACTCTTCGTTGTTGTGTTCTCTCAGGTTGCAAGTATATGGCATACGCTTGAAATCCATACGTTACCCCTGCGATTTGAAGATGTTATCACAGTGGACATGAACGTGCAATGTAGTTGAAAACGTTGCTGGGCACCAACTTTCTTAACAATCTGAACCCGCTTATACTACAAAAGTTACCACGTGACTTCAGCCAAATAGTTTCTAACTGTTGTGGTTACTGTCAGATAAAAGTAATAATGAGCTAGTTGTGCTTGGACAACAGTCTTGCTTTACTGTATTAAAATACACTAATTTAGTACCTGCATATAGAACTGACCACTTATTTTTTTTTTATTTGTGGTCCTATTTGTTAGTTTACTTTCAAAATATTTCATACAAGGTGGTTAAGTTTTAAGTCCATACAGTGGGCAAATTTTATCAGCAGTACCGCATGCTGTACAATCACTTTTACTTCTTCTAGAAAGCATGGTGTTCCACTATTCCGGTATGTCTCGGCTGGGCTTCTCGACCTCGACGACTGTACATGTCAAACAGTTTGCCAAGTGTAACTACTTACTCCCCCATAACTCTATATTTTGTCGAGCCATAATAAATAATTGGCAGTAAGAACCAGTTACAAAACCCTTTTTTTATGAAGTGCTCTTTAATCAGGGACCTAACAATTCTGTACATAAACGATGACAGCAACCACTTCTCCACAGATTGAACGATTAGGTTGTACTCATAAATGCATTAATATAATCAGACTCTTTTTTTTTTTTTGGAAAGTAAATACAATGCATAAATAGTCTTACCAGTCTGTGATTCAGTATTGTAGCTCTAAACTATCGTTGAAAGCCAGAGTCATTTAGAAATGCCATGTGAATTCCCGGAAAGCGCTAGGTAGCTTTATATAAATTGGGGATGTCTGCAAAAAAGCAAAAAGCCTACGTTTATGTTGAGCAAAAGTCCAAGTGAACATGCATGCATATGTTCATGAACTAGTTCCCTGTAACATGTGGTGCAACAGCTCTAGCTTAAAAGCTTCAGGCAGCTTTTATGCTGCTCCAAAAAGATTTTAGTTGCACCACAAGCTCCGGATATGCCTTTCATGAGTCACGTCACTGTGCCTGTTCAGTGTTTAAAAAACAGGTTTGAAGGGGATGGTAAAAATTTTTTTTGAAGGGCTGAGTAGCAGAGAGGATTAATTTATTAAAGTCTTCAATTTTATTATGTTAGCTCTGAGGCTTGCAGGTATGTTAAATGAGCATGGTCATATGAGTAACACCTCATAGGTCAATCATTTTTGGGTTGACAGCAAGGTATGAAGAGACAGGATTATGAAAATTGCAGAAGTAGAAGTAATGAAGTTGTCGAGAAGACATTGTTAACAGTACATTTACAGGCTTCACGCACAATTTGCTTTCCAGCAGGGTGAATTTACTTTTGCTGATGCTTCCGATGGCATCATTGCACTTCATAAGCACTGGTTTTATGCACTGCACGTGACGATCTTGTTTTTTCAAGGTTCATGTACTGATTAAAAAGTATAGGATCAAGAAACTTACATGCTGTCTTAAGGCATAATCAGGCTCACCATAGAGGTAAGTGGTGAGATTTTAGTTAGCTGTATGTGGGAGGTCTGTGTACATAACATCATAGTAATCTTGCAATGCTGTAGCTTTATTTGTCTAAGGAGTGAAGCTTCTTTTCCTGTTAAAAATTTCTGCCAAGCAAACAAGTTCCAACAGCAGGATTGGCCCTTGGACAAAACAGGTGGTAAGAGTGAGCTCATTCCCAAGCCCTTCGAGAGTACCCACTGAAGGAACTAGTACCTATAGGGCAAAAATTCCAGTGCACCAAGAAGGGCAAGGGAGGACGGTGCAGGTTAACATTTCAGGAGGGCATCTTCTGGACATCATCCTTCTCTAGCCACAAGCTTGTATGGCCAATGTTTAGCAGACTCCTACTAACATAAACTAGGTATAAATGTTGCTTCTCTATTGCAAGATGACACACCATATACCTTTTGAGAGTCTCCTCACCACAAGCTCTTACATTAGCCTAAAAATATTTTTTTTCTACGGTGCCCTTTTTTTGTCCTAAACAGTTGTCTGAAGCAACAATATGCACATTGTGACAGTCTAGCTGGTGACCACAGAGATGGCTCCCGCCATCACGATGTATACTCCACTCAAAATGTAAGACACTGCAAAATCATAGTCCGGTGTGCGTGTATACGACCTTGGACATGCAAGCAGTGACCACTTCTCTTGTGTTCTCTGCACTGGCGAATGCTTGTTGCACACCTGTTCAAGATTGTGACAGTGAAATTAGTTCTGGCAATGCTGTCTCAGAGGTAAGACTGTGTACGCCCTTAGGAACACCATGGTGGAGCGAGCAGAGATTCATATCAAATGTAGTAATAAACTGGCAACACCATGGTGATACAAGCACACTTGCATTAATTTATTACATTTTTATTGAGGCAGACATCACACAGCTAAGCCTTGTTGTGATCTCTTTTCATTATTGTCTACATAGTTTTTCCGTTGGTCACGGCACAGGAAGAAAAATTTCTCTGTGGGAGCACCATATTTTAAGCTTGCATGACTCCAATGAAGCACTGTGCGAACAGATATATTGAAAATGTCAATACTTCGGGTCCTATAAATGGTGAACTGGTTGTCACATTCAGCCGGTGATCCTGCAGGAGCTTTAGCATATACTCTAAGGTCATTTTTCATCAACAATGCCACATACAATAGTTTAACAATGGTTGTTAATGGGCAAGATGATGCATAGCTTCAGGGAGCTAATTAAGCTAAGGGGGAAAATTATAGACGCCTAAGCACCACTGGAAAAATGAAAAAGCACAGAAAAAAAGCATCGGTCGCAGCTGAACTACAGAAAATATTTACACTGCACCACACATTCGCATCGTCTAGAATTTTCCCTAATAATGTTATACCAACCTGCCTAGCAGCAAGTACTTCTAAGGTAATAAAGTGCAGAATGACACTTGCATAAGACAGGGAACAGGACGCAAGTTAACTGCCATCTATCTTTGTTTGTGCAGGGTGTCTACCAACCTGGGAAAGTCGGGGAATTGGGGCCTTGCTGGAAAACTGTAAAAACTTTGGTAAAACCTGGCTAATTCATGGAAACTGGCGGCAGTCTGTGCCACCATCACAAAAATAAGCATTACCCTTGATCAATACTCAAAAAGTCACTCCTTCGACTGCAACTACAGTGAAGAGCTAGAAGAGGCCTAAAAAAAGGCAATGCATAACTGTTTCTTCTTAGTGTACAAACAAAAGGATACACCGACCAAAATAACACAAAGTTTACTGATGTTTGGGCACCTGATATTGTTCTGAATGACAGCCATAAGAAAAGTACATCGTATTTAAGTATGACTAGGTGCGTGATGTAAGCACCAAAAGTATATGGTCAGCGTTCCATAAATCTTATTGAGTATATGTGCAGCTGTGTGAATGTGCAGGGATTCCAGGTGCTGGCATTATGCAAGCTTGTTTTCTTCGACCAGAACACGGTTGCTTGACCAGTCAGTTTGAAAGCCTGTATATTCCGCATGTTCAGCGAGGGCATCCAAGGCCACCCATGATTTGGTGACTTCATTTTGAACTGTTGTGTTGTTTAACTCTTTCATTGAAATCACAGGTCTCATAGACTGACATGTTGTCACACTCGTGGCAGACTACAGTGTAAAGAAGACTACAGTAAGTTCGCTCGGCAGCTTATTCTTCCCATTGACTAAAGCATTCCTTAGCTTCCATGTTGGTACATGCACTATTTTGATGTATGTTCCTTCTACATATCACATATCACATCTGACTTTCCAAGCACAGCATTTCTCACATCGGTAAATTTGTGCATATTTGTCGTGGCCACAAATTCGGCTTGGCTTGAAGGCCTTTTAGTTTGGTGCTTATGTTAGAACTGCCATCACAAGAGGTTAGCTGGGCTATGTTTTGCCTTGTATAATATTATTGCTATTATTATTATTATTGGCGATGCAGCTGCAAAAGTCCTCCGCTATGCACTTATTGCAGATATTTCAAGAGTAGCACGCTCTCTTCTCATTTCATTTCCTTGAGATGGTGTTATTAAATCCATGAGTATTTTTTATCATTATGTTCATAGAAGAGTACGTAAATGAAGGTAGCATGAAGGTAACCAAAACACGCAACTTAGCTTCACAAAAAAAGCCTACTGGCTTTTTCAGCTTGCCTTTGTTGTACATAGCCTGGTCACTCCTTACAACGGTGTTCATGCTGTCTGAGACGCATCTGGAAGCTAAGTTGCATGTTTTGGTTGCTGACAAGGAAGGCTTCTTTTCAACTCTAGATGGCTCTATGTATAATGATAAGGTAGCCACTGGTTTGGAAAAAAGCTGAATAAATCATTTTCTGAGCAACTGCAGCCAATCAATTTATGTGGATGAACATGCATCTTCACTTTCACATGCAAAGTCTGGTGTTCCCCAGGGATCAATCATGGGACCAGTTTTGTTTCTCATTTACATCAACGACATTGGACATGGTTTGTCATCTACTATCAAATTATTTACATAGAACTACATCATTTATAGAAAAATTGACAGTACCCAAGCTAACGAGTCATTATAGTTGGACCCTAATAAACTCACATTTTGTGTCACCATGGCAAATTAACACTTCCAAAACGAAAGCCATGACGTTTACAAGAGCACATAAAACAGAAATGAGTCAATATTAAATTCAAGCTCTCCCCATTGAAAAAGTATCCCTATTTAAATATCTTGGAATTCATTTATCTTCTGACCTGCCTTAAAATAAGCGCATCGATATCATAACTAGTGAGGTGCCAAAAGCACTTGGATTTATTAAAAGAAACCTTTACTTGGTGAACTATACCTCTAAAATGCTAGCGTACACTACACTTGTCCGTTGAAAGATAGAATATGCATCCATCATCTGGAACCCACATCAATCATATCTCATCGATTAACTAGAATCAATACAAAATGAAGCAGCAGGATTTATCACCAAGTAGTATTCTCGCAACTGCAGCACTACAGATATTACACACTCACTTTCATTACCCCTTCTTGAAACACGCAGACTGTCGTTGCTGTTGTTGCATTTTCATAGATTTCATCGTAGTAAATCTGCCTTCGTAAAGCTTGCACAAACACACCTAATAATATTTTGAAACATATTGACAACCAATTCAAAATACAGCCTTTTTTGGTACACACAATTATGTATCAACACTCACATTACTTCGAAGCACACATCACTGGAACACACTGCCGAGCGACACCGCTTGATTCATTGATCATGCCGCCTTTGTAAACCAATTCAATATTTTCTTGGACATATGACTTACCTATCTGTGTGAGTTTGTAAGTGCATGTATGTGCTTATTTTTACTCTTCTTTCATTGTAAATATATTTTCTCCTTAAAGATGATAGTCTTGCTTGGGATATTCCAACGCAAAAATTTTGGTCTGTCTGTCAGCAAAAAGGCTCAAGTGCGACCACATCCACAGCATCCACCAGTATTGCTCAAGTTTCTGCGATCATACTTGTACGATTGTCAATAAAAAGCAAATATTGAGCATATTTGAGGCACAATATCAACACGTCAATATTGTGCACTGTGTTTATTTATACTAGAAAAGGTATAAATAAGTAATTCTGAGCACTGCAGCTGACAATGCGACGCTTCGCATAGAAAGGCGAGTCTCCTACGCTTTTCTAAGACGATACTGTGCTGCTACCTGTCTTGAAATCTACAAAGTATGGCCTCCAAGATTGCACGCATGCTGCGTGCTGCGTGCTCGCTATAACAAAGGCCATCCTTTCGTTTTCTGAAATTACCGCCAGATGGCCTTCATGTCTCACGCAACACTTCCAGGATCCCATTCACCAGTTCTCTCGTGCAAAACATCAAATAAATATTTCTGTCTATTCACTCTTTTCAGGCGAAATACAATAGTCTTTCGACGACATTTTTGGTCAAATATGCAGATAGGGGGCAATTTTTTTCATGGCAATTTTCTGTATATATATATTTTTTGCACTATAGCTGTGTCTCTCTTATTGAGTTTTAATTCATGCCACAATTTTTTTTCCTTTTGCATCTTTGTCTATGGAACTGTATTTTACATTGTTTACCACTTTAATTTTATAATGGCAATGTTCTGATTTGCAAATTCATTGTATAACTAAAACCCCCTGCGTCATGCCTGAATGGGCCTTTAGGGTATATATTAATAAAAAAAAAGTGTTGATGCACAAATCGGGTGACTGAACGAATAAGTTTATGCCCTGTTACTAACGCTCAATCAGGAACATGTAGCGGCAAGTGTGAAAAAAGCAAAAAGGCAAAAACTATCAGTTTTTATTTCAGTGAAGATTCATGTTGCCACTAAGAGCTGTTGTTTCAGAAAAAGACACTTGGTAAATAAATGTTTCAGAGTATATTCAAAGAAATTCGGAGCGTTTGAAGACTTGTGATCCGCTAAGAATTTCTAACTCAGAATCTATCATCTTATCACTAAGTGAACAACCTTCTTTGTGCCGCAATGCATTCGGTATAGACGTAAAAGATTTATATTATTGTTTGCCCCAATGTGAAGATTTGAAGTGTATAAAGCAGTGCATGAGAGAAGATAATGATGAGTTGTTGTTTCAGTGCCAGTGTGGCATCTCTATTGCATCGTTTTTAGAGCTCATGCAGGCCACCTGAATTCTACCGTTGTGTCTTGGAAGGGAAATAATTTTGTCCAAAAATCTGGTATCTGCATTGAATCATGAATATACCTGTAATTAGTTATATTTTTTTTGGGTATGTCGACGGGCAGCTGCAAAAGCATTTGAATTGGTTATCATCACACACTGTTTGATATGTCCATGACTTCTTAGTTCTACTGGACATTAACAATTGCTCTTTACTGGTTGCTAATATAAAGAAAGATGTTAAGGAAAACGAAATGTCAGCGTTTCACTTTGGAGTTTCAAAAAATTGATGAGCTACAGTTTCTTGATTTAAGACAGGCTTTCATCAAAGATCACATATATAGCAATACCAACCTAGATTCATAAAGCCAATTCTAAATTTTAATTCTGGCCACTCAAAACCATACAGGGAGCCATTGCATCAACTGTGCTGGGTGCCGCTCTTCAGAAGTTACGCGAGCACCTTTTGGCTCATGCATTTGATGCACAAGTTGCTCGCCTTGCAAATTCTGGCTTTCTGGGTGACGTGATTTGCTCCTTGTCGGAAAAACTTATTTCAAAGATCGAGAAGTTTTATCATTGTGATTCTAGTGCACTAGAAATTAGCAAGAAAAAGAGGCAGGCATTTATCCTATACATACACAGGATAGCACATGGTTTGAAAAATGTTGGTGCTCGTTATTGCATAAACATGTCATTCTCAGCACGTAATAAAGTGCATAATGTGTGTACTTTGGTGGATAGAGCATTGTGTCAGCAGCCAGGGAAAGGGAACAAATGTGTCTCCAGTCATGTCCACAGATATGCTCCTTGCACTACTGGCGTGGTTTATGGGATTCCACTGTCTTGCAGCTGCGAATATTTAGGTGAAATGGGGCATCACATAAACGTGTGCTTAAGAGAGCACGGGCTAATGCTATCAGATGCTAAAATCACGTCTAATTTGGCAGCTCGTTGTAGGCCATGTGGATGTGTGCTCAGGGCTGGGCAGAGATGCCCGAAAAAGTATTCTGGAATGCAGATATCGAAATGCGTGGTTTGGAAGCATAAAATACAGATACTGAGATAAATTTGTAATTCATGTGACAGGATATTTCAGAGATACGTTTGCAAAAAGACAAAAAAGTATTCCAGAATACATATACTAAAATACTTTTGTCTATGTCAGAGATAGTTATACTCCATACAAACATTTGTTATGTGCAGCACATTGAAACTTGCAAATGAAATTGATTTATTATATTTTCGCCATTCTCCGAGTGTCATTAAGACATTACAAAGGATTAAGGATTAAAGGACATTACAAAGAATTAAGACATTACAAAGGATGTGGTTATTAACATAATTGTTAATAACCACATATTTACAGATATCAGTTGCAATATAAAACTATGCCATATGAGAGCATCAGTCACACGCATTGTACACTGAAATCCGGAACTCAACAGCAACACTATTAGTTATGCTAAAAGGAGCATAGTTCAAGCGAAGTGCTGGAACCACCATAAACAAACGAACTTCCAGTTGAAGTTTTAGTGTTTTCTAGAAACATCTTAGAAAAGGTAGAAAGAATTAAGAACGGACAAAACAAGGAATGCGAAAGGAAACTCAAAAAGACCTCTTTCGAATCGCTGTTCGGCCATGGTGGCATTTTTCAGAAATGCTCTGCAGAAAGAAGTATCGTAGATGGCACATGGCACCAAATTCTCTTTGGGTGATTTGTGGCTTCCGCAATAAGCTCCAGTTTTTCAAATGGGTGCTGCAAAAGAAAAGTGAAAAAAAAACGAGAAAAACAAACACTACTCATTCAATTGGCATGAGGAAATACATTTAAAAAATGGCGCCCATTGTGCAGTATACAATACTCCTCACAATGAAAATATCTGTGCTAGAATTCAATATAGCAGTATAACATTGTTGTCACGCTGAAGCAGGCCATCATTCAAACACATCATGGGATGCGAGTAGCAAAGCAACTAGCTCGCTTTCAAGAAGGTAGGAGTCAGTTTCGCCCTCAGCAGAAATGTAGAAATGGTGGGTGCATATCTTGCCGTGGACTGCCAAGGTCACAGCAGAAATTTTTTTCCCCATTGTCAACACGTCTCAGCTCATTTACAAAAAAAAAAAAGTAACAAGATACCCGTGTCCTGGATAGTATCGCGATACACGCGATACACCGTGAAAGTATTTCACTACTGAGATACAAATACATTTTTTAAAAGTGCCTCGATACAGCAATACAGACACTCAAAAGTATCTCTTAAATACTATTGCGATACTACCCAGCCCTGTGTGTGCCCCACTTGTAGAAAACAAATATCAAATATTTACATGTTGATTAGCGCATGTGTGAAGTAGCCAAAGCATTTTCATTAGATCTAACAACAAGTGCATAAGTATTTCATGTAACACTCGTCTAGATGAAGAACATAAGGTCTTAGAGAAGACATGAATCATTCTGTGTTGTAACAAATGTGTACATGTGCATAGTTTTGATGAGTCAATATTTTCTATATATGTTCTTTCCTTTTCCAAATAAATTTCAGTTGTGAAATCAGCGCTGTGACCCTCTCTGACTGCTTCTAACCCGTTCCTTTGTAAAATATTCTACGGTGAACACTCACCAATTCGCCTAACTCACGATTCTGCATCTTTTATTTACCTATGGAATCGGGGAAGCAATTGCGGTCTGACAGATTCTTTTTTCCACCCCATATTCAAACATCAGCGCTTCAAACGCTACCGCAGCTTTTATTGCAGGTGTCTGAGTACTTTGATTGTGCTCCACGTGTCAGAACCCAGAGAAATAAAACACCAACAAGCATGTATGCATTGTGTAAAAAAAAAGAGAGTGAAAGAAAGGATAAAGTAAATTTTGCTGTACAGTTTCGTTGTCGCAACATTGTTGTTAGTCGTTGTCAAGACAAGGTCGCATAAAATACGTAAGTACTCCTTTTTGCTGAAAAGTATATTTTAGACATGTACAAATGAGACGGGGATGCAAATCATTAGTAAATACAGCAGTCTAAATCAAAGTAATCTAATCCAATCCTAAATAGCCTGCAGGCTATAGCCATTATAATGAACTAGAATGTGCTCCAGTAAGCCAACTGGCCGGGCTGTTGCATCCTTGTTTTATACGAATGCCACGAGATAGCGCCACTTTTACGTTTCTTAGCAGCATTGGCTGCACTGTTGGACTATCGCAGGCTCCTTCAAACTTGCAGCTACAGTTGATTTTATTTGTGTGGTTGTGTTCTGGTTGTTCCAAAAATCAAACAGCCAACTTCCTCAGTGCCTGGGTCGCAAGTTTTGTTTTGACCAGATACACACATTTTTTCATATTTACCACATACACTCACAACATTATGAGTGTGTGTGTAAAATGTGTTCATTTGTTTTATATGAGTGCCTCTTATTTTATTTTTTTACTGCTAAAGTGTTCTTTTCACTGCACATTTTCCAAGAAGACATTATGGTCATGGAGTTTGCTTTTAATCTATGTGAAAAACCTGGAAAAATCACTACATTTGAAAAAATTTTAATTGATAAACACCCTGTTGTGGCTTTGCTAGCAAGTATGTTAGGAAAGAGACACATGTGCAGTATGGAAGTGTGCAATGTCACAGTCATGTACTGTCAAGAAACGTCACATACCTACACTTGAAATACTTTTCTGACCTTCCAAGTTTCAACAGATGTGTCAATGACACATCACTTCTTTCCTAGGATGAAATGCTTTCAAGAGTCCTATCAGGACCCCTGCCTGTGATCTTTTTCAGGTATTTAATATGAACTGACATGCCCTAATGCTTGCATACTTACACAACAATCTGTCAAATTTTCCATAAACTCTTAACAGCCTGTAAATTCACTCCTAACGACACCCCCTCCACTCTTCCAGTATAGGCCAAAAGGGTGATTATTTACAATACCATGCTTGTGGAACATTACTATCTATGAATCTTACAATTGTTTGGTGAAAAAAATTAGGGGACCCTCAAGGTTTTAGTAGAACACAACAGTGATATCCTATCCCTAGTGCATACTCCAACCACCTAGTGCATACTTTTTGCAGGGTAACATTACTTGAAAAGTTCATACTACAGATTATTACTACGTAATCAATGTTTAAAGTGGCTTGTGCTAGTAAGGGTTTCGCATATAGTTGCAGTCTGCGTAATGGATTTCTAAATGGTGGCTAAGCGAGCTTGTTGATACGTACACATAGTTACTTCGAAGAGCGCAGAGATGGGACACAGGATAGACCACGCAATACAGGTACTGTGTAGTATGCTTTAAACCATGAGCAACTATGTGCATGAAATGTTTTTAAACTTGATATGCACCCAGTACATGGTCCTAAGAGAATACTCCAGTAGCATTTGTGCCTTTTGTTTTTCGTGGCTGCTTTAAACAACGAAGTCATTATGATAATCACACGTTCTGATGGCCAGTGGCAATGCACATTTGTACCATGAAATACTGCGATATTACATATTGTATTGTGAAGCGTGTATACTAGACGCATGTATTTGTAAAGCATGAAAATTATTTTTGAGCAGGCACGTGGCTTTATGGTAGAATGCCTGCTTGGCACACAAGCAGCTTGGCTTCTATTCTCACTCAGACCTAAAAGGTTTTATTTGTTATTCTTTTTATTTCCATGTTTTTATATAATAGACCAGATGTAAAGTGAACATGGAGAATTTCATGCACCAAAAAAATGCCAACACTGCAGCTGTACAGGTGGAATCACACTTGTTCAGAGCAGCGGAGCGCATGGCTCTTGTTAGTGACGGCTTCTACGTCACCTTAGCTACATGCTTCTGTTCACGCTTAAATTATCGCACAAAGGCCTAGCACGCCGTATGCCATGTTAGATATTCATACGGCGTCGGCATTAACATATTTCAGCAGAAAGCAGCAACTGGAGCGGTCGGCTGGGTGTTTTAGACAAGTGTGATTCAATCTCTAGAAATATTAAGTGATTTAACACTCCAAATTTAATTTTGTTGTGTTCAATTCAACAGTCACGATTTGCAAAACTGTATATGTTTTAAAAGTTTACTAATGTTTTAAAATGTTAAGTACACCAAAATAAAAGAAAACTTGTGCAACAGTATGATACACAGCATCCGCCCTGGCACATTAAAAGAAAAAAGACTTGAGAAGTTGTGTAGCGCAGCTGGCTACTCAGCTCCAGGAATGTGCTTGTACCAATGAATACTTACCCTTTCTCAACGGTTCTGTGGATTTCGAGGGCTTGATTATTTCCTACGGCCAATCAATTTTTTTAATGTACATTTCTTTTATGTCACTGGAAAGCTCGTAATTCAGAATGTCTAATCACGCATTGGCAACACAAAAAAGGCAATGAAACAGTTTTCACCAACCGTTGTTGCTGATGGAGTCTTATATGCAACACATGTTGAAAACAGTGGCCTACAGCTGTTCACTGCATTGGTACCAAATTCTGCCATGACAGAGTGCATGAGCAAAGTGCTGGAGAGATGGTGTGTGCATGCACTGTGGTTAAATGCAGGTTTTTTGTTGCTGTGGAGGAAGCTCCACTGCTGAGCATCAATTAGATAAATGCATCCCACTTTTTCCTCAGTAAAACTTTCTCTGCCACTTTACGTTGCCATCAGCACAATGCCTTCCAGTTGTGGTGTACCAGAAACATTAAGGAAACTGAGAAACTATATATTGCACATTTACAATGCATGGTATCAGTGATACGCCGAGTTTAAAATCTTTTATTCTGCTAATATTTTTTTTTCAGCCGGTGTCATATTGCATACCAGGTAGCTAAAGTTTCAAATTTATGGTATTCTTCTGTTCAGATTTTTTAAAGAATTTTAGCATGCAACTATAGATTTTCTTCCTAAATTGCAAAAATTATATCTGCCTAAAATCATTGTGGAAGTGCACTCGAATGAAAAATGATGAAGCAGTTCCTTGCATAGCCTAACAACATAGCATACATGCATAACTGTTTTTTCATGTTTGATGGATGCCACGAAACAGCACATTCTTTGATATTTTTTATCATTATGAGGAGAGGCAATGAGACCAAAAGCTGTGGCTAAGATACTGTTGCTAAAATTTCGTGCCAAAGGAACAGTATGGCAAAATTGCTGCTTCATACAGCCAGGAAGCCAAAGAGAACACGAATTTTCAAGATCATCAAATCATGCAAGATATATGAGAAAAGCAAATATGCCGCACCTGAATAGAGTTCACGAATATGATGCAGCATTTGTTAACACACTTACAGCATTCAGTGCATTGACACCACGTCAAAGTGGCTTGCCATGATTCATTACCACAATTTTAATTATTTGCGAAAATGCAGGCTTAACTAAGATGTTCGCCCTTGTTCATTGCAGATACAAGACAAGACATGCATAGACACAGCTTCGTTAAATGTGAATGAAAAGCAATATTCTCCTTTTTCTTTATTTTCATATGAATGCGTGCACTCATCTATGCCTGCTGTTTTCTCCTTGTTTTCAACGAGTTTCAATATTATCGCCACCTACCGACAAGACAGACACAAGCTGAAAGGGGACGTGTATGTGAAGACCTTGGGACAGAGCCACTAGACTCAATGCCACAGGCAGAGGCGCAGAACTGCGTAGAAAATCTGAAATTAAGGTTCACTGCAATTTTTCTCCCACAGTTTTAGAAGTGTTCCTCTGTACTGCTTCCATTGGGCCTTTTTGGGCAAGAAATTTGGCAGCAGAATTACAGCTTAGTGCCCTTATGAGACAATGTGACGTGTTGCCCCACTTATTCAAAGATGCTTCATGGGTCGATGAGCCACATGCGTCCCACTTTTTTCTCATAAACTGATGGCCATATTTTAGTGAAGATTGTGTCACACTATTTTTAGGCATGACGTTCTGCAAATTTCTGTTATTATGTGAAAAATATCGATGAATTCACGAAGGGTAAGTTAAATTGCATAATAAGCAAAATTGAAAGTGAGAATGCAATATATATACTATATAATTTTAAGCCAGATTAACGATTGTTTGGGCTGCAGAGGCAACGTGCAGAAATTCTCCAGAACTCGATACTAAGCTTTTGCCACGAAGCTGTCTAATGGCACAGCTGCTGTGATTTTCAAACACCATTTCAAAGTACATATACAACTCAAATTACTCAAGGGAAAGGGAGCTTGACTTTATCATACTTCTGCATGTTTCCAAATAAAGATCTATTTACACTTCCTGGCCAGTTAATTGCTGTACCCCTAACCAGACATAAAAGTGAAAACCATGACATTTGGTAGTCTAACAATGGACCTAGGGATTTCAACATCACACCAATGTGATTTGGCATAAGCTGCAAAAGCTTATTCAATCGGTCATACATTGTTACCCTTTTATGCCAGTTTTAACGCGATAGTTTTAAAAATCTCGTGGGCATCGTTGATTGTGAGTGATGAACCTTGTGAGCAATCGGAAAAAATCAAGAAAGATGCAAATAAAATAAGTAATAAAAAATTTCCCAGTTTGCGGGAGGATCAAGCCCAGGCCGTTTGCATGGCAAGCAGGCGTTCTACCGCACAGCCACACATCTGCTTGGAAATTAAGGAAAATAACTTCATCTGCTTGAAAATGCAGTGAAAATAATGTTAGGCTTTGCAAACACATGTGTCCTGTATACTGCCTTCACAATTCAATATGTAATATCACAGTAATATTTCTTGATACAAGTGTGCATTGTAATCAGGCATCAGAAAATGTGATTATCTTAAGGACTTCATAGTTAAAAGGTGGCCAGCCATAACAAAACGCACACATTTTGCTGCACACATTTCCTTCAGACCACATAGTGAGTGCATACCAAGTTCGAAAATATTTCATGCACCAAGTGCTTGAAGTACGCACTAGGGCCAGGGTATCATTATCGTGTTCAATTCTTGAAAGCGAACCTTAAGGGTCGCCCAATTTCCTATGATGCAGCTGTGATATCGGGTTGACGTCAACTGTTGCTAGGTGCCATGCACTGAAGTTGATTTATGCAGCAGCGTCCAGGGCTACCATCCTCACTAGCACCAGCACTTCATACCAGTTTATTGATTCTGGTGTTCCTAATGCTCAAGTTCATGTTTGCATCATTGCACAAGTGCAAACAACTGGTTATATAAACACTTGGAATTCTTCAATGTATGTCTGTGTGTGGAAAATTTGGACGTATATTTGGCATAATTTCATGACGTGCCGCTATAAAAAAATCACAACATGGTCACGCTAAGCATGCCTCCGCATGCTTCGCATAACGTCGATTTTGGAGCTACGTGGAATATGCTGAATTTTTCAGAAATATCCTTGGGCAAGACGTACTTTCGGCACGAATCTTGACATAAGTATGTGTCAGTTTTTTACAAGAAAATGTAACTCTTAGAAATGCCGATTACCATATTTTTAATTGTATAGTCAGTGTACTTGACATTTTAAGCAGTACTCTCTTTTATATTCACACAAAACACAGCTGTAGTGTATGCCTCATAGTTGAGGAAAATGCTGGCAAAGCACAACTTGCACTTTTGCAGTTAAGACAACATAACTTAAAGGCCCACTGAACGTTTGTGTTATGCATGGTGTACTACTAAGTTATTACCGTTACTTCGTGCGATCAGGCTGACATTATGATCTGTGCATGATACAGCTCCTGAGCTGCACGATAGTGATTTTCATTGCAAAGCTGTTTTCTGGCACGACAGGCATGAGAATTTTGGGACAGGATGTGACAACGAGCATGTACGCTAAATCTGAGTGCGCCGTCGATTCAGTCGATCTGTGTATAGGAGCAAAAATTTAGCCAGGTAACGGTAAAAAAGTGACACAGGGAAAAAACGAGGAGCCCTCAAAAATGAGGGCGAGAGAAGTTCAGTGTGCGTGTGCCTCCTTCTTTCTCTCTTTTCTTCTCTCTTTCTCTTTGAGAGCTCGCCTTTTTTTTCTTGCTCTGTTCCGTTTTATCTTTCCTCTTTGTTTTCTTTTCTGCCTTTGGATGCATCACTTTCTACATTCTTTCCTTTCCAGGTGAAAATACTCCACGGTTTCTGTTCACTTTAACTGAAACCATGGCTGTATACAGCTGAGACTAAGTACAAGCCAACACATTAGCAACATGTTCCAGTTGGTCCCAGCATGAACCACTCGAGACTGAAAATGAAACCAGCTGGCCTGGAAATGGAATCAGCGGGAATCATTTGTTATAATGAAACCAGTTGGTGTGAATCATCATCATCATCATCATCATCATCATCATCATCATCATCATTATTATTATTATTATTATTATTATTATTATTATTATTATTATTATTATTATTATTATTATTATTATTATTATCTTCCTTATGGCCATTCTCTTCATCCCAGAATAGCTGTAGTGCAAGGCAAATAAGTGATAAGGCACATTGCCTTCATGATGGTTTTTTTTTGTACATCTAATGCTGACAACATTTACAGTTCATTGTATGCCAGTACAAGTTTCATTTCAAAAAGGCACAGGGTATTTCAAGCATTGCAAACAACTAAAAACAGTTTGTGTAAAGCACAGGACATATGCACAACCAAATATTGCTGTGTGCTGCATCGAAGTTTAAACGGGCTGGCACTCCCTTACCTCCTATTGCCTAGCACCTCTCTGCCAGAGGAGGACATGGCACTGCAATTTATAGAAAGGCATAAAGCTACTCTGAAAAGGTCTAACTCCTTTGCCTCATACTGCCATCACCTGATCTTTTGGAGATAAGGTAAGGTTGCATAAAAAACAGGTAGCCGTGCATCAGTCATTCCCTAATACATACCTCGTTCAAAAATCCAAAACATCCCCGGGATGTCCTGAAATGACGAAAATATTCTTGTCTTGTAGGGTGTGCCACAAGACTGGCTGATATATCTGAGTCCATTAAATGCAGTCAAAATATGTAGGTCTTTGTAAGGACATTATAAATACTGCCTTGAACAGTGTAACAGTGAAATACAGATTTAATGAGTAAACTGCAAATCAAGTGCAATGTTATCAATGCAATAATAATACTAATAATAATGAATGAATATATTACTAACATGATTATAATAGTATTGTGGGGTTTACACATACAAAGTAACTAATTGCAAGGATTAAAAGGGGGTGCACAGGAAGGCAGTGAGGTATATTTATAATAAATTCAATATAACGAATTCTCCTACTGAGTTGCAAACGAAAGCTGGTCCATTAACACTACAAGGTAGGGCAAAAATAGCAAAACTAAAGATTTTATTTCAATTAATTCATAGTGACATAAACATCGACACGTCAGAAGTAATTTTTTTCTGTCATTTTAAGTTAACACCTTACAGGCACTCACAAACACATAATAAATACACTTTTAAATCAAGTTGCTATAAATATTCATACTTGCCCCAAACCATGAAAGAATGCAAACCAAATAAGTCCTTTTGGTACTGATGCCTCATCTTTCACTGTGTCCTTAGATATGGTACAAGCATCACGCATAACCGAGAGAATTGAAAACAAAGAAAGGAAGGCAGTATTTGCCGAACAGTATAATAGACAGCGCTTTCTTAAGAATTAAATAGAAACTGCAGTTGGGTAAAGATAACTAGATGGCGCTGTACCCCTACTCTCAGATTGGCTGCATGGGGGGCTGTGCCTGGATATGCATGGAACGAGCGGATCTCTCAGTCTCCTTTATAGTCACCATACGTAGTGGATCGTTGGTGGGGCATGAACGAAGCAGAGTGGCGGGCACGTTAAAGACACTTGCGCTCGGCTCCTTTGGCACGCGTCTCATCGGTGTTACCCATGTGTCATCTGCATTCTCAAACGCGATCGAACACATAGACGCATGCATGGACGGACGCTTCACCCCACTCATAATCAATCACTCCATGAATATGCTGTAATTTTTTTTAATTTTCTTTTTTTCTTCTGAAATTTAAAAATTTATTATTATTTTTCCTCATTTTAACTTGCACATATGTTGTAATACCACTACTATTATTATATTCTAACAAAGCTTATTCAGCAGCTAAGTACCTCTATATCACCCTACATTTCATACAACACTACGCAGTATAGATTTAAAACTACGCTTCAAAGTTAGACTCCACTTATTTACTCATAAATTGTGCCATTCTCTTGATGGAGTGATTCATAGACTGAATTATTTTATAATTTTCTAACACATGTGAGAGAGTCAGTCATAAACATTTACCTTAAAATTAAGTCATCTGGACCTTGGCACTACCGAACAAAGTTTAGTACTTTGAATGCTTCGCATGAAATTGAACTCGCTTTGTGCTCAGCTAAGCCCAGCTTATTTCTCATTTTAACTGCCAATGCCCCTTCCTTGCTATCATCTAAATTTCGTCATGATTTGCTGATAATAGTGTTGTCATTTGTGAAATTACTAACAGAAACTATTTGTACCACATGTTATAGATATATTGCTAAAAAATAGGCTGGAATTAATCTGAAACTCCCGCACTAACTATAAAGTTAGTGCGGGATAAATACCATATTCTTTCGTCACGATCGTAAAAATTCACGTGGCGGAGGCATACTCATCGCCACTAAAAAAGAACTATCATGCTCTCTAATCAACACATCTTCACAACTAGAATCATTATGGGTAATATGCCATGCCCCTCCCGAAGCAATAATGCTTGGCGTATGCTATAGGCCCCCTCGAACTGACCGAGACTTCCCGCGCAAACTTAACGAAATCTTATCCCAGCTAACTAATAAACACCCTAACGCACGTGTTCTGCTTTATGGGGATTTTAACTTTCCCTCCATTAATTGGCTCAATCAGGTTTCACCAACCTCGGGAAATACTGAAGCGAGAGAATTCGTCGATGTTTGCCTCAACTTTAACCTCATCCAACAGGTAACCAAACTAACGCACGTCACTAGTGAATCCTCAAACATTTTAGACCTGGTATTAACAAATAGCCCCGAAAGCTTGAAATCTATTGCATACTTACGTGAAATCAGCGATCACAAAGTCATCCATACTATATTTAACTTCACCCCAAAAATACGCTCCATTTTCCGCAAAACGATTCACTTGTATGATAAGGGTAATTATGAATTAATTAATCGTGAATTACAAGATTTGCTATCATACTTCGAACTCAGTCTCGGTTCCTGTTCTCTCAATGACAGCTGGCTAATGCTTAAGGACAAGATAACTGACTTGACTAATAAATTCATCCCCACAGTGAGCTTTACTGCCAATAAAAATAAACCATGGTTATCCACAAGTTTGAAAACACTTGAAAATAAAAAAAGCACCTCTTTCGAGCTGCGAAGTTTAATGGTAATGCGTGTGCATGGAGCAAGTACTATGCTGCGGAAGAAGTTTATTATGCTGAAATTAGAAAAGCGAAACAGACATTCTATCACAATGATTTAACTAAAATTCTGAAATCTAACCCTAGAAAATTCTCGGAAATCATAAACCTGCAACTAACACGAGACATCACGCTTAGAAACGATAAAAATAAAGACGTAAGCGACACTGTTTGTGCCAATATCTTTAACACCGCATTCTCATCAGTGTTCACTAAAGAAGCCAACGTACCGTTTCTTACGCCACCTTCTACGACATTACCAGTGATGGACCATGTTGTGTTATCCATTAGTGGCATTTCATCACTCATTGACAAATTAAAACTTTCATCATCAGCTGGCGTAGACAATATTAACTCTAAATTGTTAAAAAATACTAAGGAAATTATTGCAGTGTACTTTTCGATGATGTTCTCATTGTCACTCGAAACAGGAATTTTACCAGACGACTGGATGGAGGGAAAGGTCATTCCAGTCCACAAATCAGGTAACAGACAGTCCCCCCTAAATTATTGACCCATCTCTCTAACAAGCGTCCCCTGCAAAATCATGGAACATATCATATAATTACACATCATGAACTTTCTTGACACCAACAATTTTTTTCATTTGTCCCAGCACGGATTTCGTAAATCATTATCCAGTGAATCCCAACTTGCTATATTTATTCATGATATACACTCTTCTCTCGACCATCCCTTTCAGACCGATTCAATCTTTCTCGACTTCGCAAAAGCCTTTGATAAGGTACCGCACAAACACCTACTGTTAAAACTTTCCCAGCTGAACCTGCACCCAACATTCTTGCATGGACCACACAATTTCTTACTAACCGCTCTCAGTTCATCTCCATTAAAAATACCCGTTCTAGCTCCCTCCCAGTAACATCCGGCGTCCCCCAAGGATTTGTACTCGCACCCCTCTTGTTCCTAATATATATTAATGATCTTCCTGTTCATGTATCTTCCTATATCCGTTTATTTGCCAACGACTGTGTCATCTATCGCACAGTTACTAACATTTCTGATCAAACTACACTCCAACAGGATCTGGATTTCGTGCAACAGTGGTGTGATCATTAGTTAATGAAGCTTACTTCACCCTACTAAATGCAAACTCGCCTCATTTCAACGCCAGCGTAATCCTTTATCATTCTCATACCTAATCTCTAATTCCGCTATCGAACAAGTTCAGTCATAAATACCTAGGCGTCACCTTAACATCTGACCTTTCCTGGAACACTCACATAAACAACATCATATCATCCGCGAATAGACCCCTCGGTTTCCTAAAGCGTCATTTGCGTCACGCACCACTAGACATAAAACTTCTGGCTTACAAATCGCTCATCAGACCTAAACTAGAATATGCAGCGCCCATCTGGAGCCCGCACCAGATATACCTAATAAACGAAATAGAATCTGTACAAAATCGTGCCACTAGGTTCATTCACTCTTCATATTCATATGAAATAAGCATATCATCCCTAAAACATGACATTGATATTGATAATCTTTCTGTGCATCACCGCATCGCCAGCCTCTGTTTGTTTCACAAGTTCTTTCACAGTTTCCTCAATCAAGCACCTTACATTATCCCACCAACGTGCATATCTCACCGCACAACCCATTCTTATTCAATCGCATGCGCACGCGCTGGCACTACTACTTTTGCTGCCTCATTTTTTCTTCGCACAGCAGTGGACTGGAATGGCCTTCCCCGTGACATTGCAGCCATCACGTGTTCATCAACGTTTGCGCAAAACATAAATACATATTGCTTGTCAGAAGATCACTCTCTGTAACCTCCATTTGTTAACCTACCCCTTATGTAATACCCCCTCACCGGGGTCTTTAAGATAATAAAGTGAAGTGAAAGTTAGCAATGCTAACCACATGCTTGGCTTGTGCGAGAAATGTCGCACCACTTCTTCCTTTCTTTATGTTAACGTACAATCAAACCAAAACATGTGCACGCATGTGCCTTTAACACATTTTGTAAACAGATTTGTCCAATGCCTATGAACAAGCCTTACCAATGCCTTTTGGCCTGTTTGACACTTCAGGGCCTTCGATGCACTGTAAGGGCACAAGAAAACTTGTGGGTCTTAAAAGTGACTTGTTTCAAGACTTTGCAATATGATGGTTAATTGAAAGTGATAAAATACTGAAGTTGATAAATGAGTTAGTTGTGGTGTCTTGTATAATAATATGCATACTCTTAAAAAAAGAAGCAAGCATGCAAATCACTAAATTCATAATGAAAACATAATGACATCAGTGGAAGATTGGTTGTTGTGGTAACTCACCTGCAGTTTGATCGTAATTATGGAATATGAATGTTTAACTATCTTGAGTTTTAATGAACTGGCATTTAGTTTGTGAATAACAGTATGCTAAAGAGCATGTACATATTCTTGTTTGGTTGTACAACAACAGCGTTAGGAAATATTTTTAAAGAACGAGTGGTAAAAAATTTGTGGCACAAGCCAAGAACATTATTAGCATTGCTCATTTTGTAGCCAGCCTGGACATTCGAGAATAATTTAACAGACATCTGCCCAGCCAAGTATTTAAAATTACCAAGGATGTTTCAAGGGATGACTACATAATAATTGCACCTGCATGCATGAGCTTTTGTCTCTCAGGTTTCATGCATGTGCTTCGTCATGGCAGAGCATGGTGCAAATACACCCAATGGTTGTCAGCCACTGTTTGGTACACAAGTTGTGCAGCAAAACGAATTTGAAATAAAATTTAACACAAAATGTTTCATTGCTATTTCCCAGTTGATGTATTATTTCCATTGCAATATAAAAACAAGTACATCAAATACTGGCTGTATCTCCCTTTGCAGCTATGATAAGGACTCCTAGAAATCTTAAAAGTAGGAATCGAGTATTTGGCGAAAACATCAAGCCCTTAAAATCTACAGAAGTGTTAAGAAAGCGTAAGTGACAATTGTATAGGTAGCAAAATTACTTTCCTAGAGCGAAGCAGCCAGCTGCACTAGATAAGCTGTCGTGTTTAATGCGTATAACCTGCCAGGGATGAAACTTATGATACTTTTACACATTTTCGCTTTATTTCAGTGCACTTAACATTTTAAATTTCATTAAACTAGTAAAAAATGTTTAGTTCTACAAATAATGGCGACTGAATCAAATAGAACAGTATTCAACTTGGTATGCGAAATCGTAGAATATTTTGCACACTCTTCGAATTTGGCAGTTGCAGAATTTCCCTGGGACGCATACTTCTCCATATGGGCTTTACATGTTTTTTAGAGAAAGCTTCTGGGCCATCATCATGAAATAATTTTTTTAATTAAGCCATCATAGCAAGTGTGGTACTTCATTTGTTTTTTGCAAAGCAGTTGTAGGGTTCACATATCTCTATTTTCAAGAAATATGAAGTGAATGAATGAAACTATAGTTAGGCAGCTAACTGAATGATATAATGACCCGTATGGACTATGACCACAGGAAGGGTGGAGCGTGTGTTGTTACACGTGAACTTACAGGCTGTTAAGGGTAGACAGACAAATATGGCTGATTGTGTGTAAGTATTAGGGCATGTCAGTTCAGATTAAATACCAGACAAAGATTACAGGCAGCAGTCCTGATAGATGTGAACTGTTGGAAGCAGTTCAAGCTGGAAAAGAAGTGGTGTATTTAATTGTGACACATTTGTTGAAACTTTGAAAACCAGGAAAATTTCTCGAGCAGGCAATGTTAAGTGATGTTTTTGATGACTGTGACATTGCACACTGTCACTCTTCACATGTGTCTGTTTCCTTATATATTTTCTACCAAAGCCACAAACAAAGATAGATGGCAGTTAACTTGCGTCCTGTTCCCTGTCTTATGAAAGTGTCATTCTGCACTTTATTACCTTAGAAGTACTTGCTGCTAGGCAGGTTGGTATAACATTATTAGGGAAAATTCTAGACGATGCGAATGTGTGGTGCAGTGTAAATATTTTCTGTAGTTCAGCTGCGACCGATGCTTTTTTTCTGTGCTTTTTCATTTTTCCAGTGGTGCTTAGGCGTCTATAATTTTCCCCCTTAGCTTAATTAGCTCCCTGAAGCTATGCATCATCTTGCCCATTAACAACCATTGTTAAACTATTGTATGTGGCATTGTTGATGAAAAATGACCTTAGAGTATATGCTAAAGCTTCTGCAGGATCACCGGCTGAATGTGACAACCAGTTCACCATTTATAGGACCCGAAGTATTGACATTTTCAATATATCTGTTCGCACAGTGCTTCATTGGAGTCATGCAAGCTTAAAATATGGTGCTCCCACAGAGAAATTTTTCTTCCTGTGCTGTGACCAACGGAAAAACTATGTAGACAAAAATGAAAAGAGATCACAACTAGGCTTAGCTGTGTGATGTCTGCCTCAATAAAAATGTAATAAATTAATGCAAGTGTGCTTGTATCACCATGGTGTTGCCAGTTTATTACTACATTTGATATGAATCTCTGCTCGCTCCACCATGGTGTTCCTAAGGGCGTACACAGTCTTACCTCTGAGACAGCATTGCCAGAACTAATTTCACTGTCACAATCTTGAACAGGTGTGCAACAAGCATTCGCCAGTGCAGAGAACACAAGAGAAGTGGTCACTGCTTGCATGTCCAAGGTCGTATACACGCACACCGGACTATGATTTTGCAGTGTCTTACATTTTGAGTGGAGTATACATCGTGATGGCGGGAGCCATCTCTGTGGTCACCAGCTAGACTGTCACAATGTGCATATTGTTGCTTCAGACAACTGTTTAGGACAAAAAAAGGGCACCGTAGAAAAAAAATATTTTTAGGCTAATGTAAGAGCTTGTGGTGAGGAGACTCTCAAAAGGTATATGGTGTGTCATCTTGCAATAGAGAAGCAACATTTATACCTAGTTTATGTTAGTAGGAGTCTGCTAAACATTGGCCATACAAGCTTGTGGCTAGAGAAGGATGATGTCCAGAAGATGCCCTCCTGAAATGTTAACCTGCACCGTCCTCCCTTGCCCTTCTTGGTGCACTGGAATTTTTGCCCTATAGGTACTAGTTCCTTCAGTGGGTACTCTCGAAGGGCTTGGGAATGAGCTCACTCTTACCACCTGTTTTGTCCAAGGGCCAATCCTGCTGTTGGAACTTGTTTGCTTGGCAGAAATTTTTAACAGGAAAAGAAGCTTCACTCGTTAGACAAATAAAGCTACAGCATTGCAAGATTACTATGATGTTATGTACACAGACCTCCCACATACAACTAACTAAAATCTCACCACTTACCTCTATGGTGAGCCTGATTATGCCTTAAGACAGCATGTAAGTTTCTAGATCCTATACTTTTTAATCAGTACATGAACCTTGAAAAAACAAGATCATCATGTGCAGTCCGTAAAACCAGTGCTTATGAACTGCAATGATGCCATCGAAAGCATCAGCGAAAGTAAATGCACCCTGCTGGAAAGCAAATTCTGCATGAAGCCTGTAAATGTACTGTTAACAAAGTCTTCTCGACAACTTCATTATGTCTATTTCTGCAATTTGCATAATCCTGTTTCATACATACCTTGCTGTTCACCCTATAATTATTGACCTCTGAGTGTTACTCAAGTGACCATGCTCATTTAACATACCTGCAAGCCTCAGTGCTAACCCAATGAAATATGAGACTTTAATAAAGTAATGCTCTCTAATGTTCAACCCTTCAAAAAAAGTTTTTAGCATCCCCTGAAAACCTATTCTTTCAAAATTTGATCATCAGAGATGCGATGTATCTCCACACCTGATGACAGACATTTGTCCAATTACAGCCACATTATAACAACAAGCAGCCTTTATAAGATGCGTGAACACGTGCCATCATCTCAGGTCAACATGTTTCCTGAAACCAGCTTGCTCTTAGTTAGCGACAGAATGGTTTTCATAAATCATTTTTTTGCTAAGCTCAACTTGCCCCATGACAAACTGTGTGTTTAATTTTAGACCATTCTTGGGGAGCTATTTTTCTTAATAACTAAAGAAAGCCCGATAAAGTGAAGCATGAGCTTTTAAAAGGAAATTTGCAAAACATGCACAATCGTCTTCAATACCTAGCCTGAGTATATATTTCACTAATAATGATCATTTTCATCTTAGAGCACATATCTGATGGCACAAAATTTGGAGTACCAAGGAGTCTGTCACAGGTATCTTTCACTTCTTTATTAGGGGTCATGCAACAATTTTAAATTATTCATGCGATATACTAGAAGTTTACCGCAGTGTGAATCACTTGCCACAATTAAAAAAAACAATTATGGGGGGAACATATGGACTCTTTACAAAAGTTGAAGTTGGTGCTGATGCCGTCTGTCGCATGACCAGTAATGAGACAAAGCACGGCGCATCGCATTAGGCCTAATAGCAGTGCTACGCTTCCATTTCACACACACACACGCGCGCATAATGTATGCTTTACTGCAATACACTGCAAGCACTTCACCCCATGACACTGCTGTATTGCGGCAATGTTAACTTTTAAAAATACCTTTACGGGTTAGCAATTGAAGCTCGACAATGCTCCCAGCAATGAAACTTCTATTTTATTACATTTTTTTTTCATTGTTATACACTTGCCTAAAATAGTGTTACCAGCCGTCCCGAATTTCGCTGGACTGTCCAAGACTTTGCCTGCGCTGTCCCAGTCGGGACAAATGTCCCCGATTTTTTCCGGACTGTTCAGTAAATGAAAAAAAAAAAAAAGAAACGTTTTGCGTTATAAAAGGCATGCCAAGTAACGAGCGTCCGTCTGATCACATAGACAAAGAAATGTTGCTGTGGTTAGCTGCAAGGAACTTTAAACACTTCAGCTGAACTTTAGCGTCAACTTTTACTAGAGCATTCTAGAGCGAGAGGAAGTGTCACGAAGAGCACATAGCAAAATTTAGTGCCACATCAAGAGACCGACGCAATGAAGAGAAGAAATAACGGATTTGTTTGGAAGGCACCGCGACAAAGGAAACTAATTTCCTCACCCACACACAACTACCTTCGCTGTTGGTTACCCCAATCTAAACACACACTGCTAAGCAAACAAATTGCCATCATTTGTGACTGCTTAATAAAGCCACTCGAACAAGAACGTTCTCTAATTCCAACTTGTGCATGCCGTATCTATCACGCGCACTTACGCAAGAACAAGCTTCAATGAAAGCGTTGGCACAGTATATACTTCCTCCCAAGTGACACCAGCTGTTTGATCGGTCCTCAAGCAACACGCATGCACCTACCATACATCCGCGTAGTACATGCATCAGACCAATATTCACAAATCGCGTTCCAAAGGCCTTTATTTTATGCTCGTTGTCATTGCTTGTAGATTTGGTGGCAAACACTTGGGGCTGGTAGGTGTTAATTCTGTGCTTCGGGCGAATGACGTTAACTACTCGATAAGCACGGCGACATCACAGGAATTAAGAAAAGCGGCAGCGACTTGCGTATGAATCACTTTCTAACAACAGAAAGCGACCACGACCCCACGGGCAGAGGCGGTTCTCGCCATTTCAAACAGATTACAGTCCAATCCAACACCAACATCGGAGAAAAAAACATCACGACTAGAATACGATGAACCCGCCACAGACTGTGTGTCACAAGCTAGTGAGGAACTCTACCTGAACCACAGAATAAAGAACGCCCGAATCGCCTGAAAAGTGTTTTTTAACACACCGATTTTAACGCCATCTATTCATACACTTTAAGCCAAGTCAAGCCGGTTTTAAGCGGCTATTGGGTGAACCGAACCGTTTTGCCTCGAAATGGTTCGTGCCACCGGGGGAACCGAAACACTTCCTATCGCCCCGAGGGCGCATACGATAACAACCCCCGCGTGATATAACTGCCGTCAAACTCTCAAACAGAATACAGGAAACCACCCGTTTTGATTGAGCATGAAAAAACACGGGGGGGGGGTTACTTATGTGAACTTTTGATTTTAAGAGTGCGGTCTCGATCACTGGCGTGCGTGCTATCTCGGCAAGCATCAGTGCGCTTTAAACGCGAAGAGAATGTGCGAAAATATCCCTTCTGGCTGGAGTGGCCGTATTTGCTTACACCAGCGTCTTGTAGGAGTTCCACGATATCGGACCCAAAAGAGTTGGCTGCCAGCCTTACTTCGTTTAAAATTTCAAATTGTTGCTATCGAATTAATTGCGTTGCATTCAATGTGCCGTCGTGTTGTTGCCAGAGCTAATCACGAAGGCTATGGTCCTGCGACCTCGCGGCGCAAGACGGAAGCGCGCGTGATGAGTCGAGCTCCAAAGATTCGTCGTCATCACCGTGGTCTCAGAGTGTTTCCATCAGCGCATAATCTGACATCCTCTCGGTAGTGAAGACACGGTTGTCCACATTAAAAAAACAAAAGCAAAGTTAAACGGCTTCGGGCGCACGTAGTGAAACCATGCACGCACACACGCCATCAAACACGAAGAGCAAACGACACGAACACAGCGGAAAACTACATTAGGAAAAGCGCGACTCCGCGTAAGTGATGCTATCTAAAAGCGTGGCACTGTCAACGCAAAAGTAGTTTTCTTTTTTGTTTGGATGGAGGCAGAGGGCACATCCGCTCATGCGCCCTTGGTGGCAAGAACGACCGCAATTCATCTTTTTATAAACGCCTCCCTGGGCGCCGCCATAGCCCTCCTTGGGCTGTGCAAATTGGCGCGTCCCCTCGAAAATGCACTGACAACGCTGCGCCCTTAGCCTTTGTACTCCCGCGCACGGCCCATCATGGCGTTTTTTTTTTTTTTTCCTTCCTGTGAAAAGGTGTATAGGCGGTGTGCCGTGCTCCCTACTGGGCTGCAGAAATGAGGCGCCTTATTCGTCTTTTAACTACCATCACCACCACGACTGCAATGCCGAGTCGTGGGCCGCAGGCCCACCCGACCGCCTTGCGCACACCCGCCCGCAATAACGAGCGCTCTCTCCTCTGGGATTCGCCGAGGCCACGGGCGTGCCACCGGCGCTTCGTCGGCGATGGGACAACCGCAGAATATGGATGCTTGTGCCGAAATGACAAAACCCGGGTCAAACTTCCGAGATTGTCCGCGGCGAAACTTCGTTATGTCAAGAATGTCTTCTGCACTCACTTTGTTACATAGAGGTAGCAAATACATGTGCTTCTATGGAGTAACGGCGGGGAATAGAAAAAAAAAAAAACGTCGTTATATGAAGGTTTGTTATAAGCAGGTTTATCAATATTTGTACAATTAGCAGCTGCATTGTTTTATTCTTATAACGCTTACTTGCATCGCACTACCCTCAGAAATAGACTGACCCAGTGAAGGTATCCAGATTAAAAATAAACAACTTTCACACTGTACAGCATTTAGGTATGTCTTCGTTTTCATCTCGCAGGGCACTGGATATTTCTATGCGAAAAATCAGGAGCTTGTTGTCTAGCTATATACTTACTATTTATCACATGATCACTTTAAGTGTAGAGAAATCAAGACATCAGGGGAACGGATAGGCTGAATTTCGATGCCATGGAAGTTTTTGTCGATGGCAAATTATTAGTTTTCACACATGAAACAATCTCACCAGTTAGCACATTGAACCAGCAGTATGTGTACCAATCATACCCAGTATTAGCATGTGACAGAATATTTGAGTGGTCCTGAGAAAGAAGTGGAGATGTTATCATTCCTGCAATTTGTCTGCATTTTTGTGGTGTGTTACATGCAGGGTGGCAACACATTGGCCTGCTAAGCAGCTATAGCTCCATCACAAAAGAAAAAAAGAATTGAAAAAAAAAAAAAAACGTAGTTGCATAGCAATAGCAGTGGTATGCTACAGTGAAGCATGCTGAGGACATACATAGTGCTTGGCAGGCCAGTTCATTTATTAGGGGCTTTTAGCTTGTACGAATACTTCTTTACGTTACCATCTTACCGGATAACGAATAGAATCTGTGCATGTGTGTGTCTTTTTGGAATGTAAACCTTTACGCTTTCCACTAGATAGGCTTTACGTTTCCCGCCCTATCTCCCAAATTCACCTTTGTTCGTTGGAACTAGCGGTATCCGCACTGTGGGGACTCGAGCCGTCGAGTTGAAATAAGCTGAAGTGCGAGCGGTGATAGGGATTACATTGTTTCAGCCAGATTACCAAAGTTAGAATGGCTTAAGACATAGATGCCGTGAACGTGCGATCCTCCGGCAAGTTGGATGGATTATGCTATCTAGGGGGGCCAAAGTGGACCAGATAATCACAAATTATGGCTGAAACACCGCGCATTATATGTCTGGTGCGAAAACCATGTAGTGGTGTTATTACAAATGAGTTATCTTTTTAATCATTCTCACTTCAAAAACATAACGTGTAAGCCAATGTGTTCATGACTGTGGTTGCACAAAGTGTTACAAGATGGCGACACCATCGTTGCAGTAACCTTGCATTTTTCACTATTTTGCACATACGAGGATACTATACACGATAAAGAATGTCTCGTGATTTTACCTCAATGGTGATTCAATCCTATGTATGTTAAATGCAGTTTACATGTAGTTAGCATCACAATTTATGGTTTGCAAAAACATAAAGGTATACGCATTTATGTACATACATAAATGTTTACGTATGAGGAGCTAAAACATTGAAAGATATGCGTTCCGGTAAGACAGTAAACTCAAACCGGTATCCGGCAACACGCTAACGTAAAGAAGCATAAATACAAGCTGAAACTCCCTATTAATACAGTTGAGCCTCTTTATAAGAGACACTTGGGGTATAAGAAACACTAGTGTGCTGCATAAAAAAAAAAGAATTGTTGATTAAAACATGTGTAATGTAGTACCCTGATCATAAAAGACACCTCATATAAAAGACAAGATGTTCCCCCGTGCATGTCTCTTATAAAGGGGTTAAACTGTATAATAAGAAAGAAAGCAAGGGAGTGCATACATTGTTGAAATGACAAAGCCTTCTATCGAATTTAATGCACATGTCATGAAGGATCATTGTTCAGTCGAAGCATTTTTAACATTTAAGTGCTTAGTTTGGCAAAATTTATTGGAAGCAACTTTTGCAAAAGGTAAAAGCTTCACAAATGGCGGTAGAAAGTCAGCAGTTATTACTATACTGCTGCTGTGCCTAAACCATGGCAGGTGCACAAGTGTGCCAGATCGCTGCAAGAAACCCTACCTTCATATGTAGCTGGAATCTGTCTCAATGCAATCTCGATGCAATCTACTACGGCAGCTTAGTAATGATCATGCAGTCGCACTTTCTAAGCACGAGGTTGCAAGGTCAAATCATGGTCACGGCACGCACACTTTTATGGGGGCAAAATGCATGAACGCTTGAGTACATAGATTTGGTACATTATGAAAAATATCACCTAGTCAAACTTAAGCTGGAGCATGCCACAATGGCTTCCGCCACAAGCATGTTATGGTAAAAAACAGCACAAAAAGAACAAGGAAGAGACGGAAGAAACAGGACAGAGCACTGAGAAACAGACAGGCAGTGCTGTGTCCCGTTTTGTATGTATCTTGTTGTTTTCTAGCTGTTTTTTATTATGAATGTGTACTGACAGGCTCAAGTTCACACGCCTCTCAAGTTATGGTTTTTGGGCTGTAAAACCCCAGAATTTGAAAAAATTGCAATGCGACAACACAGATGTCCACATATTTGCACACAAATGCGCTCTTCCGAGTGATAGCTGGCCTATCTGTGAAGTACTTAACAGAAAAAATAAAGAGAGAAAGAAAGAGGACAGAACTAGAAAATGAGCATCATAATGTTCAGCACTGAGAAGCGGCCTTTGGATGCACTGGATCTTGATATTCACTCTGCATGCTTTGGACGACTACTGTTTCAGCATTCTGGTCAACATGTATTGAAGGGCGCTGTCTCATTTTCTGAAAGCGCGTCTTTGTGCAGCCACCAACAATGAGTGCATTTCTTTTTTCTCTCTCTCTTCTGTCAGATTAGATCAGCAGACTCAAACTCACCCCAGCTAGCCACAGTTGCCAGATGTAGTGTGAAAAAAGGTGCCAGGCAGATAAAATTTGAAGAAAATGTCATGTAACCTAGCCGTTTGAAAGAATGCCTTTGGCATAACCCATATATGATCTATTTATGAAGGGGATTTGATGTCAGGTTTCAAAAAACATACTGATACAAATTACCAAAATGACGAAAATCTGGACGTCGATTCTAAAATATAGAGCTTTCGTCTCACAGTGACGTTTAAACTCATAGTGACAGCATTGGGTGCCTCACAAACAAAAGAGCGCTTAAGAGCAGTGCCATCCCTGTCACTAACCCAACTGCAATAGGCAAGAAAATAATGCCACTACTATTTAGCAAAGTCATAAAACATTGTTTCCGTGTGAACTGCGGGCCACTCCACAAAAGGTCTGCATGTTTTTTAGACACCTGGATTAGATTATCATTTGGAAGAAATAGAAGAGTTATTTGTATCATCTTACCACAATGGAGAATTTGAGATCCTGATCCAGTGATTATTAGCACTCTCCATAACGTTACAAGTCTGATTGTTGCCATGGTCAAATGTTCTCCATTTGCTGAAGACTGTGGTGAAGGTTCAGTTGAAGGTATCATGTGGAATGTGGTATCCCAATGTAACACCAGAGAGGCCAAGGTGTTACAATGGCATGCTCTCATAACCGATACATCAATATTTATAATGTCCTATATTTTGAAAAAAGCCCATTGATAAGCATATTGCACATTTTTTCAGAGATACCCCGGTAAAAATTAAAGTTTAAACAAGATGAATTATAAACTCCACACTGCATAAAGTATACAGCTAATGGTCTCGTTCTTCAGGAGGTCGATATTCAAGCCCAAGGTGCTCAAAAATGGATTTCTCTGTTGGCGTGGGAAGCCGTTTTCCATGTCCTATTTTTTCTTCTCCCTGAAAAAAACAAACAACATATGCACTAATTAACTGAAATCTCAGACGATAAGACCATGCATATCTTAATTTATATAGTTCCTAGTCTATACAGAAATACTTGTAGATAGGTGTCTTTATAACAAGCCAAATTGGCAAAACAGATAAAAATGATTACCACCTTTCAAACTGTTTCATTTACTGCCTAAAAATATGCAAACTTGTTTTTACATAAATTTTCACTTGTTTTTTCGCATAAGATGAGAGGCCAAATCCTCAAAAGCCAAGAAAACATTCTGGTAAATGGGAGTGCACCTCGAAAAATAAATTACATGTTTTTAAAAGCTAGTCTCCGTTCCTACTGCATCCTGATGTCACAACACTGTAGAGGTTTTTACGGTTAGATGCCTGCATAAGATATCACGACGTTTCCATGGCTGCTTCACTACGTGACTGTTGACAGCGCACAAGCAGCCGTATTGAATGTTTCGGCACTTGACGTCATCGCAAGAAGTCATACCAGTGAGAATTTGATACCATAGCCTGGCATCCCACTAGTGTCGATGTCAGTTGGTGCGACATGCAAAAATTATGTTAAAATAAAGTATCCTATTAGCATTTCCTGACCTTCACACTTGTTAAAAAGGAGCTTTGTATTGGACAGTAAAGTAAGCTTCAAAAACTGGTGTCAGTATCCCTCTAAGAAAACTGAAATTACAGTGAACTCTTGATAACCTTTACAGTTGGCTCTCTGGTTTAATCCAGAATGTACCCACTCAGACATACATGACCAGCTTAATTTAGATCACCAGAGCTAATTTTTTTTTTCCTGCCATTTAAAAAATATCCAATGCTCTGCTATTCATAACAACTCATAAGTAAAACACCATACAGCTATGCAAAGGGCATGCACCGGGCTAAAATTTTCATCTGTTATGTGAGGTGTCTCTTATGAGCAGGGTACCACATATGCATTTTTTTATCAACACCTATATATAAAAGTAGGCATACTGGCATCTTATACCAATTTGTCTCTTACACCAGTGTCTCTTATAAAGAGGTTCGACTATAATTGTTAAAGACACAGTGGCTGAAGAAGGTTGATCTTTTTCCAGCAGTGACTATACCGAACATCACATAAATATTCTACAAGTTAAAAATTTATATTTTTAATTCCAGACTTATGAGCCAGAAAAATGCTCTAAAAAAATACACTGGACATAAACTGCCTGTGCAAGTCATTCGATTAATTAGAGGTGATACAGTAGGCTTTTGACAATAGAATATTTATACAAAAAAGAAGAAACTGATTAGGAAAAGGAAGGTTGTACATATAAGCCAATGCATTTCAGAACATGAAAGACAGTCAAATTTTAATTCATATTATACCACCATAAATGTACCTATAGCCCCAAAAAGTCTTGAAAAAATGAAAAGAGCACATACATACAAACAAAGCATGAACAAAGGCACAGATACAGACCCAATGCTTCAATCTGTGTTTCCCAAAATTTTTTCTGGGATCCCTAATTAGAATATGCAAGTCATAAAATACACAAGCTCCCCCTTCAGAAAAAATTCCGCCATATCCACGAAGTGAATGATGATGAGTGGGCGAAGCTCCGGAGGTAAACCTGGTAAACCATGAATCCTCTGTACATTTTGCCCACTCGATTTTATTACATCGCTCCCCCTAGCGTACGTCGCCGCACTAAATCGAACGATTGCCTTCAACCAATGACACGCACCATATGTGACATCATTCCTATTTTATAAGATCTCGCGTCTTTCATCAACTACAAGTACCGCTTTCTAGTTTATAACATCTTGCATCTTTTCATCATCAGCTACAAGTACCACCATCTAGTAAACACTACAAGAACTAAACGAGAGGTGGCTACATACAGGAGACGGTACCGCCATCTAGTGAACACTGCAAGAACTAAACTAGAGGTGGCTACATACAGGGGACGGTACCGCCATCTAGTGAACACTGCAAGAACTAAACTAGAGGTGGCTACATACAGGCTACAGGGGACGCACAGCCCACGCCTTAAGGAGCTTCGCCCCTAAAAGAACTTACAAGCTGATAAAACCACCGAAAGCGTTGTCTAAAGAAAGAACAACAGTAGAACAAACTACTGCTTGCTTGCCTGTAACAATAATACCTAGAGTTGAACGCGGCAAAACCATGACACGATTATGGCACATCACCATGGAAGCCTTCGGAAAGATTGAACACCCGGGGTTCTTTAATGTTCACCTAGGTCTAAAATCATGGATCTTTAACCTTTTGCATCCACTTAAGTGCGATCCCCACTGCTGGGATTGAACCCTCGTTTCGAGGTCAACAGCCGAGCACCACACGCTTGCTTGCTTGCCTGTGTACCATCATCATTAGGTGAGCGTGGTTCACCTATTTATGCTGTCTGTACAGAATAAGTGAGCATAAAAGGGCATCTACATTTTTTTCTGCTGAGATCTATGTCACTTTGTCTTGAGGGCAGATATAGACTGACAGAGTGGTTCGCACTGAAAGTCTACGTGAACACAACAATTCTAAACATCATTGGCCTGCATGATGCATATAGTCTTCCAGTGCACAGCTTCAGGTGGGTGGACATTGTATTACCTAATTTAGAACATTCAAATTCAGTTGTTCAGTAATGAATGCTTTGCCAACCTTTTCCCTTACTGGCAGGGCACTGTGCCATCACTTGCTCGGCCAATGCAATCGCAAAGGAAGGTATGGTGTGCCTCTGTGATCTGTGCTGGAAGACAGGCATAGTGCCGTTGTGGCAAGTGTAGTTATGCTTTACGGGAAGACAAGAATAGTTCCAGTCATGGTTTGGCACTGGTGCCTGTAGGCCTGGACTTTGGAGCTACACCTTTACCATAGCCTTGATAGGAGGGCAGGGGTCATAAGTGAAGATGGTGCCAGAAAAAGGGGCAAGCAGGAAGCTGCTATAAGCTTAGCTTTGTTATGGTACGTTGTGTATCTTCCAGACATTAGAAGTTCCAAAGCTGGCAAGGTGAATGCACACAGTGTCGATGTCACCTATAAAATTGTTGACATTAACACAGAAAGTGGAAAAAGTCAGGAATAGAAAATTGCAGCTCAAGGTGCAAGTCACAAAGTGCTAAGACATATGCCAGCTTACAAGCTAACTTGTTAAATGCACTGTGGAGCAATACTTCTATAAAGAAAGGTGTGAACAACAAAGTAACCAAAAACACATGAAGCATACACATACACTATTTATTAGAGCAACTAAAAAGGTTTGAATATCCCAGTCATTAGCAAGATGCGTGGGGCATAGAGTTTCCTAAAATTAACTACAGGGGACTTTGGTGCTGCCATCATTCAGCGACCATGAGAATAATGGGTAGTACACGGATTTGCCTAGTCTTCGTACCTGCTGGCGGCAAATCGCACTTATGGTTTCGTTTATTGCTGTGTTTAGGCTTTGTTTCGAAGGAAAGAATGGGCCCTTCCGAACTTCGTGACCGGATTTGAAATGGTAAGACTAAAAGATTAAGGTAGTGAAGCGCAACCACTGAACATTTGCTGATTCTTGTTTCATGAGAAAACAACTCCAAGCCACACGAACACACATGGACAAATAAGTACAACAATTAGACAAACCCGTGTACTACCCATTATTCCCAGGCTTGCTGAAGTGCCGTGCGTTGCGGCTCCCATAGACACTAGTGCCAGAGTTCCCTCTAGTGTATATTCAGAAAACTTTATGGCATGGGGTCTCATGGTGTTTCTTATTTACACCAAGTTGTATGCACATGAATTTATTTTTTCAGAAAGTTGACTTCCTTATCACTAAGTCCTATGGTTTGCATGTTAACCCATATGTGGTACACTTGCAAAGCAGTAAGGAATAATTTGATTATTTTTTGAAGCACTTGTTTCTTCTAAATTGTTCTTTTTTGAAGCTCTGGCTAGACATCTCACTAAAATCAGTGTGTTGCAAGCTTACACAGCATGCTAGTGACATTTTGAAAACATAGTTGTGTTTTTGTAGAATTTCTTTTTAACATAGACTGGTCTGTCCAACCATATCTGCCCAGGAGACAAAGGGATGCTGCCCACTTCACTTCTTTGTGACTAAATATTTCGCCTTGTGCTTTAGGACACACGCTGACTTTTTCAGATCTTCCTTTGTGTACTTTGGTGTATATTCCCTTGCGCTTTACAAGAGAATATTTGCTACCAAAATGAGACCCGCAGGACCTGGAGTCACAATAACTGGATGGCAGCGGTGAGATGCAGTCAAGTACCATAGCAATGACTGGACGACAGCAGTCAGATGCTACGACCTAATTAACTTCCGAGAGGCAATTGGACGACAATGGTCGGATGCTACAAGCTCATCCTCTTGAGAGGCAGCCGAACAGCACTGCTGAGATGCACGACGCTGGAGGCATGGCTGCGAGCCGGGTGAGTGCCGACTTTCTCTGTTAAATTTTACCAGGCATTTACTAATGTGTTAATTAAAAGCTGGTGGGGAGAACAGCTGTTTTGGTCATTCGGTAACTGGCGTTAGGTGGATTACGAGATAGCTTGTTTAGTCTATAGCATGTGGGCGATGACAAAGTTAACAATAACAGAGCTGTTTTGGCCATTGGGTAACTGGCGTCAAACGGATAATTGTGAGATAGCTTGTTGAAGCTATATTCTGTGGGTGGCTGCAAGGTTAACAGTGACAGGACAGGATTCCGTGTCAGAGCTTTGGAAGCTTTTGTAGACTAAGTTAACAGGTAACTTGAAGCAAGGCAGAAAACTAGGGCTGTCATTGTTGTCAGGGTTATTTAGTTGCAAGACAGGAATCATTCGTCGGCCGGACTCCATAATAAGGTAAGAACTGATCGAGCTGATCGTTGGGACAGAGACGAACTATAAGGCCCTCTCAGAGTATGTCAAGGACATTGAGCAGAGGGAAGCTGAAAGGAAGGCCGAAAGAAAACGTATACATGAGTCTGAAATATGAGCATTATACGACAAAATAGCAACGATGCATTGTAAAATTTGGTCACAGCATCAGCATCGTTGTCCGGCGTGTATATGTGAAAGATGTGTAGAGCACGAAAGGTGCAATGAAGTGGCATGTACGGTGCATTATAAAGTCACAGAGGAAGCCGCTGTTTGTGAGGTACCGCCCGAGAAAGGTACGCGTCTCTATGAGTGGAACACGCAAACAGGTCCTTCTGCAAAGAGAAACGAGCGACAGGTCGTTGCTAGTGAAATCGCACCCAGGCAACTCTCCGATGGTGCGAAGGTATTGCATGTAGAGAGTGGGACTATGGCTGGTATGCAAACTGTAACAAGCCTAAAGGCGTTTCATGTGGGACCGAGGCTAGTTAAAGTTGCCCTGATAGGGTCATTGAATGGAATGATGAGCTGGAGACTGCGCCCACGCCTCAGCAGGGGAATGACCTTTTGGATGTTAAAAGAGAAAAGGACGAAGATAGTTCTGAATGCAGCGAACACGTGATGCTACTGAAACCCGACAGTACGGCCAAAAAGGATCAGGGACTATTGAAAGTATTTCCCACAGATAGCATGGAAAATGCCTCAGAGGGTGAGAAGGTACACTGCCAAGCTATCGCAGGTGTAGAAACAGGCACAAGTTCGGTAGAAGATCGTTTCAAGAGGTCCAACTTCATAAGCATTAACGGTGCTTGTGTGGCGTTAGAGACATGCTTTGTGCAGCGACATGAAAACAATCTGCCTGACGCTAAAAACTGCCCAGAAATTGGGAACAACGCAAAACTTCAAGAGTTAAGCTCTGGGGTTAAGGAGAACCCAGCGTCAGGTTTTGTCAGTGGTAGCGCAGATTAATCGGCTCGACAGTGTAATAGCGCAAAAATGGAAGGACAAAGGCTTTAAAAAAGGTGGTGCACAGGCACACCTGAACTGAAAGGTCGCCGATGTCACAACCAGGGAAGTTTGTAACAACCAGGTAAATAAATATTTGTCGTTATTACGAGCCCCTCATTTGACTTGTTGGACAACGAGCCCTAGGACGAAGGCCCAATACCAAAACGAGACCCGCGGGACCCGGAGTCGCAATAAGACCCTGCCCACTGCCAGCGAACACCGTTTTCCATGGTGTGTGAGACGTCATATGCTTCATGGAGTAAGCCATCATTTTCCGCACAAGTTTCAACTACTGCAAATTGTTCAACTTTCGATGCTGCGCTGAAGAAAGCAGTAATAGCTCAACATTACATGCAGCTGACAACAAAACAAAATAGTCTGTCGAAATACAGATGCCCAGAAAGCAAACGCCTTGTTACGTCACGACTCGTCAGTGCACCAGTGTTTTCCAACTCTTGGGCCACTCGTGCTATAAAAACGCTCATTATAAATTAGTGCCCAATCAAATGCACTGAAATATACCCAGCTTGTTTGTCAAGAGCCAAGAATTAACCACATGACGCAGATTATGAATGGTGTCATAGCCCTTTTAATGAGAACTAACAGACAATGATGCCAAGGAAAGTATGGGCGATGTTATTAGTGGTATAATAGTAATATAATTGCGAAGAAAGAAAAGTGCACAAAAAGCTAACTTGCCGCTAGCAGGGACCAAACCTACTACCTTCTTTGGCATCTGATGCTTAACCAATTGAGCGGTCGCAAGTTTGGTTCCTGACCCCGGCAAGTCATCTTTTCACTTGCTACATTTACATTACAATTCGGTCTAATAACTTCCCCTCTACTTTTTTTGGCATTATTGCCTGTTAGATCTCATTACTATTATATATATATATATATATATATATATATATATATATATATATATATATATATATATTAGTCAGCACTGAGAGTAGCATGACAGCGAGTGTGGAATTATGGCATCACGTAGCATGTGACCTTATTACGGCAGCTGACCAATAATCCCTCGCATCCTACCCAAAGGCATCAAGTTGTTCTCATTAATATCGTGCCGCTTACCTAGAGGACGAAGAAGTCAAGGACTAGGTGGTTCCTGTTCTCGCCTCCTTGGTTGTTTTTACTAGGCCTGTGCGAATAGTGATTTTGGTTAAATGATTTCGAATTTAATTCGAATAGTACATATGACATATAAAAAAATGGGCATATTTATCATGACTTAACATGCACAATATTAAAAAAAAATTGAAATAGGACCTCTACGCATTTTTTTTGTTCAAAGGAAGTCGAAAAACTTTGAGTTGTACCAGGATTTGACTTTATGCAGGATGCGAGTCATAACCCTTAAAATACTTAACATTTTAAAGTTCATTATACTTAGAACATATAAGCCATTATAACAAGCTTTTAAGCTTAATAAAATGACACTTTTTCAAGTAGCCATGGAAAGGAATCACTAAAGAAGCTTATTGCCTCATGAATTCACCGCCGCAAAAATCTTGAAATTCGTCCAGTATGCGCAGCGTGGCAAAGATTTGTCACACACTCCAAGTGCATTCTCTCTTCTCGTCCCAACAAAAGTGTTGGAAGCTAAGCAGGGGGTGATGGCACGGGGAATGAAAATACCTCACGCGTGCTTTCTGAGCTTGTGGAGTCATTTGCCTGAAGAAGAGAGCAATTTTAGCTGACTTTAAGAATTCATTGTGAGTCGCACGCCGTGTACTGCACTATAATATTTGGCTTGCGTGTTCTCAGTAGCCTTGATTACTGATCAGCAGCATTTTCTGACAATGCTCAAAAGTGTTGCAGGACCCTTTTTTGAAGAGAGACTTCGCGACAAAGTGGATTTCTTTTGGGTAGGTGTTTTCACGGTTAAGCACTTCTACACTGCAGTAAAACCACCTTTACAGGTGGTACATTTTGTAATATGCATTTAATCGTTCATTGCGAATACTTTGAAATTCTCAATAATGTAATTTCGAATCGAAGCGAATTCGAATATTCGGACAAGCATAGTTTTTACCCAATTACTGTGACTGTGTAAATATTGTAAATACACCATTTCTGTCGTCTCCCCATAACAATATTGTGTATAATAAAATTGAAAATGAGGCCTTAAATTTTCTCTTTCCTTCATTCGTAATGAGGGTCTCATTCCAACAAACTTGATTCGACCACTCTAGGCAGTTGAATCATCTGCAGTCATTCATTATGGTGTCTCTCATAGGCTGAGCAGCTTTGGGGCAAAAAACTTTTTACCTCACCGAAACAAACAACCTCACTTATCTCTTCGAAATGTTATGTACAGAATTGTGTACACCACCTGCCTTTGCTATTTGTATTAGCTAGGAGCTGAGAAAGAGCACAATATTGCCGCATGTTGTTCGGCACATACTGAAGTCTTGCGCCGCTTCCTGCTCCTATGAATTCTGCCAGACCAACTGACAAGCCAAACGCGCCATGCAACGCTGGCTGCACGTGTCACGACATCACGTGCTGGAAAAAGAAGGCTGGCGGTTTTTCGAAGGAGCGGCACGCGGCGAGACGCAAAAAGAAGAGGTTGACGAGGATTTCTCTCGCAAACTCAGGTCAACCCTTGTGTATTTAGTGGGCGGCACAAGCTTTCCATAAATAAATAGCTGTTTTAGCTTCCGGCGTTGTATTTGTTTGTTACAATATATTGAACTTTGAATTGATTGAACCTCCCGCATAATAAGTTTGTCTTCATTTAACTTCATTTTCCAGGGTACTGTTGCATACGATTGCTTTGCTGAAGGCACTACCACGTTTGATGAGTCGTTTCATGTGCCACTTCCTGCGAGCCTTGTGAAAAGTATAATTTTTATTTGTTCAAAAACGAATGCAACCAAGAATGAATTTGCACTATATTTTTAGCATGAGATTTCATTATATTTATGAAAAAACAGAGCATCAATGAATTTAGAAAAAATAGATATTTTTATTAGGATCAGTAACTATAACATGCATAAATTAAAATATTATGAATTTATTTTTGTTGTAATAGAATAGTGAGTGCCTTGAAATAATGTACCTACGTGAGACATTCAAAAAAAGTTTTTTCATCTATGGCATCTGAAAGGGCTATGAAACCATGACGTTCTTGTGTTTTTATTCTTGGTTCCCTCTACCATAGAAGTAAGGCTTCTGTATGAAATACAAACTATGTTTCAGCCCTTTTAACAGCACCCATAAAAAACATTGATTATAGTCGAGTCCACTTACAAGGACACTGTCTGTAACAATATATCAGATATAACAATGAACAATGATGGCACTGCCCCCTTTTGTATGCTTTCTATGGTGAAATAAATCGCTTATTACGATGCTCGAGTGCCACAATATCGGATACAACAATTGAATCTGACTAGAGCTCGCACGTCTCTCCACGCTGATGGCGTGCCCCATTACGCGTCCTGCTTTCCCATGTGCAACCTAAGAAAATGAGTAGACTGTGCAGCTTGCGAGGGAGTGAGATGAGGAAAAGTTTTCCTTCAGAAACGATGCCAGGAAGGAGAGACCTGCAAAGTGCCTGTAGACGAAGAGGTGCCAGAGTTGTGGTTGGTACTTCACGACGATGCATTGTGTATGGACCACTTCATGCAGATGATGTTGTAGAAATGTCTGAGTGCCTCAGTGATCATTGCTCATATACCAGTGTGTTTCTCGGAAAGGAAAAAACTTAGCTCATTTCCACTCTGGGAATGGCCGGGAAGCTCAATTCCATTCCTGTGATTCTTCAGCATAGGAAAGCCATCTAGACAATTTTATCTAGTTCAGAATGAGCGCCTGTAAAGCTGATGCTATCAGATGCATTGAGAACTGCAAAAGTACGCAAAAGATGTTACCAAAGACGGATACCTGGTGACATATGTCATAGGCAAAGGCACCAATGTGTCTAGACAGAGGGGAGGATGGGCAGTATTGCATAACGAGAGGGTGTTAGTATGAGGTGAGATGGCGCACAAGCTGATATACGAAAGCTTGCAGTGGGCTTGAGCATCGTACCAGCGTCAATACGCATCACAAGTTAACGAAGAGCTTCTCAGAATATGCGTCCTAGTCGCCGAAGGCGACAGAAGCAAAAACAAATAAGTGAAGGGTGGACAGGCAGCAGGCAGCTAGGATGTTGCCGAGGAGGGAAAAAAGTAAAAAAATCGAACATTGGCTAAGCTTGGTTATGTCAAGATATACGTAGTGCGAGCTTTGGATGAACAGACAGATGGACAGACGAACTAGCGAGCGAGTTCACGTGAGTCAAGCGCCAGCCCACTAGCGACACGTCGCCCCAGGAACTTCCAGGCCTCCGGCGCACTAGCTGTGTGCCATGTGACATCACTGCTTCTCAGGCATGCGCAGCACAGCTCCTGATAAGCCACGCGAAACTGCTTGACCTTGACCAGTGTAGCTCACAATACGAAAAATCACAAACCACAAAAGCAAGGTACACTACCACCATAGTTATGCATGACGAATACTAACGGCATAGCATCGCGGTTACGTAAAGAATAGAGACAAGCTTTGGAGCAACACAGTCTATTTATAAATGTACCATGCTTATGATCAGCCAAGCTATTTTAAAAATACTGCTTTATTGTTAAATCGAAGGCAATATTAAATTGACTTACTAATGTTTGAAGTTTGAAAAACAGCATATAGAAGAAATGTGCTAAATATGTTCTGCGAAGGCACTCCTAGCGCAGCATTTAGGCGTTACTATATACATGTACAATTGAAAACAGACAGTAAATGAATGTCGGACCCCCTAACCCCTCCGCCGGCTACAGCACTACTAAGTGGGCTGTTTCAAGTGGTGTAGAGGTACACCATCTCGCACGAGAGCGACTTTATTGAACCTCTATTGAAAACGAATTAACAGGAACTGACGTTACTTTATTATGCTTGCGCTGTACACCCAACAATCCCTAACATCCCCACCAGTTCCCAAACTGCGACCGAGAGCCATCCTCTTATACAAAATGAAGGTTCAATTCACTTATTCATTTTCGGAAGAAAACGTAATTCCATTCCCATTCCATTCCGTGCAAAAAGGCACATGATTCTATTCCCAATTCATTCCTCCAAGCGTTGTCCCCATTCCATCCTGGGGGCACGAAAATGTGGAATGATTCCAGAATAATTCCAATTCCGGAATGGAAACTCTGCAGCACTGATGTATACGTGGTCAAGACAGTAGTGAGAGCATCAATTCTGACGACGTGGTTCAGCAGCTTACACAGCAACTCTCATCTCAGGAAATCCAACGGATAATACAGTCCCCCAGGACTTTGTTTTCGCAAAGGACCCCCCGCTCAGCTACGTGGAGTACCCTGATGCTCTTGAGAAAGATGAGTGCAAGCTTTGCGTGTAGCAATAGAAATTGAGAGACTATGGGTTTTCTACAAAGTGCATAGTTACACTACCTTACTTGATGCAAATGAAATCTCATGACCTTTCTTTTGTCTTCTTTTCTCAACCTTTCTCAAGCGCCGACTCCAAGGAGGTCAAACTTTTGGGTAGCCGACTTTCTCAACTCGCTGCGCCTGCTCCGCCGTTGAGTAGTATGCAGCATCAATCCGAAGTGTATCGCTCGTCGAATTTGGTCCCACGGCGTCGTCAGTAGATAGCGTCATTAAAGTTTCCGGCGGATCCAACGGGTTCGGCCGCGACTGCAACTAGCTGCCAAAGGGCACTCGTGGCCGGCGCCTTCTTGTTGCAAGGCCGTTTTTTACGGCTTCCGAAAGCTCTTCACGTCGATGATTTCAGACAAGTCTCCAGGCATCTCGATTGCGGTGAAAAAGTGCCGGTACAAAGCGGAAACACGGTGCATCGAAAAACACGCACGATCGCAAGAGCAGACGCTCACAAACGGACAACCACGACGGTGAACACAAACACACAAAAAAAGATGACGTGTCGGTCACCCCAGCCAATGGGTGACTCAGAAGAAAAGGAAATGGCGGCGAGAACAATGAGAGCGAAGACTACATTGGAACAAAAGGAAATGGCGGTGAGAGCAATGAGAGCGAAAACTACATTTGAACAGTAGGGCTTGCTAATGCAAAGAACTGGTATTTAATGCCAATGTTGGGAAGTGCATAAAACGAGTGCGCACTTGGAAGAGTTCATATTGCAGCAGTTGATCTGCACTCATCAGGAAAAGATCATGCCCGTCCTCAAATGTGCATGCATTCAGTCATATTTCAGATTTATTTATTTTTGGCACTTATTAGGGAATAACGCAATTGCAGATGTATACCCAGCAAAGGTAGACGACACATTAAGAACTGATTTCTAGCGCTTCCTTGAGATTTGTATACCGAGATTTGACTGTATATGATCTTCGAAAAAACATATCAGTGAAGTTCTATAGTAGGTAATGACTGTTCCTATGAAAGTAACTAACTTGGCATACTTTCTGAATATGTACCTTGTTTATTCTAACAGATTTATCAAGAGTTGTTCGTTATGAACTGTCTATTATAATATGCTGAAATTTTGTGTGAATTCATGTTTGTATTGTTTTTATTACCTAAAGTGTGCATTACTACGAGGAATATTTTGCAGTTCAAAATTCTTTGAGCCTCTTCAGCAAGCTTACAAGTACTGTTTCGGTATCACATTTGCAGGCCTCCTGCTGATCAACGGCAAGAGATGTCATTGCCGCAAATGAAGTCACATCGTATCACAGCTGAGCGAGTGAAGAATAAACCGCAAGTGCCAGACTGGTCTGACACTCCACACTCCTCTGCTCCTGGTGAAAGTAAGAGGCGGGATCGGCATACACACCATCCACTTCCTGTTACTCAGCAGCAGCTGAACAGTGCAGGTCCAAGCAAGAAGAACTTTGTGCACTGTGATGGGGGGGAGTTGCAAAGGATGATGGAAAGGACGATGTCAAGGAAGGACAAATCCCGTGCAGATGAGGACAAGGCGAAGGAAGCTACTAAAAAAGATGATGCTGAGAAGCGTATGCCGGCATCTCATTCTCGTGGTGGAAGTGGGGGAAGATATGAAGCTAACAGAGGTGGCCGTGGGGGCCGTGGTGGTAATGGCTACAGCAGTGGCAATGTTAGTTACAGAGGGTGCAGCCGAGAGTATCGTCAGAGTAGGACTGAGCGTGGGCCCTGCTTTGACTGCAAAAAGGACGATGGTAGTGAGGAGAGTTCTAGTGTTGAGGAAGAGAAGCCCATCAATCGGCTGTGCCCCAGGCCTGTCCCCATTCTGACTGGAAAAATAGGACAGCAAAAGAGGCTGGTCGTGCTCACAAGCCTCGCCGAGATGAGGCTAAAAACAAGCAAGAGAAAAGCGCCTTCTCTTCCCGAGGGGAGCCTTCACGGCGAGGTCGTAGAGGTGTGATGTCGTTAGGCCGAAGCTCAAGAGGTCAGTACCAAGCTGGGGGTTATGGGCCGCCGACTTTAAAAGCGGCATTTGGAAAACCTGAGGATGGCAAGAATGAGGAAGAAGCAAGCAAGGAAAGATCTACCAACCAGGTAAACAAGCCACGGTCTAACAGTAGTCGTCCTGTTGTGCGGTGCCCCAACCGTATGGAGCCACTGCCACTACGCTTTCAGAAAAACTAGCCTCGCAGACAGGACAATTCCGAGAGGAACAAGGGACGAGGAAGCCGTGGTGCAGGACCAAGTAAGGATGCCCTGTCCGATGTTGCCAATTAAGACTGGGAAACTGCTTCTGAAAGCAGTGATGTGGCAGATAGATGAGGCTTCGACGAAAGTGTGCGCAAACAGTCACCGGGATCCAAGAAGAGCTTGCCCACTAGCTCGAAGGCCCCTGGTGGAGGTCAGAAATGCCGCCGATCTGGTGGGGAAGTATGCTGAGGGGTAGGAGGAGCTCCTAGTGACCGCAATGATTGAGGCGCTGTGCAACACAGGGACTCCGGGGGTGGGGGGACACCTGCCAGAATGGGCCGTGGGGGTGGCTCACGGCCAGGAAGTCAGTCACGCCAGCAGCAACAGCAGTGGCCAGGAGATGTGAGTGCCAAGGAAGAGCCCCCTCAAACCACCATGGTGTACCGGATGGACGAGGTGAACCTGCAGGACCTAGTGGGAGTTCAAGGTGCTCTTACTGACGTGAGTGCCAGGAAACACACCAAGAAGTCTGAGTAAGGCCAACCAAATGGAAAACTTGAAAAGGAGAAGCGAAATGCTCTGGAAGGAATTGACCTAAGTAACTATGCTGGTGTCGTCGTTATAAATGACCACTTAGCCGTGGCTGATCAGTCTCTATGTGATGGTTGATTGATTGATTGATTGATATGTGGGGTTTAACGTTCCAAAACCACCATATGATTATGAGAGACGCCGTAGTGGAAGGCTCCGGAAATTTCGACCACCCGGGGTTCTTTAACGTGCACCCAAATCTGAGCACACGGGCCAACAACATTTCCGCCTCCATCGGAAATGCAGCCGCCGCAGCTGGGGTCTCTGTGTGATGGTGATGACTGAGACTTTCAAGAGGTGACTTTAAAGAAACGTCACAAGGTTTTGACTGAGGTATACTCCAAGAAGAAGAAAGAGGTGAGAGTACATCTCGCTGTCGCAACACACTGCAGCATGCATTTGCATCTGTGATCAGGTACATAATCTCTGAGCTTTTATAGCTCAGTTTTTTTTTTGGTTGTGTTGTGTGTACTGCTACGCTCCGTTTTCTTTGCAGACGAAGAACAAAACCAGAGTGCATGATTGGAAAAACAAGGTTACCCCTCGCCTAATCAAAAAGCAAAAATTTGACCGCTTGTTTTTTTTTTTTTCAAAGACTGAGTGCCAGCCACCACCGAAGACTGATGGAAGTGCCACAGACTCTGCTGATACTCCCACTGTGAAGCATCAACAGCATTGTACCTTCAGTTCAAAAGGTTTGCTTTTATTCTTGTTTTCTTATGCTTTTTTACTTCCAGCAGTGGTGGCCCAGTGAGAGTAACCCCGGCTGTGGCGGCGGCATTTTTGACCCACCGCGGTGGTCAAGTGGCTAAGGTACTCGCTGCCGACTCGCAGGTTGCGGGATTTAATCAAGCTGCGGCTGCTGCATTTTTCGATGAAGGCTAAAACGCTGTAGGCCCGTGTGCTCAAATTTGGGTGCACGTTAAAAAACCCCAGGTGGTTGAAATTTCTTGAGTCCTTCACTATGGCATCTCTCATAATCATATGGTGGTTTTGGGACGTTAAACCCGGATATATCAATCAGAGTAAAAATGAGGTAGAGTTGCTGCTAGCAGATAAATTGGTGGGCTGAAGTTACCTTGGATGTAAAAGTACATTAAACCTGCTATTTTCAGTACAATAAACCTTCTGATCATTTGGTGTTGGAATGCACAGACATCACATAGTACTAGGACCTCTAGCATTTCGGCTTTATCGAAATGCGACCACCACGGCTGGGATCGAACACGTGACCTTTGAGTCAGCAACCACTGTTTCACTATGGTAATCAGTTTATCAGTGCTTTAGCAGTGTTCCGAGCAACGCTTCAGTCATGTTGTGAATGGCTGAAGTTGATAATAGACAAGAATGAGAGGCTTAGAAATAATGAGATGACATGTCTACAAAACACAGTTAGTCTTGGGTGAGACAAATTTTTCTGTGGTCCCGGCTAAGGCCCATTAGCCAACAGTAATGGAGTGTTGTTGTCAACCAGTTTTCACCCCACATACGTTTGGTTAAAATATACGCTACCCGGCATGTATGAACAGGTGCAGTCCGCAGAAGACCAAGTGTGGGCATGCATGTCATGCTGACAACAGACCTTTTTTTCAAGCAATCCCACAATGCCCTGCGGTCATGCGGAGCACTGTGGTAAAAGTTGGTACGCTGAGAGAACCGGTTCTTGCTCCGCCCACGGCTCGTTGGCGCCGTGCGAGCACAAAACGAAAAAAAAGGTCACGCCGCCGCTTGTTGATAAGGTCTGAATGCACCTGCATGTATATCTATGCATGAAATGTGCAATGAATAATTCTGTCAGTGTAGGTATTATTGGACGGATGTACATCGAACAGAAGATTAGCTGCATGCAAGTTGTTGCCTACAGATACATGTGGTTCAAACATGCTATCGTGAGGAATGTGAGCTGGAACACTGAATTCATAGTTATTCAATGATGAACTGCTCATAACGCGCTTTGGCTTTTAATACCATCGTGGTTTGACTGGGCCATTGAAACAAGACAGCTGAGAAGTGCTACAGCTATAGATTTTTAAAATTTTTTTTATAACAAGTGACGCGCTGAAAATGGGAAAGTAAATACATTCTAAACATGCTTAAAGATGAAGGGATGGAACTAAAATTCACATGTGAGGTACGTTGCTCCGATAATTTGCGGATTCTTATAAGATGCTCAAGGGGAGACGCGTTCTTTGAAAACCGAAAAATCCCAAAAAAGTCGATTTTTTGAAAATCACATATTTGGGTAGTATGTCTTACAAACTATCTGCTTCTGTACATATCAATGTTTAATTCATCGCGAAAGTACATCAAATAAATTACATAACATGCCACGGCAGCCGGCGAGTGGCCAGCGAACGCTGACAACACCCCAATTTGCGCGTTTGCAATTTCTCAACCACGCTACTCAGTTCCGCCATCTTGGTCTTGTTTTGCTTGCGAATTCTTGATCTTTTTTTTTGCCACCTGCAGCAGCAGCGGCATGACCACGCGAGAATCACTGATGATTGGGGGGGCTCTCGAAGTTTTGAAATCTCCCGCGGCTCGGATGCAAAGCCGTGATTGGAGGAAGGGCGCGCCTCTCGAGGGAGTGGGTGATCACGCAGCTCCTGATTGATTGATTTGTGGGGTTTAACATGATCATGCAGCTCCTATTGGCTGCTGCGCGCGATGATGCACCTATTCCTCTGGCTCGCCGTCTGCTCCGGTGCCGGCCTTACAAGCGCTGGTGTTCTCTTGGCGTGCATTGTTTTCCCGTTTGCAGTCATTTCGCTCGGTTCTCACGCGTGCTCTTCAATCTTTCACCGTCTTTACAAGATGATCTTTCGCCATGTCCACGGGACGCTGATTGTTGTTCTGTCACTAACAATGGGAAGGGCAAAGTTTATGACTCGGCACGCCTTCTGTTCAAGAAAGCGTCCGATGAAGCTTGTACGCATGGTGAGACACGTTTACGCGCCAACGCATGGGCGACAGTCGCATCGATGCCGAGCAAGTTCTCCTTCATCTCTTCAAGACGACTACTGCATTGATGCTTATCGCGAGATCGAGAATCGGCGCAACGCTCCGTCATCACAAGTGAGGCTGGTGTAGGCGTTTCGTGCTCAAGTGTGCCTGGTGCGTTGCGCTCGCTAACTGCAGTGATTACGGCCCCGAACAGTGCGACCGCGTCGTCGACTGTGCATTTGCCAACACGTTTTTGGACGCGAGAAGTTAGCCGCGGAGGATAGCGAACCTGTTGCTGTGCAACCAAACCTCAGCGCTATGTCGGCAACTGATGGTGCTATGCCGGCAATTAACGGGCAGCGAAGAAAGGCCCTTTCCATGTAAAAAAGGCTCAAGAACAGTTGCAACACAAGCAGGAAAAGGGGAAAAGGAAAAAAAAAAAACATTTCTAGCTACTTTGCAGGGTCATTTTAGACCAAAATATGTGTTAGAAACTTTTAAAGTCTGTTTTCTCAGAATGACTTTTTTGGTCAATCACCTCAGTGGCTCATAGTAAAGAGTAGCTGCATGATTACACCAAGCGCATATACTAACCCCGCATGCAGACTATCTGCCACGATGGATTAGTGGCAACAATAGTCAGCTGCTGACCCGAAGGTCGCAGGTGTGATCCTGGTCGCAGCAGTCGCATTTCAATGAAGGGGAAATGGTTGAGACCCAGGTACTGTGCGATGCCAGTGCATGTTAAAGAACACGAGATGGTCGAATTTCTTGAAGCCCTCCGCTATGGCGCCTCGCATAATCATATCGTGGTTTTGGAAGGTAAAATCCCACATATTATCATTACTGTTATTTGCATTCAACCTGCTGTGAGAGTGAGAGCTAAGCAGACATTGCATAAATAAGTTTGAGGTCATAGGTTCAGTTGCCGTATATGGCAGCTGCATTTTAATGGAAGCGAAATTCAGCAACATTCATGTACTTTGATTTAGTTGCATGTTAAAGAAACCCAAGTGCTCAAAATTAATCCAGTCTCACAATAGGGCATGGCTCATAATGATATTATGGTTCTGGCACGTAAAATTCCAGAAATGATCATGGCCTTGTACGCACTAGTGTTGCAGACGTTACAAAGCTGCCGCTTTGTAAAAGAGCTCTAAGAAAAACCAAAGCAACATTAAAATTATAAATGGTTTCACAAGATCAGGCGTGGTCATCATTAGGGATAAATCTCTGTGTATGCATGACCACAGTGAGCATTGTACACTATTATGCTGACCAAGCGAGCAGTAAAAACAAAGTGACATTAAAATTAGCGCACACTGTGTGTGATCTGGCATCTATATATTTTACCCGAAATGAAACTTTACACTGCTGTAAACAAGCATGATTACAGTGGGCATTAAAAATTTCCTTAAACTTAATATTATGCTGACAAAGTGAGGTGTAAAAAAAATCAAACTAGCACTAAAGTTGTGATCAGAAATTGTTATCCCGAAGCAAACCTTGGTGAAAGTGAAAATCTCATGGATTTAAACACTGCACATTATAATGCTGCCAGTGACTTAATAGGGCATATGTGTATTGAGCCCATAATAAATTTAAAGCCACATGGCAAACTTGGTCTCCAAGCTATCAGATTCCGAGAGAGACAAATGCACAGGAAAGCATGGTTGTTTGCTGACAGCTCTAAGCAGACAACACTGTCACAACGAAGATTCATTTTAACAGTCACGTCATTGCAGAACTCGTGCAGTCACCTCAATATTCACACAGTGGAAATATGGCCGTTCATCCCTGACACGCAGCGTTTGCACAAACAGCATTGTCTTAGACGACCTGCTCGATCCCACAAAAATATTTGATTAACCACTCTCCTTTTGAGATTCACACCATGAAATATTGTTCAACCTCTGATATCTTCTTAAATCTACAGTGCAACCAATTTATGAGGCCACACATGCAGAAATGAGTGAACAATGCATGCAAGGTGCATGAAGATGGTGAGAGCATAGTGAAGGGTGAAAGCGAGGACATGAACGACCAGTTTTTGCCTGAGAGGCAGCAAAACCCATGTGCTGCAGTGCAGCAAGGCTCAAGATGGGAAGTCGATTCAGCTTATGCCTTGAATCACAAGTACAGGGAGCTCAGGTATCTTTTTATAAACATATGAAGGGTCTACCTGTTCTTGCCCTTACCGTTCTGTATACATCAGCATAAAGGCCGTGGTCATTCAGAGACATGCCCTTGCGACGTGCCAGAAGACGCATAGAACGATTGAAATGGGCAGAGCCAGTGAAGGCAAGCAGAGAACAGGCAAATTCCTCTTGGGGCACCACAAAGATGTCCAACCGTCGGTGCTAGGGGAAAAAAAAAAGACATAAGTTGGCAGGGCTGTCACGACTCAATCACATGACCAATGAATAAACGTGTAACCATGCAAGGCACTGGACAAGAAAAGGAAACAAACAAAGCACTTTGGCCAGTTGGATGAACCAACCTATCAACTTCACTTATGGTGGGGCAAGAGTACCCCTCCCCCTTGTGTACCACATCATCTTATGCGGCTCCAATCACTAAATGCACTATGATCTGGACGTGTATAGAGCCTGAATGTGACATGTATAATGACCATGCAAATGAATAAGTGATGCATAGATAAACTTTTAAATATAAATTACAAAAGCAACTTCACTGACTAAGGGCGGAAGTTAGCCCAGACAGTGAAGCCCCCCTCCCAGCTCTGCAATTACAATCACAAGGAAGAAGGTATGACGAAAACAAAAACCCGTGTTTTGTTTCCAATTCCCAATTTATGTGAACAGGCTTACTGCTTCTTCAATCTAAATCAAAACTGCATATTAAAAAGAGGCCTTAATTTCTTTATCAAAAAATTATTCAACGACCTTTCTATCTGTGCCTATTGCCTCAAGAATTGATCTCAGCAAAGATTTTACAAAACCGTCCTAGATGATTTAGAAGAATGGACTGTTGGGCGAGTTGGTATTTCATTTTCAAGAAAAAAGGTGCGAAAAGCGTGGACGAAGAGAGAAAGGAACAGCAAAAGCACATACTAACAATTGAAACTTTTATTGAAAGTACAAAGATTATAAAGAAAGAATAAATACAAAAACCACACGTGTGCTCGAAAACCAAAAACCTCCTACAGTTGCGCATCAAGATAGCCAATCTCTGATGGGTGCAATGCCACAGAGGGCTTAGTGACACAGCTATCTCCGGCTTTTAAAATAAAATAAACTTCAACAAGCTCACAAGTTGTATGTTCTTTGTGCCCAATTACTCTGGTTTCTCGGAAATCTGGGCTGCAATTACACTCATGACAATGCAATGACAGATTAGTTGAAGGTGCTTATGCTCTTCCTTTGTCCATGTTTTTTACGCATTTTCCCTGAAAATGTCCTACATGAGCAGAAGTACGGGGGTTCAATGAACACTTGAAGCATTTTTTTCTCTCTCCTTTCATTACGTTGAGTATGTTGAAAACTAAGAAGACAGAGGGACAGCTATGTCAATGTATATAATGATAACTGATGAAACAGCTCTGATCAACTAGCGCACCAGAACATATTAAGCATGTTATGACCTTAAGATCTTTCTCTTCTTTTTTTGAATGCATCTGCTTACCTACTGTGCAATTCTAGCACACTAAAGAGTGCCGTACTGGTTTGTGGTGACACTCCATGGCTGCTGCAGTAACTATAGAGCACAAGAATGCTCAAATGAGACAATGGCCATGTCTGTCCCTACTTTGACACTGTCAAGCCTGTTGATAATGTAATCTGCTGAGAAAAAAAAAGGCAGTTTCTAGCTGTCTTTGAAAAGTAACTGTGAATTACATGTTATGTGCAGTGATACATTATTTGGCTGACATATAGACAGGAGTCTCGACTACCGATAAGCAGCGTCTTCTAATCATGTTTAAAAAGTGTTGCAGGGCCTCTTTAAAGGGACACTAAAGTGAAAACAATTTATGTCAGAGTGAAAGCTTAACATATGGCATCTAAAACGACAATATTAACAACAGTGCCCTACTTACCGAGAAATTAAATGAAATGCACGAGAACCTATGTGCTACAATGGGACATTCACAAAAAGATCCCATTGCGTGAGAGGTACCACTTACAATAAATCACTAGTAATCAAATTAGCTGCACTAAATGAACAACCTTCTGTGCACCGAGAGACGTAATAAAATGCCGCTTGTTCTTGTCTGTTTGACTCATGGAAAAAAGAACTGTGAGACGTTACTATGGGGAATGGCGTCAGTGGTTCAAAAGTTGATGCCTGGTTAAATCTGACAGGTCGCGCCATCTAGCGGGGTCCAGTTGAACCAATCACCCCTGTCATCTCGCAGGCCATGGCAGGAAATTGTTCAATGTCCGTTGTTGCTGCTGTGGCTACCTGCTGCTTTCGTTCTGCTGCTACTAGTGTCGGCGCCCATGCAGTAAAGCCGGGCAACGTTGGGCACAGCAACAGTGACGCGACACATTCTGCTTGAGGCGGGTAATTTGAAGTGCGCTAACTCGATGCGGACAACTAAAATGTGATTTTATTTCAAAATAAGCACTTCCTTGGCAAAAAAGTAACACTACGAGGTTTCTGGACCGCTATTTCAACAATCAGCGTCGACTTAATATAGCTGCCTTTAGTGTGAAAACTGCACAGCAATGCACTAAAATGAAAGCTGTATCTCTACGTGCCTATTCTGAGCAACCTGTCTTGTGAACCTGCAGGATTAATTTTTAATGGCTGGCCCACTCATGTTTTTAACACACCAATTATCCTCATGGCTTTATTCTAGTGAGCTGTCGACACTAGTAAACTTTTATCAGCATCATAACGCAAGCAATGATACTGTAGACTACCCATTGTGACGTTGCAAAACTAGCTGTAGTGTTTCCTACAAAAGGAGTGAGGTAAGAAGCGATAAAAGCCACACAAACATCTAACATCCCTGTCTTTACAAGGGACTTCGCCTACAAGGCCCAAGCAGTGCTTATTCTATCAATTCACATTCAACAGCAACGATAACAAATTCCTACTGTTTAGGCCATACCTTTTCATGTCTTGCTTTTGTTGTCGTTGCATGTGATGCCATCACATGTCAACTTGTTGATTTTGAAATGAACAGATGGAAGTAACACATAGTGTTGTCAAAATCTGTTTCATCTCTTTTCTGTCCCTCAATGAAAGCTATGAATGTGCCCCTCACATTAACAGATACTTACTTGCATCTACTCAAACTCACGACACTCACTCGCATTCACCAAAGTACCTCTTGTACTCATTTGTGTTCACACTACGTACTGCCAATGCATTCACTTGCATTCACACTATGAACACTAATTACTAATCTACTCTCACTAAAAAGTAGTCACGGTTCATAATCGCAGTCAACTCATTTTTTCGACAACTTTTATCGAAATGCATCATCACCCTGCACTGATCTCTATACTTTATACTGATATGCACCCATTGACATCCAAAACTACAACCACTGACTGAGTGACCACATTGGAATTCTACTTAACAGCACTGAGCAACACCAACGCTCATATTTCCCAGCACCTGAGTGATGTCATGGGCAAACTGATGAGGGTAATTCAATGAAATGTCATCACTCACCTTTCATTTTTGCATCATCCTTTGGCTCAACAAGCCTCCTCTAGGATTACGAATGGCGTACTTGCTGTTGCAAAAATATCCCTTCATAACACAGCCAAATCTTTTCGTGTAATGAGCCAAAGTTTGAAATTGTTTTGAAGGAAGTACAGTACTCAAACTGTACAATAAAGGCAAAGTAATGTGTTTGTTTACTCCTGGTACTCATTTACTAAGCAACAAACTTGTTCTAACTTGCAACTACTGCCACTGCTACTGTCTTTCACTCATCTGCACTCACTATAGAGTTAATTCAGAATCTAGATAAAAAAATTGGGCAGCAAAAGTGCCAACCACAAAGGTGCCACCAGGTTAAGCTTGCCATTATTTCCAGTGTAATTATTTCCAGAAATCATCACACTGATGCCAGTGATACTCGAAATAGAATACAAATACAAGCATTTCCACATGCCACATACATCGTGGCATTTCCACAGAAATTGTGTCACTTTCAGGTGCTGTATTTATTCTCAATATTGTCAGGCCCCGATAACATTCCCAGTACCTTCTGCATTGATATGCATAGATGATTGCCAATTTCCTTGGGATCATTTTCCGCGCCTCCCTCTCTACTTCTTGTGTCCTGAACGATTGGAAGACCACATGAATTGTTCTGATATTGAAGCAAGGAGATACATTGTCAATTTCAAGTTATCGCCCTAATTTCCAATATCCATCACTTGTTCCTGCTGTGATGCCATCACATGTTGATTTGTTGATTTTGAAATGAACAGATGGAAGTAACACATAGTGTTGTCATGAAACGACATGCTTCTTGAGCATGTTGTAGCTAACTACATCACTGATTTTATAACGACAACAATACATTAACACCATTTCAACATGGACTCAGGAAGAGTTTGTCCACTGACTCTCAATGGGTAACTGTCATACATATCTTTGCATCTATTCTTGATAAATCAGCCTCTGTGACTATTGTAAATTGGGTCCTTGCATACTTGTCAAATTGAACACAGTTTCTTGATATAAACGATCACTGTTCATCAACACTTCAGGTTACATTAGGTGTTCCTCAGAAAAGTGTTTCGGGACTCCTATTCTTTTGTTAATGTAAATAAATGATAATGTTAAAGTTGTCTCTGAATATATTAGAATGAGGCTAATCGCTGATGATTGTGTCTTGTTATCACCATGAATGATCAGCAACATTTAAACACCTGTCTTAGTAAATGTTTTTCAATGGAGTAACCAATGGGACATGAAACTGAATTCAGATAAAACGGTCTACACAAACATAACAAGAAGAAAAAATTATTCCTTTTTTTTTTTTCATATGCTATTCAAACTCACATTTTCAAAGAGGTAAGTAAGTAAGTGAATATAAGTACCTTGTCAGAGCAGCAACAAAGAACTTAAAGTGGAATAAGCATGTATCTAACATTTGCGCATCCACCTTCTGTAAATTATGCTTTCTCAAGTATACACACTTTGCCTTGCTATGCCATTGGTGAAGTTGTTAGCCTATAATACCATTATTAGACCTACTCTTGAGTATGCATGCATTATTTGCCCCCCCCCCCCCCCAAAAAAAAAAAACATCCATGCCATAGAACTGCTTCAATGTAAATGCATTAGGTTTATCTTCTTTAAGTACTACATGACAGGCTCCCCAACAGCTATCATACAAAAAAATAACATACAAGAACTTCAGCTTTGTTGTAAAATCCTGAAATTAAAGTTAATTTTTCATTTAAAAAATAAGCATTCTGCACTGCAAGCTTCTCTGCTTATACAACTTCTGACGTCACGAGAAACTAGAACTCGCCATGCTGAATCAATAACACCATTTCGAACACGTACTGACACATCTAAATTCTCCTTTTTGCCTCGAACGATTACAGACTCGAATGCTCTGCCGGTTGAGTCACTACAAAAAATTCACTCATTTAACTCAATCAGATCATAACATAAAACACTTTCCTTTTTAGGTCTGTCACAATAGAAATTTTTTTACGCTCGTAATTCCAACCAATTACATGCATGTGTTTGCATAATAGTTCCCTTAGTGTTGTGTCATGTGGCATGTGTCAAGTATGCATGTATATACTATAGGTGTGTATATATATGTGTGCAGCAGGATAGAAAGGTGGGCTAGTTGGTAGTTCATATTCGTTCGAACTGAGAGTGCAGGGGAACACACAGAAGAAGCAAAGACGCTGTGTGCCTCTTTTTTGGCTTTTGTGTGTGTTCCTCCGCGCTCCCAGTTCGTTGAATGAATAGTTATGTATGTGCATATAGGCACTTGTTCTAATAATGACTTTCCATTGAAATATGCTTTTAAATTACTATTGGTTATGAAATGCTCAATATACACGTGCATGATGAGTATCATTATATGTGTGCACACATTGCGTTTACTACTTATTTTGATTGAGAATTACTTTTTTTTTACCTGTACAAGTGCTTGTGATTCATTCACTCTTGATAACACTCCAGCATGAGCTCTGTTCTGAGCCGTATTCTGTAAAATTAAGTAAGATTGCAAACATGTGGACAGTATTTAATGTTTATTCAGATTATTTTTTGGGCAAGTTCCAATGATAGCTATTCACAGAATTCACTGTGCTTTGTAAGGTGTCTATGCAAGCACCTTTGCTAGGCGGTGCCACCAGCTGCTGAGGCCATGCGGAAACTGTTTATTCTCAACATGGCATGTCATTTTATACGGCAGTACAGCGCCCTTTTAAGGGCAACATTCCTATGCAGGAAATCGACACTGAAAATGGTCTCGACACCACAATATCTGCAGAAGAGTTAGGCAACAAGCAGCGCCCCCTATGCATCGAAGATTAAACCCGATGCAACGAGCAGGCGCGGACGGGGGAGAGGACTGCGGCAGGCATGGCAGCCGGCAACTAGAAAATAAAGAGTACGTTCAGTTTCTTTGCTTCCGAGCGTTCCTGTCTCCTAAATAGATGTCACTTGCGGACCGGGAGTAGAGACACTACAAATTGGTGACGAGTATCACCTGTTCTGGAGAGAGAGATAGAGCACAAAGAAGTGTAACATGAAAGCCATTCTGCCCGCCTTCCTGCCATTCGACCCGTACTCCGATCCAACATTGCTCGCTCACCGGTGGATGAAATGGCAGGCACGTTTTGAAAACTTTCAGCTAGCACCAAACATACAAAATGAAGCTCACAAATGCACGATGCTGTTGCACTACGCCAGAGATGCATTGCACGATATTTTTCTGACGCTTCCGGATCGAGGCACAGACTACGCCATGGCGGTAGCCAAGCTGAACGCACATTTCGTGCAAAAAAAAAAAAAAGTATGGTGTACGAGAGACACGTGTTTCGTCAAGCAAAGCAAAGCACCGAGGAAACTGTCGACCAGTTTCAAGTTAGACTGCGAAAGTTGGCCGCGACGTGTGAGTTTGCGAGTGAAGAACAAGAGATCGTCTCGCAACTGATAGAAGGCACCAACTCAGCTAAGCTGCGCCGAAGTGCACTATGAGAGCGTGACGTTACACTACAGAAGCTCATAGAAATTGGCCGCAGTCTCGAGACAGCAGAACTTCAAGCAGCCAACATGGAAAGCCGTGAGCGCATCGAACCGGTGCAGGCGATTTCAAAGAAGAAGCAGTGGCGGCGCGGCCCGCCTCAGATCAACCAGACAAAGCACAACCCTTCAAGCGACCGACCAGAGAGCAAGCAGTCCCAGAAATACACCTGCTGTGGAAGAGCGTGGCCTCACAAAGGAGGCAAAGTGAGTTGTCCAGCTTGGGGAGCCACATGCCACAAGTGTCAGAAAAAAATCACTTTGCCAAGTTCTGCAAACAAAGACCAAACGTACATTTTGTCAATGCCACGTGTACCTCGGCAAGCACAGAGCAAAACACAAATGTCGAAGATTATGTCTTTCATGCGCAAAGCCAGAGCCAAGAACTACCAGTGGTAACAGTGTCTATCAATAGCCCATCACTTGAGTTTTGTGTAGACTCTGGAGCTGGAGTAAACGTCATCGGTGAGACGACTTGGCGGAAGCATCTACACATGCCACAGCTGGAACGCACAACCACAAAGCTGGTGCCGTATGGAGTCACTCAAGAAATCATAGTCATGGGGAAGTTCTCAGCAACGTTTCGTGCCCAAGGCGAGGTTGTCGAAGCTGCTGTATATGCCGTCAGAGGAGCACACCAATCACTCCTGAGCTACAAGACAGCATCAGACCTAAAGCTCATCACGATACTTCAGCTGGTAACTGAACACAGCAGCATTGATGTGAAGAAAGAGTTCCCAAAGCTGTTTGGCAAGATCGGCAAGCTCAAGAACTTCCAAGTCAAGCTTAACATTTCAAAAGACGTCAGACCAGTAGCTCGACAACACCGCTGCATCCCTTTCCAATTGAGGAAAGCACTGGAGAATGAACTCACACGCCTGGAGCAGCTTGACATTATTGAGAAAGTGACCGGACCAACACCCTGGGTGTCACCAATAGTCATTGTTCCCAAACGTCATGACTCTAACGCAGTGAGAATGTGTGTTGACATGCGAGAAGCTAACAGCGCCATTGCTAGAGAGCGACACATCATGCCCACCGTAGAAGATGTCATCATCATTCTAAATGGTGCTGCCTACTTTTCAAAGCTGGACCTCAAAGAGGGCTACCATCAACTCGAGCTGGCTGAAAATTCCAGGGTAATAACCACGTTCTCCACCCACTGTTGACTAAGAAGATACAAGAGGCAGGTCGTTGTTCGGCGTAAATGCTGCAGCAGAAATATTTCAAGATGCCATAAGAGAAGTACTTCCGGATGAGGACGGCATAATAAATGTCAGCGATGACATCCTCATCTCTGGACGCACCGCAAAAGAACACAACCGAAGACTTGGTCTGGTATTAAAGCATCTAGAAGAAGATTGGCTCACTCTTAATGAAAACAAGTGCGTCCTGGGCACTAACAAGCTGAAGTTCTTCGGACATGTGATCTCCTCTGCAGGAGTCAGTGTACACACAGAAAAGGTTGAAGCAGTAGCAGCAATGACACCGCTGAAAAACCCTACTGAGGTGATAAGTCTCCTTGCCATGATAAACTATAGCAACCGCTTCATTCCTCTCTTAGCTTTCATGGTAGAGCCACTAAGGAAGCTCACACATGCAATGCAGAATTTTGCTGGAATAGAGAGCACCAAAACGCCCTGGACAGTGTAAAGAAAGAAATAGTTTAAATGCGCACTCTCACATATTTCGACGACACAAAAGAGACCCACATCATAACAGACGCTGGACCAGAAGGGATAGCGGGAGTGCTAGCGCAAAAAGACCCAAAATACAAAAGTCGCAGCATTTTGGCGTACTTCAGCAGAGCCTTTTAACTCCCACAGAGAGAAGGTACCCCCACATTGACCGTTAAATGTTGGTCATTGTGACAATCATTGAGCATTTTCGGTTGTACCTTGCAGAAGGCAATTTTGAAGTGAAGACAGACCACCTGCCCCTGGTGTCCACCATACGAAAACCAAGCATCAAGCTCTCAGCAAGACTCGAATGTCTAAGCCTTAGGCTACAACACTACACCTTCAACATTGAACACATTGCAGGAAAGGACAACCGGACAGACTACCTTTCAAAACACACACCAGCCAGCAACAATGTTGTCAACAGTCAAGAAACTTGTGCAACAAAAGAGTACATCACCTTTCCAAAGGTGATGTACATCCACTATTCCAAAGGCACTTACTGTGCAAGAAGGCGAGAAAATGTACACTGCTGACTCTCACATGCAGCTTCTGATTAAGGCTTTGCAGACAACTGCGCCAAAAGCCTGTGAAGACATGTGAAAGAACGGCAAGCTGAAACCATTTGCGCGAACCAAAGATGAGCTCACAGTCTCCGAAAACAACATCGTGCTCACAGGAACAAGACTAGTAATCCCTGAAAGAACACAAGCCCAAATTGTTTCCCTCGCACATAGAGGTCACCAAGGCTTGGTGAAGAACAAACAGCTGATCAGGAAGAAAGTGTGGTTTCCAGGAATTGACAGGAAAGTAGAAGACGCAATAGAAGACTTGGCAGGTATGCAGGTGACAAGACATGTGAAAAAAAAAATGATTTACAACTATTTCAGCAGCAACAGTTAATTTTTATATAATCGCATGCTTCCAGGTATGATGTAGTGATGTTTCTTTTGACAGAAGGTGTTTCATGACTCCCTCCTTTAATTAATATCTTTTTCCTCTAGCCTATTGGTAATTCTTGGCCATTTCATGAATGGCAGTCACTTTAATTTGGTGCTTGAGCAGCAAACAGTAGAGAGCATAAAATGAATTTGACATTTGCACTGTCAAATGACATCAGTGCATGGTGCATGCATCACATGCCAGTTTTCGCCATTATTCTATTGTGACAGCTATAGCTTTGAGATGCTGTTAGACTGCACTCTGGGATTGACCCACATATTCGTCAGACATGTGCTATCATATTTTTACCCCGTAAAGTGCGAGTGGTCCATCTATAATGAATTGCATAAGAATGCATCATCATTATACAAATTTCTGCCACTAGAGCTTAAAAATCTTACATCAATCATGCATCTTAAACATTAAGATACACGCCAAATAGAGCATCTGAGAGCTACTGCTGAGTGAGCGGCATCTGGGGAAGCTATGGTTCTATTCATATTCCAGCACCAGCGTGATGACATCTCTTAAATTAAGTCTTCATTGTCTCAAGTGGTGTAAACATGATGCTTCAGAAGCCTCATGCCCTCCATGCAATGTTAGTGCCTGAAAATGGCACATGTGCCAAAGCCATGATCAATTATGAGGCACACTGTAGTAAGGACTCCAGATTACTTTTGACCACTTGGGGTTCTTCAGCGTGCACATAAATTTACTTGCACGGGCACTTCCATATTTTTGCCCCCATATTATTGAAGCCAATGTAGCCATGAAGCGAACCAATGTACTTGCGCTAAGCAGCACAGCACTTTGACAGCTTGTATGCTACCACAGCAAGTGTATAATTACATAGCTATTACAGCATAATGTTTGTAGATATCCAGAGAGAAAGTCAATTCTATGATGGGTAGCATGAAAAATGATGTTCTAGAAGGGTAGCTGCCCTCTTACCTTATTGCCTTCTCCTGGTAGCTTGCAAACACCCATGTACTTCCTGGGACTGCCGCCCTCATGTGGTACAGCAAGATCGTCAGTCAAAAAGTCTGTATAAGCACATGAACGAGTGTTTCAATGTAAAATAAAGGAATCAATGTTCTTGAAGAATCTACATGATATGTGTGCATGCAGAGGCAACTACAATCACAGCTTCTGTAACAGTAAATTATCAGAGTTAGCAGTAATAAGTACTTTTGAATCTTGGTACCTCTGGGAACAAACCAGATTTTCACTAAATGTTTTTTGCTGGTAGAAAATCTTGCCAAGCAAAGTGTTTTGCCACTCGTAAGGAATTTGCATCTCGAAGAAGGACTCTATCAAAAAAACTTTTTTATTTATATGGATGCCCCATCTCTAGCTACATCACAGATAGCTTTGCACAAGAAAATTTGCTGTACCTCTGGGATGCAGACTAGAACTGAAGCTAGGAAACAGTAAGCAATAGGAATACACTGCTCAGTGATTCAAGTGCAGTAATGAGCCTTTGTAAGTGGCTGTGCGGTAGCAATAACCAGTGAGTGCTGGGTGATAACTATAGAACAAAGGCGGTAACAATGCGACACAAAGGCCCTTGCTTTCAATGTATACCACAGTGAATCAGCTCAGAGTTTTCAAAGCCAAACAGCAGCATGAAAGCCACCAGCTGCCACATGAACTGGTTACCCCATTAGGCTTTCAAAACACCGTAAGAACATCTGGATCTCCTATGCAGCCATTCGAAGCCTGTTTGCGGGTGGGGGTGATCTTCCATTCCTTGGTGCATGAATACCATTGGAAAAAAAAAAAAGCCCCTATGAAAGTCACCAAGATTTCATAGAGGCAACATAAATGGGCTTTTTTTTTTTTGTAAAAGTGCATCTGTTCCCTAAGAAGTAAGGCTTTTGAATTGTGTCAGCATGTGAGCACATTTGGGAAATTCGCAAGCGTATCAGATTTCTCCAAGTTGTGTGTTTAGTGTAAAAGCTGGAATCATGCATATGCCACTTTGAATCGTGCGCATTTGTGTGTCAACTGTATTCATAATTTTTTTCTGTACACTGAAATGAATAAGTCAGAGAAGCAGCAGGCTTGTACAAAATTCTGAATAAAGAGTTGAAAATTTCCGAAGACATGTCAAATATTAATAACAGCTTTTGGGACTTGTCTTTACAGAAGACTGCAATGCACAAGCGGTAGAAATAATTTAACGAATCCAGTACACTAGTCAAAGAATGATTGTTCGGGAAGACCGTGAACACAATAGAAATTGATTCAAGCCCGGAGATATAATGAAGTGATTCACTGCCACCATTGCCTGATTGTTCAGGAATTGACGAGGTTGAGCGAAACTGATAACATAGCAGCAAGATTTGAGCCACAGCTTTTGTCATATGAACAAAAAGGAGGTATGACTGAAAGAGCTTCTGAGGCAGGCTGCATTCTAAAGAAAAATTCACGAAGAAAATTCTTACTGGGGGATGAGACAGGGGTTTACAGTTTCAATGGAGAAGCCTAAAATTATTCTGTCCACTGAATCAAATAGAGCTCAATTTGTCACACCTTGATGATGCTAAAGAAGAGATGAAAGGAAACGGCCATGTCCATTGCATGGAGGGCGCATGTGATCACACCACCCCATGTGTGAGGCCTGTTATCGATATCGATTGCTCCTCAAGCAGAGAGGGAACAATGTCATCTTTTGTTGGAGGAAGGAGCTGCGACGCTTGATCTGCAACTCCAAGCTTTGATCATAAGGGTGTGGTCGTGAGCAATGGCACATGTGTTACCTTGGTGGTATACCCTTCTATTTTATTTATTTAGTTGCACATACTGCAATGCTAATTGCACTATGGCAGGAGTGGGTAAACAAGGATACACAGAAAGATAACTAAGAACAATGAGAACAATGCAAACAGGTGACATAATAATGTCGTGTGAACATTAAAGGGCCACTCACCCGGTTTGACAATTTTGAGCTGACAAGCGCAATGCGTAGACGAGGCGTACATGATCAGGTCTGCCAAAATTTGCAATGCTGCGCGCCGCGGTAATGGGTCATCAAATTTCAAGATGAAAGCTGCTCCCCCTCCCCTCTGCCGGCGCACGCGTAGAGAATGAGGGCATGACATGGGCGTAGGAATGGCCCTACGTACACGGCATTGCGGTGACGTTGGTCCTCTACGTAGACGACTCTGCTCTGACGTTGTCAACATTATACCACGTGACATGGCAAAAATTATTTAACACAACATGCGTAGTTTATGTATTTGTTGCTTTAAGAGATGAATAAAACTTGAAATAAATAATGAGACGCAATAAAAAATTGTGCGCGATTTTCTGACATTTTTTCCCGTGAAATGCTACGAGATGCGGGGCTAATGTGACAGCGTTTCGCATGCGTTTGGGTCCCCGCGGTCAGCGCATTGAGCAGACGACCGCCGTGATACGCTCCTACGCGTTCGCGCACTTATTTTGCTCATCTACTCTACCACGTCTAAGCCAGCGTTTCCAAACAATCCCGCAGAAACAGGCAGAAGACCACAAAATAACGCTGGTCCACAAAGCAACGCCGCTCGTGTGTACGGGGGCTGGGCTTGTTCGGGCACGTCATGAGCACGTCACCTCTTGGTCGGATGCCAGAGAGGCTGGGGAAGAGATTTGGCTTGCGAAGGCTACGCGGAGGAGCGGCAAGGGTTTCAAGCTTGCCTCCCCTCACCCTTGTTTCGCGCTGCTTCAAAAAACCTGCTTTCTCCGCTCGTAATGAACCGATTCGAAAAAATTTTGTGGCAAAACGTTCCTCATCGGACACCCAACAACTTCCACTGTCTAACTAAAATTCGGTATGGGGCCTGGTGAGTGGCCCTTTAAGGCATAAATATCAGAACATGGAAAGAAAGAACAAATAAATACAATTTACAAACAGATCAACGTATATCACATATATGTGTTGTGAATTTCGGCTGCAAAACTCTGCGATGGGCATGAGCGAACAGGACCAGGTAATTAATTCTAGTCTTCGGTGGAACGTGGGAAAAAACTGAACCTGAACATAGTAGTTCAAGCGTAGTAAGACCTCAAATTTAGGTTGTGATCGCTTCTCGTCATTGACTGTGGGGCAAAGTTTATGTATTCCTCGTTATTTGACAGTTAAACTGTGGAGGAAACGATGATTAGCAAAATGATTCTATTCAGCAATGCGAATGAAGTGGAGTTAATTTCAATGAATATAGAGCAGAAGAGGGTGAGAAATTGCGATTGCAATGATGACATATGAATCTTATTGCTTTTTTCTGAACTGCTTCCAGTTCTTGAATCTCGCACTGCTTATATGGGTTCCAGACAATGGATGCGTAGTCAAGTACAGGATGAACTAGTGATGTATATAAGAGCAGCTTTGTGTGTTTTGGAGATTTAGACAGTCTGTGACGTAGATAGCCTAGTGTTTTCAATGCATTGTTATATATATAGCGATGTGCTTAGACCATGACATATTGTGTGTAAAAATAACACGGAGCTTATATTCGAAAGCCTTACTTACACGACAGTTATCAAAAGAGTAATCAAAAACAGAGGGCAATTTATTACAAAAAGACATAAACATGGTTTTCTTAAAGTTAATGTTCATCTGCCAGGTTTCGCACCAATTTCAAAACCCAGCAAACGACTCCTACAAGCGATAGTGGTCGCTGTGTGTTTTGACCACTTCATACAAAATGCAATCACCGTCAGCATAAAAACAAACTGGAGAAAAGGTTTCGGCAGGCAAGTTGTTCACGTAAAGTAAAAAAAGTGCCAGGCCTGAGTGGAGGGCGCAGCACAGTCACAGCAAAAGCTAGAAGAGCAGCCTTTGAGAGCCTTTGAAAACACTCCTTGGGTAACTGCTGAAAGCACACTTGCTGGGTACCCACTACGGCATTAATAATAATTTCTGGATAGTAGGCCAGCATTCTCTATGCTATTCTTCGCGATTCTTCTGAGAAGCGTGGTACCCGATAAACACTTGCAAAAAATGTTGAGCCAATTGTTCATGCAGTGGCTGACAACGATGAAAAATGATGCCTGAAGTGGGTATGTGCCACAGTTAATAGGTCATCAAGAACAAGCTTTTGTAATGGGTCGGAGCATTGGACGACCCACTCGCTATGCTATTCGCATTGTGTAATGTGTGGTTGTTCTTTTATTGTTCTAAAACACTTTATGACTCATATTAACGTGATTTCTTTCTCGACATCAAGTCTGCCTAAGGGAAGTCTGCGAACAAGTCCCAAGCACTAGCGTGGCTCAGTGGACGAATACTGGGCTGGCAGGCAGTGGACCCGAGTTCGAGCCCCACTGCGTCCTTGGTACTAGTTTTTTTTTCTTATTTCATGCTATAATGGTTACAGGCGGTGGTGGCGGACTACGGCGTCGCACATGACCCGATTTTTGGTCTCATAACAGCTTTCGCTGTAAGAAGTAAAGGCCCAAGAACAGACCCTTGAGGCACTCCAGATGTTACATTAATAACAACAGAGTTGGTTGACCTGTAGGAAATAAACTGGGATCGATTGATTGATTTGTGGGGTTTAACGTCCCAAAACCACCATATGATTATGAGAGACGCCGTAGTGGAGGGCTCCGGAAGTTTCGACCACCTGGGGTTCTTTAACATGCACCCAAATCTGAGCACACGGGTCTACAACATTTCCGCCTCCATCGGAAATGCAGCCGCCACAGCCGGGATTCGATCCCGCGACCTGCGGGTCAGCAGCCGAGTACCTTAACCACTAGACCACCGCGGCGGGGCAAATAAACTGGGATCGTGATGACAAAAAGCTAGATAGCCGGTTAACCAATTGAGGATTGTTTAGTATCGCGTCGAGTTTAGCAAAGAGTTTAGAATGTAATACTGTGCCGAAGGCCTTTGCAAATTCTATGAAAATAGCGTCAACCTGATCGCCATGATGAAGGCTGAGCAAAATATCATGCGTGAATTCGACTAATTGCATTGTTGTGCTAAAACCACGTCTAAACCCATGTTGTCTGAGAGATAGTAATTTATTTGATTCCAACAAGAGCATAATATGTTTATGAATGATATGTTCTAAATAAGCTTGTGCCAATATTTGAATGCTTCAAATATTTGAATGAATATTTGAGTATTCAAGTTCACTTCAATTTAAATTTAAATTATTGAATATTTTCGAAGTATTCGCAATGAACGAATAGATGTATATTAGTTCGCAGGTAACCACTTGTATAGGTGGTTTCACTGCAATGTCAGTATGCCGTGAAAGCACCTAATCAAGGAAAATTCGCTTTGCCGATAAGCCACCTTTCAAATTTAAAGGGGCCCTGCAACACTTACTGAGCATGATCAGAAAACGTTGCCAATCGATAGTCGAGGCTACCGAAAACACACGAGGCAAATATTATAGCGCAGCACGCGGCCTGTAATTCACAATAAATTTTCAAAGCTAAAAATTGCTTTCTTCCCTCGGTAAATGACACTACAAGCTCAAAAATCACTTGCCACAGCCAAGAATGAATATACGGCTCTGGTCACAGCCATTGGCTGAATTGAGCATGGCGCGCTCATCGTTACCGGAGCCGCTGCGGGAGGCTGCCCATTGTCCACGAGTATGTGCGCGATCGCACTAAAAAGTCGCGTATTCGAATTAAAAAAAAAAAAAAAAAAGAGGTGCTCAAGGTGACGAGGAGCATGTGACGTATTTTCTTTTGCCGTGCCATTCCTCCCTGCTTAGCTTCCAGCTATTTCGTTGGCATGAGAAGAAAGAATGCAATTGCAGCGTGCGACAATTTTTTTGAACTTCGCTTGTACTGGATTGATTCTAGAAACTTTGCAGCGGTAAATTTGTGAGGCAACAACCATGTTTACCGGCTCCATGGCTACTTGAAAAAGTGTTGCAGGGCCCCTTTAAAGGAACATGTTACCCTCAAATCAATTCATTTTATTAAGCTTGTTAAGACGGCTTATATGCTCCAAGTATAATAAATTTTAAGTATCTTACAGGTTATCCCTTGCATCCTACCCAAACTACTACTCAAGGTTGTTTCGACTTCCTTTGAATGGAAAAAAAAATGCCATTTGCATAGAGCGCTTCTTTCAGTTCAAAAGAAATATTGTGCAGGTTAGTTAGGTAATGATAAATATTCCCTTTTTTTATATATCATACGTAACATTTGAATTCGATTCGAAATTATTTGATCAAAATCACTATTCGCTTCGAACCTAAAATTCACTATTCGCACAAGCCTAGTTCTCACATTTTACATGACTGAGAAGTCAATGATATCGGTCTATAATTTAATAGAGACTGCTTATCGCCTAATTTAAAGAGAGAAAGAGAGGGAGAACCTTAGCCATCTTCCATGAGGAGGGAACAGTGCCAGGGGATAAAGATTTATTGAATATGATTGTTAAATGTTTGGATCACTACAGGGAGTAGCAAACTAAAATGCATTTCGTATCCCGTCCACGGCGATGCACTTTTTTTACATTCAATTTCAAGGTAAGGCTGAGGACGCCTTCACTCATTATTTCTATATTACTAATTGGTTCAGAACAAGGAATACTTGTCAGAGAAAGAATGTTGTCAGTAATACACACAGACTGGAAATAGTTATTAAAAGCATCAGATATAACTAGTGCATCAGTAATGACGCCACCGTCTATTTTGAAAGAAGGCGAGTCAGCATGAGGTGAAAGCGAACACAAAAATTTGCGTGGATTCGTCCTTAACAGATTTCTCCTTATCAGATGCTCTCATTGCTTTGCATTAAGACGACAGATTGAAAGAAAACAGTGTGTCTACCTGAAGCGACCGTATTGTGTGACATCAGCATTTTGTAGAGTTATGCGATATTGGATCCAAAAGAGTTAGCTGTTTTACTTTGTATAAAAGTATAATTTATTGCTATCATATTTATTGCTTTGTCCTTGTCCCAAAACTGTAATTTTCTTTTAAAGAAGTGAGTAAATGAAAGAGTGGATGCCATTTCTTGGCGAATGATACCACCACTCATCACTTGGTCATTAACATAGGTCAACAAAACAGGTAGAGCTCACTTGGACTCACTGAAGAAATATACTTTGACAAACGTTGTTCTTAGGGCTTGCTTGGACTAAGACTCACCAAAATTTTCTTAACAAGACTCACTTGGACTTACGCTAACTAAAAATTTTGTTAACTACTCACTTGGACTCAATCTTACCAAAATATTGCTCAGCTGCACTCGCTCATACTCAGACTCACGGCTACATCTGAATCTCAGTGAGTTGATTAATGAGTGCACTAGTGTATAATTGGCTTTTTAATGATGGCGTAAATACTTTTTAACATCAATATCTAACATTGCTCTACGTGGCACCTTTTGACCTCATGCCTTCAGGTACTAGTTATCAGCGGATACGACCTAGTAATGATGTTATAATGAAAGAAGACTAACATGAGATATCTTATCAAATGGTGCCCATGAAAGAGTTTGTGGGGAAAGGTGAAGCCTTCTGATCAATAAATACTGAAGTGGCATATGAATACTAGTATGTTGAAACATGTGTAAGTAGACAATAGCAATAGTGTTACCCGACGTAAGGGTATAACTCTTGATAGTGTCAGTAAACTTAATGCTGCCTGTGGAATCCTTGGACACAGGATGCGTGCTTGTAGCAACTGAAGTCAGTGTAGAGGCATCTGGGACATGTTATGCAGAAGTGGCGCAGACTATGCAATTTTCTGCCAGACAAGAGAACAATGGACATGGAGTAGCGATGTAGATGTTCCATCCCACTTTGTTCCTGCTGTGCAATGGAGAAAATGTGCGGGCCATTGACATGGCTTTTAAAATCACAGATCTCAGATTGTTGTGCCAATCTGAGCTCTCAGTTGAGAGTAACACCAGGAAAGCGATGCCTATGTGCAATTTCAATTCTATGACCATCTAAGTTTCAAGTTCTTGACTTCCTCTTTCATGATTGGCAGAACTATAAACTTGGTGCGACAATAGGGTTGAAATCTGTGTTTGTTGGTGACTAATTATTATACTGTATAGTGAAGTAGCACACTTTTGACAAGAATAAAAATGATAAGAAAGACACAACACTGCATTAGACAATTATTGGTAGCACTGAGTAACCAAGAAGCCACTTTCTTGGAAAAAGGCAAGTCATACCATCAAATAGTGCAGAAGCCTTAATTTAGCTAATCTTGCAAAATAAGTTTTCAAATGCAAAGGTACTACCTCGAATGCCTTTTTTTCATGTGAAAAAGTACGAGACTAATATAATTTTTAGGTCAATTGTAATGGAAAATGGTACTTGACAGCCGCAAAAGTGAGTCACTATCTGTTGAAAAATTTAAATACGTTAGCGTTTGTAGATGTGTTTGCAACAAAAGAACTCTTGTGACATTGAGGATTTTTTGAAGAGCAAAGGTGATATAAGGTATGATTTTTCGATCTCAACTGAGGACCTTTTTTATTTAGTGGCCCATAATGAACTTTCATCTTCTGTAAGGGAATGCATTGAGGAATATGGGGACACAACATTTATCAGTACTTCTGGCATAGCTATTAACAACTTAATGACATTTTTAGAATTTTACTTTTATAGCACCTTTGTCTTTTTTATTAGTGATTTGTTTATTGGAAGAAAGGGCATATTTATTGGCTCTTGCATTGCACCTGTTTTGTGCAGCATTTTTTTTTAGCCTCCAGCGAGCATGTTTTAGTAAGTGCCATTGACCCAGGCAAAAATTTTTAGATATGTAGACAATTTCCTTGTGGTTTCAACTTGTAATAATCTTGTAACGCACTCTAGAGAGGTAGATGTGGTTCTGAACCTGTTTCAACAACATGAAAAAAGCTTGTCCTTTACCCATGAGCTGCCCAATGACAAGAGCCTGCAGTCTTTAGACATTTTAACTCTGGGTGAGGGTCATATGTGTTGGAAGTTCAGCCCTACAATGAGAAAAGAACTTCTTTCATATGATCCCGCTACAATGTGTTTTCATTCCGTGCTGACCAATTCATGTAGCACACAATGAACACGGCTTACTGCATTGAGACTTCACGGCTTACTGCATTCACTTCATTGAGTGATCACGGCATTGAGTGATCCCGGAGTGATTCATTGAGTGATCATGGCTTACTGCATTCAGACTTCCTTGTTCAGTCTAAGTCAGTGTGTCCGAAACATTGCTCCAGAGAGTGAAAGGCGAACACAGAAGGCCAGGGCTATCGCTAGGATAGAGAAAAAGACCGCATGTTGTGCCACACATGCACAAAATCTTTCACAACCTAAAAGAGATTACAAATCGGCACCATGTGCCTGTGGTCTTCTTTGCCCCAAATAAGCTTTATGGGCTCTGTGCCTGTACATCAAGCAGTGCCAGGGCAGCGTGTACCAAGAAGCACACAAAGCCCTTTCTGCGTTGTGCTGTGGGCACTGTTTACGAAATCCTCCTCAGCCGTGGCAAGGTCTACATAGGCCAAACAGGGCACCGTACAAATGACCATTTTAGGAAGCATTCTTTATCAATTAAGAATAGAACAGGGTCTCATTTACGTTCCACTGTGCTTCGTGTGTCTATACACCGCAGCTAGATCACGCGCGACTAATTGGAAGGAGCCGGGATGAGCTGGCTCGAGAGGTGCTGGAAGATTTTCACATCAGGAAAAAAGGCAATTGCACTAGCGAGCTGATGATTTTGTTGCACAATAGTGAGTACAACTGTTGCATATCGATGTTCTTTAGATGGCTTTGTTATGAAGTATATGTAAATTTTTATGTATTTTTTTCCAGATGCTCGTAGGGTTTTGAACTGTGCACAGTTTTTTTTTAGGCTTTTACTTTACTAATTGTTTTTCACTGTTTCTGAAATACTATGATTGTGATCTGCTTTTGATACCTTGTCTGTTCTTTCCTACACATGCAGTGAGTGGAATGGTTTGGTGCATGTCCTACAAGAGTTCTGTGCTCTAAGGCAGGGCTTGTTTATAGATGAACATTCTCTACAATAGTCACTTTCGTTTTTGGCATTACCTTACATGTATCTTTGTTATGGGGAAATTGTGATTGAAGCATATTTTTATGACAACATCACAGGCTAATAAATAACATCTAAATGCCAAACTAATCAATAAACACTGTAACATTTAAAGAGGGTAACATTTAGCCTCTCCCAGAAAAACTGTGATGCACAAAACATAAAATTAGTGTTTCAATAGGTTTTTTGTGACATTACATACCTGAGAAAATTTTGGAAATCTCTCACAAGATGAGAATTTTTTCTCGGCATACCACCTTAGTGGGCCCTGTGTACACAATCAAAGAACCATAGTTTTTTAGAAAGAAAGATGATCATGTTTAAGTGTATGCAAGGTACAAGCCAAAAGAGCCGATGAAATACAATTTCAATAATACAGATCATGGTGTAACTTACATTTGGCCCAAATATAACTATTGCTACCAAAGCTTTACAACTAAGCTTCACTCAATTCCTTTCGTGTGTTTTCCATAAATATAAAAAAAGTACTACAACGTTTACAAGTGTGACTATGATTACCTATTCAGTGGTGGTGTTTTGTTGACAGTAGCTAATACTTTTGCTTCTCATGTTAGTCCATGCTAGCTTCACTTGAGCCTGCGTGTGTATGCATGCTCTTTGATTCGTTAGTTGGCAACAACTTTATTACTGGTCCTGATGAGCTTTCATTGACCAGGCAACGTCGAGCCCCTGTCTCACCACCACCTCACGTGCCTGCTGGACTGCCCAAAGTTGGTAGCCGAGGCTCAGGCTGCACCTCATCTTCCCTTCCGCCGTGGTGGGCTGCTGCTCTTCGATTCTCGCAAAACAATTTTCCGTAACTACTATGGGTCACGAACTACTGTCACTCTGTGATGTAATCTGTAATCACTGTCACTCTGTGATGATCTGCACAATGTTGTTCATTGGCTGTCCATCAGATATCAAAAATTGCCCTTTTTTATCATTGGCGTCTTTATCTTTCCAGACATAATGTGGGTTAAAGACATGATCCCTTTAAAACATGGCCGAGTTGTGAGCAAATATTTTGAACTTTTTTGACACGAATTAAACTCAATGAGAATCGTTCACTCTCCCACACGCATAACTCGCACTTACACTTACATTTTACCACATTTACACATTACGCACTGGTCACTATAACATGCCAAGCCTCCTCCTTTAGTCGTTTACCAGGAATCAGTAACCACTCCGATTCACATAACTTTACGAACACGGGTTTCTATTAAAAACAAACAAACAAACAAACAACTAGGGCTACCCAAGACTACAGCAAAGTAGACAGACACTGCTGGAATAAATAGAGAATTTGAGGCCTCTATTGTTTAATTATCTTTTACTGGTTTTGAACAGTGATTGTTTGAGGACAAATAGTTCCAGCATAAAAACAAACTATTGTCACTAATTGACTATTAAGTGTCAAAAATGAAAATTTCAGAAAGTCATTGTTCTTTATAGTTTAATTATAATAGCATGTTAAGGGGGGACACGGGTTGTGGAGACTGAAAAATCGCAAAAAAACTAGTTTCTTTATTACGTTTTTGAAATCTACAGCTACTAGTGCACTCATACCGCGAATTTCATGCCTATAATATCATTATTTTAGCGGCTAAGACCCTTTATATGGCGCTTTCTAGCTAAATCTGAGCCGAAATTGATGTTGAAATCGCACACTTTCTGTGACGTGCCCCTGCCCTTTCATGTGTGCCAGCGCGGCCCGCTTGGTCTCATTTGAGAGAGCCGTCTTTCGCCTTCAAATTCCCGCCAGAATGGGTCCAATTCCACCATTGGCAGCTTGTAAAATGAGTGGCAAAAAGAAGTACGTATCAGAGTGCCTTTCTATTCGCTACTTCATGCACGTGACTTCAGCTTGCCTTCCTATTGATGGAGGCTCCTGGCTTCGTTTGCTCCGGGTATTGAGGCGCACGTCCATATGCGCCATTTTGCCTCAGTGTCAGCGGAGAAGTTTCACGATGTCAAATCCTGAACGCAAATTCCGCATGCGGCACAAGTTTGGTGCGAAAAAGCTGTGAAGGACGCTAGTCACGAATTTCAAGAAGCGCTCCGTGATGCAGAAAAACCCCCGAGACGCTACACTCTTTGCGACCTATGGCAAAGTCGTCGACGCTACCACAGAAGGCCTAGCTACCGCATCAGTTGTCACGGAGCCTGTGCAAAGTCCGTCAGCCGCGGAGCTTTCGAGCAGCGGTCGCGTGCGTCTAGATACTATCTATCGACAGCAATCTGACTTGGAAGAGGAGCGAGCTAAAGCCGAGGATAAGTTATCGGAGTTGTCATCCGCTGCAGCGACGGAGCAGAAACGCGCATTCGTGGTTGACGGTGCCGACGAAGCAGCTCGGCCGCCTGATGAAACCACGTTCACAATTATAGATTTGGACACAGTGAACAGTGCTTTGTTGGCATTCGCAAAGCGCAAGGCATGCAACGGAGAACTGCAGATTGTACGCGACGACCGGGAATTCGGACTCGCCGTGAAGTTGCGTTTTGTGTGTTCAACCTGTGGGGAGACTGCGTCGTTGTGGAGCTCGCCGCACGTACGTAGCGATGAACGTTTTTGCTGTGACCTTTTGCTGTGAACGATTAAACCTTTTGCTGTGAACGTTTTGGCCGCGCATGCCATGCAGGCAACGGGGAACAGACAGACCGCGCTGAATGATGCGTTCTCGTTGATGGGCATCAGCTGTCGGGGTCTTCACACAAAAACGTGGCAACACTACATGAAGACCAAGTTGGCACCCGCGGCCGATCGTGCTGCACGCAATTTGACGAGCGACTGCGCGCGGTCGGTTCGCGAACTTTACGCCGAACTTAATATAGGCCACATGGGAAACATCGCGATGTCGTTTGATGGGTCATGGATGACTCGTAGTCATTCGTCGCATATTGGTCTCGACACCGTCATAGAATTGTTCAGCGGGCTGGTGCTTGACTTCGTTGTTTTGAGCAACTTTTGTGTTGGATGCGAGTCGGGCCCAAAGGAAGGTGACCCTTCTTATGTGAAGGAACATCACCAGTGTCAGAAAAGCAGTGACAAGAAGGCTGGAGAAATGGAGGTTGAGGCTGCCCTCGTCGTCTTCAAGAAGTCACTTGAGTGGCACAACCTGCGCTACACCACGGTGCTTTGCGACGGGGACAGCCGCAGTTACCTTGCGCTACAAGAAGTTAAGGTTTATGGGTATATCCCAGTGGAAAAAGAGGACTGCATTATTAATCATGTCCAAAAGCATTTGGGCACTGCTTTGCCCAACTTGATTGCAAAACACAAAGGCCTTGGCCTTGAGAGTCTTGGGGGAAAGGGCCGCTTGACAGGAGACCTGATCTCCAAGCTCACCAATTATTATGGGTGGGCTCTGAAGACACACAGTGGTAATGTTGATGCTGTGCACACAGCAGTGATGGCCACTTATCATCACATCACGTCCAATGATGATGTGGCAAAGCTCACTCTGTGCCCACCTGGTCCAAATTCCTGGTGCAAACAAAATGCGGCAAAGGCCAAGGGGGAGCCCATTCCCAAACATCGTCGAAAGCTTCCTCCACATGTCTGCCAAGCCTTACTTCCCATTTATGAGTGCTTGTCAGACAGAAAGCTGTTGCAACGATGCCAGCGAGGGAAAACCCAAAATGACAACGAATGCCTGCATTCAATGATCAGGGCGCTGGCACCAAAGAAGCGACGTGCTTCGCTATTCACGGTGGAGGCAGCTGTGGCAGAAGCAGTGCTCAAGTTCAATGCAGGCAACAAAAAGGCATCAGAAGACATTATGAAAGAGTTGAGCCTAATCCCCAGCTGGCAAAGCCGCAGCCGCATGGCTGAAAAGGATCGACGGCGCACGGCAGCATTAGTCAAGAAGCCACAAGCAAAGGAGAACATGCACCAGTCCCTGAAAAAGCACCACAAAGGGACTCATAGTCAAAAGGACTACATGCCCGGTGCATACTGAGCATTTTCAAGTGCAGTTATGTAAATGATTGAGTTTTATTTCTTTTTCTCAGTTTTCTGAAAACATGCTTTTTGGTGACTTTACTAGTATGTCGGGTTGATATCTAGATATCTATAATCTAGAACAGCTAGAGCAATAATTTTCTCATTATCGTAAAGCCCAATCTGTGTATTGCAAAGTGCTGAGAGCAGAATTTCCATTTGCTGCCCATATAAGTTTAGAAGGTATTAAAAAGGTATTAAATTTCTTTGTATATGATAGCCATGACATGACTCCTCAACTTTCATCATTTACAGAATCACTACTTTTTCTTTATTTTAAATCTGCTTGCAGCATTGAATTATTGCTGATTACACTGTCTAGCTATGCAATAATATTTACTTTTTGATAAGCCCTTTCTTTTCTATTGTCTCCGAAAACAATAGAGTGGCAGCATTGTGTATCTTCTAAATAATTGACCTACAATGAAAACTTTTGCATATTCGAAATCAGCAGGAGAAACTACATAAGCATGTATATTTTCATCATGTTTGGTCCACAAATACAGAAAATATCTCCACACACCATGTCCCCCTGCCCCGCCGCGGTGGTCTAGTGGCTAAGGTACTCGGCTGCTGACCCGCAGGTCGCGGGTTCGATTCCCGGCTGCGGCGGCTGCATTTCCGATGGAGGCGGAAATGTTGTAGACCCGTGTACTCAGATTTGGGTGCACGTTAAAGAACCCCAGGTGGTCAAAATTTCCGGAGCCCTCCACTACGGCGTCTCTCATAATCAAATGGTGGTTTTGGGACGTTAAACCCCACGAATCAATCAATCAATCACCATGTCCCCCCTTTAAGTGTTTGTGTAACAAAAAGGAATGGGCATTTTGACGTACAATATTAACAGCCAGTACTGATCAATGGTCTTCCTATAAGAAAAAAAAAATCTTACTGCCAGTTCTGTACTGCGATTTCGAAAGCTAAGAAGGAATTCTTTCGTAAAACTCTTTCTTTGCTGCTGCCTTTCAAGCCTGTACATTTTGGAGCACTATTAACAGTACTAAGATGCAACATCTTCAATGATTCCAATCTAATGTTCCAGTGGTCCTTTGCAATTGCAGCAGTATTCTGAACAATGTGCTTTCTACACATTCTTTTAAGAGCACCCCTACAGCATTCCCACATTATTAAAAGACAAATTATTGATGCAGTTGGTGCAATAATATTGGTTATACTTATCGCATTACCGCATGTAGTATTGCATGGCAGATGAATCAGACAAGTTGTCACGCTATGTGGATTGTGCAACGAGTGGGTGGTACCAACACATTATAAAGCACTCAGGCATAATTGACTATCATCATCAGCCATTGCACAAACGAAGTGTTCAACTGTGTAGGAACTACTTCAGTAATTCATAAAATGATAAAATAAGGTGTGGTGGACACTTCACAACTGTACATGCACTGGCAATTCTAGGATAGTTTAAAGCAGTCAATGCTATACGCACAGACATTTTCCTCACAGCATGACTAAAATGTCCATTGAGAATCAAAGCGTAGCTAGCAAATGATAAGGTGATGAAAATGAGGCTCAACTATGTTACTGCGTTCCAGTCTAAAAGGCAAAGCCCAAGCATGCTACAAGTTTTGAAACTGTCATTACAGATGTCTACAATTACCTCAGGAAGTTGGCCTCTATGCAGAAACTTGATTTACATTAGCCTAATAACTACTGCCCGATATTAGGTACTAACATACCTTCCAGTAAATGTCTCAAAAACATAATACACCCACACCTCATTTAATTCTTGAGTTCAATTCCGTGTTAAGTATTTATAAGCATGGATGCCTTAAAGCAGTGTGAAATGCATTTGCTATGTTTTAGTAATGACTTATTCATTAATGCAATATTGAAATTCACACTGACTGCATATATTTCAAATTTGCTAAAGCATTTCACTGTCTCACACAAGCTACTTATCTTCACAATCAACCACTTAAACTTAGACCCAGGTGTAGTTGCATAGATTAAGAAATTTTAAACCAGTTAGCAGCAGCCAGTTAGAGACAGCTAACGATTTTTGTTCACCCAATTTTGCTGTAACATCTGGTGTCCAGCAAGGGTCCATTATTGTCCTCCTACTCTTGTTAATTTATGTTAATGATCTTCCGCCTTGCCTTTTAAATGTCTTTAACTATCTGGCTATTCGGAGACGACTGGGTACTTTAGCAGAAATATATTGATAATACTGATTATTTTAAGCTGCAAAAGCGACCTAGATAGAGTATTGTAACGATGCAATAAATGGGTTATGACAATACAGCTAAATGTAAAAGCACGCAAGTTTTTCACCACATTACAACGAATTGTCCACATACTTACTTTATAAAACCTCAGTACATTGTAAGTTAGAGTAAGCTGGCACCTTATGGGATCCCACTAATATGACTTGCATTCAAACTCTCACAGTTGTTCCAAATTGCACAGCATGTTTCATTTTAATAAATTATTCACATTACTAATGCCCCAAAATTTATCATTACAACACTTTAAAAGATGCTTTAGTTTATCCTTGTTGTTACACATCAGCAAGGAGGAATCATTGCTATAATGTGGACCCAGCTACCGTCGTATCACACATAAGTGTGTAATGAATGTTTTGCTTTGAGAACACGCGTCCCCTGGAATCCCCTTCTCGCTACGACTGCTAGCATAACAGAAGATCAAGAGGTTAGGGCTGCTCTAGAAAATGCTTTGAAAAATTTTCTATGTTAACTGTACATCTAACTCTTTCTCCCACTACTCCTTTCAATAGTGGCTTAGAGCCCTGAAAGTATTTCTAATAAATAATGAATAAATAAATATACTCCCTGTGCTTTGAATTGTCAAAAAGTGTCAAGCAATGTTGAACTGACAAAAAGTAAAGAGCCACTTACTTTTTAAAGTGATGACGATACAAAAAAGTATAATACCATACACATAGTTCCAGTCGTACTGTATTTCTTAATGCCATGACATGAATTCGATTCAACAAAATGGAAATATGCCATATTATGATGCAGACACACTTTTGTTTGTTGCAGTAAAGATTGTTTTTCAAGAGAACTTACGGCTTTCATGAAGGATCTGCAGTATCTTGCAGAGGACGCCTTCATGAGACTTGCCATCAGGGTGCGTGATCAGGACATCAACATCACCGCACATGGCTCGGCCTCTGCGATAGGAGCCACACGGAATCACCTCCAGTGCAGGCTGGATTGACAGGGCTGCTTTCTTCACCTGCAGTGACCGCACTGTTAACACATCAATGGTTAAAAGGCTATCTCACGCTCTTGACATACTGTGTCAGCAATCAACTCTGCTTCTGCAGACGGCATCTTCTCAAGGAAGTCATGGAAGTGCTTGAGCCCGATTTTCTGCTGGCTGCTCAGATTTCCTTTGGCAGCAAGTGCTTCCAGTGAACGAAAACCCTTGCAGCATAAAAAGAAAGAGGGAAGAGAAAGAAAGAGAGTACCGCCACATTCTTGTTTCTCCCGATGCAGACAGCGGAAATTTTTAAGGGCTCGTTTTCATTGTTAGACACAGTAGTAATGAGAAATAATAGACAATAATGTCAGGGAGAGCATGGGGGCTGTTATTAGAAGTACTTGCAATGTAAATGTGAACAAAGAAAAGTGGAAAAAAAGATGACTTGCCACCAGCAGGATCCAAGCCTGCAACCTTCGAATAATATGTTCGATGCTCTACCACTGAGCTACGGTGGCGGTTATCCCTCCGTCCACTTGGTGGGGTATATATGTACATGTAAGAGTGGGAGCTTCATTTAGTGCCACCTGTTGTTATTGCAGCAAGTGTGCAACACTCTTTTTGCCTGTTTTGGTGTCACGTAGTATGTGTTACGAGATGGCAGCTGACCAATAATAGTTCGCATGCCACCTCAAGGCATCAAGTCTGCCAGAACTAGACCCTCGCTATGAATAAAGGAAAGTGTAAAATTTTAAGGGTTCATTTTCATTGTTAGACAGTTTTAATGAGAATTAATAGGTAATAATGCCAGGGAAAGTATGAGAACTGTTATTAGAAGTAATTGTAATGTAAATGTGAACAATAGAAAGTGGACAAAAAGATGACTTGCCAACGGCAGGATCCGAACCTGCGACCATCGAATAACGCGTACGATGCTCTACTACTGAGCTAGTAGAGGTAATCCCTCCGTCCACTTAATAGGGTATGTATGTGTATGGAAACTTGGGAGTCTCAGTCAGCACCACATGTCGCCACTGCACCGAGTATGGAGCACTCACTGCAATATATACCCTACAAAGTGGACCCTACAAAGTGGACAATATATATCCTGTAGCTCAGTGGTAGAGCATCTGACGTGTTATTCGAAGGTCGCAGGTTCGGATCCTGCCAATGGCAAGTCACGTTTTCTTCCAATTTTCTTCGTTCTATTCTCATTTACATTACAATTACTTCTAAAAACAGCACCATACCTTAACTGGCATTACTGTATGTTAGTTTTCATCAATGCAGGCAAGTTATTCTAGCAGAGGAGAACACACCTGTGTAGACAGCAAAACACTGCCGGCATACTTGGCAAATTTAGGCATAAATCTATCTATGAAGCTGCTATGGAAAAAGTCCGAACTCACCTGCTGGACCCACTTTTGTGCTGTTGCTGGCCCAGCACCCCAGATTTTTGTGAACAAGTTCTGTGCAACAAGATTCTCCTGGCTTTGAAATTCTTCCAGCTTTTGAAGCCTGCCCTGCTGAACAATCTCCCATATTTTGTCTGCCAGCCTTTTCCCTACATTAGGCAGGGCCCTGGCTTCCTATCAGTGGAAAAGAAACTTCAGCAACATGTACTTGCAGCAACTGCTTTGAAATAGAGACATTTACGGGCACGTGGCCAGGAAACAAATAATGACATCTTAGCTGATTCTAACATTCGTTTGTACATTAAAAAAACCCTATAGAGAAAAACGATTTTTTTTGTAGGTAAATTACCCGTTCACAATACCAAAAACACAACTTTTGCCTCACGAAGGCTCCTGATAAGCGAGAAAACGTGCACCAATGAAATGCAGGTGGTGACACCACTTTGAAGTTTCTGCATTAAAGGGCCAGGCAACAGGCTCCAAATTTTTTTTACAACCCCCAAACAAGCTTGGTAATTCATAGAGTAGACAGCAGCGATCACGTTTTCTGAATATTACGGAGCTGCGCACCGCGCACAGCCTTCATTTTGAAAAACAATCCCCGTGCTCTTTTCCTACGCCTGACCAATCTCCTTGCACGCGTAGTGATGACAACTCGGCAACGTGATGCAGCACGCAGCTTGTCAATTGCTCTAAACCAGGTCTCAACAAATAGTAGTGAAGTCAACAACAGTTCCTCTTCCCACCCACAGCTACGACAGAGCTATTCAATCATAGGAGTTGCGAAACTCCCCATAGGCTCCATGCATCGAAACTTTCGAAAGTGGGACACTTCACTGACCCAGTCTTCGGGAGTGAGCAGATTTTCATGCCACCTGTTGATATGCACACCCACTATAAGTGCATTATTTGTGTTTTGTGTTGTTGCTCCCAGATGGTGCGGCAGTCTGCTCCCAAAAAATTTAACTCAGAAAAAATTGGGCCAACTTAATGTCCCGATTTTGCAACACAGTTTTGCTGCAAATCGTTGTCGGCTGCAAATCAAGGGACTGGGCTGCGGAGAAGCATCGGCACCAGGTAAACGTAAAACAGCGAGGCATCGCAGCAAGCGGAAGTGCATTGTGACTGATCGAGTTCACCCATGACGTCAATTACTGACGTCTTGTCACATTGCCGAAGTGGGCAGAGTCACGAAAACGGGCCACGCCTTCCCCTTCCCCTGAAGGAGAAGGGTGGCAAGACCGCGTGAATATTTGAAACCAGCTGAACACGATGTTCTAGCCCTTGTAACTTTTTTAATATAGCACATATTCAAAAAATTCTTGCGGCAGCATGTTCACGAAATACAAGTGCACATATTTCTCTTTACAATAATTTTCGGACCTAGGGGTTGTTTACTGGCCCTTTAAATAGTCGTGTTGCCACAGATTCGGACAGTGTCTACTGAGGTCTACATAGTTCTAATTGGCAAAGATGAAGAACATCGCCCTTTGAGGAAGATTATTATACCAAATTTTGGCAAATTTCATTGGCACCGAACAAAAAGAAACACTTTGAAATCTGTGATCTCATGCTGACATATATATGCAGAGATTTCAGCATGAAATTTAAAAATGAAACTCTGACCTTCATTTTATCTTCTATCAATAAACCTATGATGGCAAAATTAATTACAGTAGAATTGTCATCAATAATTTTTATATCAAAACTAATTCTTTATATTAGGTGTCCCTTTAATGTGCAGTGTGCTTCATTGGGCTGGTTGGCACATAATAGATGACAAATAAAACAGTGCTAAGACAGAATGAGATAAACATGCAGACAAGACGTTGAACTAACAACCAAAGTTTATTGCAAAACAAGTGCAATATATAGAAAGCAGGTATCTGTGCAAAATGAACGAAACACAGCAAAAATGCAGAAATTTCTGACAAGACACAAGATGAAAAAGGCACGATAACAGCTCTGTTGTCTTGCCTTCCTTGTCTTGTGTTCAGCCAAAAGTCTGTGCTAGTATTTCCAAGTTATAGGCATGAACCAATAAGCCCGAGCCTCAACCCTAACAAGCTTCATTTCAATCACAGTACTCATTTTAGATACAGATGAATGCTGCATACATCAAAGCACAAACTGAACAAGATATATTGCATTCTGAGACTCATTTATGATTATGCTTAATATTTAATGTATACCTGAATGAAAATAATACAAGAAAAATGAGCAACAGGAACATATAAAGAAATTAAGGTTTGAACTAACAATGGTATGACTTGATACCACACCCTTGACTTTGGGGTGTTCATATCGGTAAAAATACCTGTTTTTCGAAAATTCAACAAGTGCCGACTGATGCATACGTCTCTCATCTGGCCAATCTGAAATCACTCCAAAGGTTCCTTGCATAATCTTCATTGCTTTCCCGGCACACCACCAAGGTGTTTTACAATTCAAAATTAGGCCTCGCATTCTGCCATTAGATTATGTAACTGTAGTAGGGAGACAACAATATTTCTTTGGTTTCATCAGCTAGAACAATTGAGCGACATTAGCCGAGATTTATATGCTTTTGTAACTTATTTATCTTTTGTCAAGGCCTCATGTGGTTTTATTAACACTGCTCACTATACGTCAAAACAAATATCTACTGAACTAAAGTGAATTAGAATTGAAGAAATAAGAATGTAGCTGTGTAAACTCTGCTACAACACATACTTTGGTGCCGTTGTTGTTAAATAGTGTTTCAAAAGTTGTATTCCTACATACTTTATTACCTCCCATGTTGTGATCTCGGTAGGATGCCGTTTTAGCTGCATGATGGCTTTTTCATAACCTAGTGCTCTCCAGTGATCCTTAGTGCTTTGATAAGTTTCAACCATGGCCTGTAATAGAACAACCTCGGTTTGTCAGAAAGCTCACATGGTTGGTGCAGTACGCATCACCTCCAACTGGTCTGTTATGTGGGCATTCTTGTTCACAAGCACGTCTGTGGAGGGAACTGCACAAACCCACTTGTCCTGGATTCAAACATTAGAATGAAAAGATTATACATATTTATAATTACTGGACATACACTCAACACTTGGAACATGCACAAGCAACACTAAAGAATTCCAATATGGAGGACAACATGTCAAATAACAAATACCTACATAATTAAATCGTCCACACGGTCTCATAGATTCCACGCAAACATTAACACAGCATATTAAGTATGCCTAATATAGTTTGTGTTAGATTTCTAACATCAGATAATCAACTTGCATTGTGTGGCAAACCTTATGTTTAGGATCATTAATTAGACTATATGCTTATTTCTGTTGTTATTGTGCAATGTCAGAAATTGTACTAGTCATATGTTATAATACTGCGGCGTTCAGCGGCCTGCGTGCCAAACTGCAATCGGGATCAGTGGCCTCTTCAGGCTGGACAGCCTTAGCCTCTGCTCCCGCTCCTGTAAAACCACAGAGCAAATAAACTTTAAAAAAAACTAACGATCAATGCGCAGGTTGGACGTACCGAAACCACAGTTTTTTGCATCATTGAGGATTTCTCGCCCAGAGACGCACCAGGCTGATCTACGCAATCTGCAAGCTCAAGTTTCGCTCGCTTAGACGAAACACTACTGTCGCTGCACGTACTTGGCGATGACTTCCAGGGCAGTTCGTGCGTTGTTGTTTGCATTAATGAGCTGTTCTTCAAGCACTCGCTCAGCCACGTGCACTTCACGATTTTCGCAGCTGTAGGCAAGTTTTCTGGGTCCAATATTTTGGAGAAACGGTCTCTTTCCAACGACTCCGACACGACTATGTGCGTGGCCTGTTTTTCGTCGCCCACAACTGTGGCCCCGAGCTCAACCACTTTGCTCTTGTAGAGTCGCACCCGTGGGCCTCCAATACCCGTAGGCACAATGAATATGCGCGCTCCTGAAAACATTGTATTGATGTGTCAACCCGGTCAGGCACATTGACGGGCGTTCACAAACAGTGACATCACCCCGCCAAATTTTAGCTGTTTGAACCCCTGCTGTTCTCTAATGACAGCTATTGTAACATAATTATCTATGTCACGACGCCACGCCTCAAAACGTTTAAACGAGAAACCACAAAACAAAACGCTAAAACCTCAACACAACAGCCGCGCTAGTACACTAGTGACTGTAGTTCTGTGACTGCAGCCGCGCGCGACATATTTGTATCACGTGATCATGTACTGAACCAACGCCTCCTCTAAACAATGCCTGAGGAATGGCTCGCGCTCCCAGCGGAGTTGGCCTGCCTTCAGTTTTGAGCAAGCGCCGCGCAGTGGCGCTCGCGACCAAGACTATTATTGCTCTACCATAGACTATGCTCTGGTGACTGCAAAACTGGCCGCTCGCATAGCACAAGTGCATATTGATGAAGAGGGCCAGTTCAGCCTTGGAAGTGACCATAATCGCATACGGCTGTTGTTCTCTAAGGGCGGCTTTCGAACAGGCTGCATGTCACCTCCACCCAGGCGTGGCATGTACTTGCCGAGCAAGTCCGTGGAGAGGGTCGCCAAGGATTTTGAAAGTAGTCCTCAACGGCGGGAATCCCGCTCGTACAGTGAGTTCATGCGCGCACTGGACGCTGTAATGCGTACCCAGATGGTCCAGGAGAGGCCGGGACGCAGGCCACAGAACCCATGGTGGGACAAAGAAGTGGAGGTGGCGTGGAAGGAGCGCCGCCAAGCAAATCGGGAACATCGAAGATTTGTCAAAGGCCTTGACACTGAGGTATGTGCAGAGAAGTGGGCTGTGTATCTGGACCGTAAACACAAGGTACAGACCCTGATTCAGTGCAAGATAGCAGACTACAACCTTAGGCTGATCCAGTCCATCAGACAGGAAGGAAGATCTGCAGCACACAAATTTTGGACATACATTAGGTCCTTGGACAGAGCCGCCCCCCCGCCACCTCCTCTCATAGATGCGGCAACGGGGCAACCAGTCGGAGAGCCCTGTGAATACATTGCACAGCACTTCTCCCGGATTTTCGGGACCTCAGACTTGAATACAGACACCACCCTTAGTAAAGAGGAGGCAATCAGTCCTAATACCGAACGCCCCCCAAGCCAAACAGAACCACCCTGGGCCCTCTCAAGGTTCACAGTTGAACGGGCGTTGAAGCGGATTAGGGCTGGAACGGCCACTGGTCTGGACGGCATGCCAGCGCGCGTACTAAAGTGCTTGGGAGAAGACTCGAGGGAACAGCTCGCAGAGATCCTCACGGCCATCATCGAAGGCGAGCCCATCCCTAAAGAATGGCATGAAGGGAAGGTGATTCTTATCCCCAAAAGGGGCGGAGATGCGAGGAACATAGAGGACTACAGACCAATAACGGTCACCAGTGTTATGTATCGCTTGTTCGCGGGGGTCATCAAAGCATGGATGAGTGGCTGGGCGGAAACCAAGGGACTACTGACCGAGCTTCAGAATGGCTTCAGGCCAGGCAGACGTCTGGATGACAATCTGTTCGTCGTCACACAGTGTGCAGAAATAGCTCGCAGGGAAGGGAGAACGCTGTTGTGCTGCTTCCTCGATGTTGAAAAAGCGTACGATAGCGTGCCGCACGGTCCTCTCTTTGCATGCCTGTCTGACCTTGGACTGCCCCGGCTGCTAATCTCCACTATACAACGGTTGTACAGTGACAATGTAGTGAGTGTGCAGTTGGGTGCCATAACTACTGGCCCAATTCATGTAAATAAGGGTCTGAGGCAGGGCTGCCCACTGTCACCATTGCTGTACATTCTATACGCATCCAGAATAGAGCGGGCCTTGTTGAACTCCAACCTCGGATTCAGCATGCGTTTCAGCACAACTAGTGCTGAAGAGAACTTCCACCTGCCTGGTTTGGCATTTGCAGATGATCTGGTGGTTATGGCAGAGAGTAACCAGGAGTTGCAATCCCTCCTCGACATCTGCCAGACGGAACTCGCGAGTCTTGGACTTCGATTCAACACTAAGAAATCGGCGGTTGTCCGTCTAACTGGAGGGAGTACCGATGCAGCAGCGTTGACTTTAGGAGGAGAACTGCTGGCCACGCGCAACGATTACAGATACCTGGGCGTCACCCTGTGTGTGGATGCAGCAAAATATAGTCTACACGAGACTGTGATTCGACAGACTGCGTTGCAGGCTCAACGAATCCTTCGTCGCCGATGCCTATGGGGTTGCAACCGATTTCAGATGATCCGGGACCTGTGGAAGATGGTTCACGTGCCGGGCCTGACGTTTGGAAACGCGGTAGTGTGCATATCGCCAACGACACGGGAGTGGTTGGAGCGTCAGCAGAGAGAGGTCGGCCGTGCAGCGCTCGGTTGCCATTATCGAGTGGCCAACGAGGCGATTCAGGGAGACGTCGGATGGTCCAGCTTTGAAGCTCGGGAAGCCGCCAGCAAGATTGCCTATCGGGGTCGTCTCACGCTCATGCGACGCACTCGATGGGCGCGCCGCGTGTTCGAGTACCTTTCGGCAACATGCATGAGGACTGACTGGACACGACGACTCTACCAGCTGGAGAAGAAGTATGGCTTCTTTGCAGAAGCCAGTCCTATTGAAACAGCAGCCAAGTGGACGGTCGAGGTCCGCATGCGAGTCAGAGAAGCAGAAGAAACCCGATGGCGAGAAGCTATGGAGGCGAAGTCCACTCTCGAGTGCTACAGGAAACACCAGGACAGCATCTGTGGGTCGCGCCTCTATGACAATAGCATTGGCAGCAGCCTCCTGTTCGAGGCGAGAGCTGGGGCTCTTCGCACTCTGGAGTACCGCAGAAAGTTTGATGCCACTGTGGTCAGCAACCTGTGCAGAGTTTGCGGCGTAGCGAGTGAGACACAGGAGCATCTCGTCCTTCACTGCAGGAGTCTCCCAACTTCTCAGGTGGAGGGTGCAACCCTCCCACAGGCGCTCGGGTTTCAAAGGCTTGATGAAGATGGAAGCAGCGACAATGGGGGGGGACGGTACGCGGTCGCAGCCACGAAAAGGCGGCTTACTGAGTGGTGGGCAACTATACGGCGGACTTAGGACCTAGACCACTGTGTGCGCGTCTCTTGCCTGTGTCGTTCAAGAGTGTGGATCCTTTTCTTGGTCCTTTCTTTTTTCTCTGTGCTTTTTGTTTTTCTTTTCCCACCTTTCTTTTTGAGGCCAGGACACTGAGTGTGTTCCCCCGTTGCAAAGGGGCCGGCCGCCATCACATCATCATCATCATCATTATCACGGGAGCAGGCGGTACCAGCTAAGCGTTTTTCATCTGCGGCCCATAGGGGCGCGTCAGTCGAGAGTTGTTCAAAACCTGCAACCACGGAGGAAGGAAAGGTTTCCTTCCTCCGTGCCTGCAACTGTACACCGCTATTTCGGAGGCTATGCAAAGTGTTGCGTTGTCGCACCATCCGCCACAAGTGACGCTAGCGACCGAAAACATTCTAAAATAAAGGAAAGAAAGAGTGTGGCAGCCGTTTTTCTTCTCATGCGGCAGGCATCTTCTAGAGAAGGCGTTGTCAGTACCAACGCCTCCTCTAGGAAGATGCTTGCCGTATGAGAAAAAAAAAAAAAACAGCTGCCATACTTTTTTTCTCTTTCATTTTGAAAATGTTCTTGGTCGCTAGCGTCACCTGTGGCGGACGGTGCAACAACGCAACACTGTACATAGCCTCCGAAACAGTGGTGCACAATTGCAGGTCTTGAACAACTCTCGACTGACGCGCCCTTATGGGCCGCAGATGAAGAACGCTTAGCTGGTACAACCCGTCGCCGCGATGATAGTGTCGGTCGCGAGTGCCACTGCGCGGAGCTTGTTTAAAACTGAAGGCAGGCCAACTCCGCTGGGAGTGCGAGCCATTCCTCAGGCATCTTTCTAGAGGAGGCGTTGTCAGTACCTAGGGCAGAGCCTAGGGAACTATGAATGAAATAATTTCAGTCAGTTTCAGTGAAGGGGAGTGAGTGAGTGAGTGAGCAAACTTTATTTAACCAGCGGATTGAGGCGTGGGCCTAAGCCGCACCAGGGGCGGTGGAGAGACCCTGTCTCTCAGCCGCCTCCCGTGCTCGCTGGATGGCCCATATTTGATCTGTCCGATCTGAGCTGATCAGCGCGGCTTTCCACCGCGCCCCAAGCTGTTCTGGGGAGACTGCATTGGCGTCCTGTATCTTTGTGCATTCCCATAACATATGCTCTAGGGAGGCGCGTCTCATGCTACATAGTTTACACGAGTCATCTGGGTATAGTTCCGGGTAGATGCGATTTAGGTGCTTCGGATTGGGAAATGTTCTAGTTTGAAGTCGCCTCCAGTCAACCTCCTGAGGTCTGTCTAATGTGGAGCTAGGTGGTGGAAATCTGCGCCTTGACTTTTGGTAGAATAGGATAATGTCGCAGAACCTAAACATTCTGTCCCTCTCCCACCACTCATCTCCTCCCAGTACCTCATGTGAAGCTCCATTGCGAGTGCGGTAAGTGAGACCTCGCGCTACGTGGTGAGCCTCCTCGTTGAGGTTGGGAATGAGCGACGCACACGGGGTGTGGGCTGGGAACCATATAATATACCTTTCTTCGAATTCCTCGGATGATATGAGATTTGCCTTGCGGAGGAGTATATTGGCTGCCTCGGGAGATATCCTTCCTCGTGCATAGTTACGGATTGCTGACTGCGAGTCGCTGATGACATACCTACACTTTGGGGAAATTATGGCCTGTGCAATAGCCACCTCTTCCGCGATTTCTGAATTATCCGAGCGTATGGAGCACGCGTTTACGCATTTGTGGTTGGTGTTTATTACTGCCGCAACGTAGGATTTGTGACTAGGGTACTCCGCTGCGTCTACGAGCAACGCTTCCTTGTCTCTGCCGTAGGCCTTAAGCAGAGTTCTAGCGCGGCTTTCTCTTCTGCCCTGATTAAATTCGGGGTGCATGTTTTTGGGCAGATTGGGGACCTGAATCTTTTCCCTGATCACCTTTAGAACCGACATTTTACTTCTTTGTTGCCTATGGTAATTTATCCCCAACTTGTCAAGGATACTCCGTCCTGTGCGCGTGCTGGCTAGCCTCTCCAACTGGGCAATCTGTTGCGCTTCTATCAACTCCTCTAAAGTGTTATGTAAGCCCAGTTGAAACAGTTTTTCGTTGCTGGTGCTATCTGGAAGGCCCAAAGCTTGTTTGTACGCCTTTCGTATGAGTGCGATGATATTGAGTTTTTTGGCTGTATACCAGTTTAGATATGCCGCTACGTATATAATGTGACTTATGGCGAATGAATAAATAAGCCTGATGACGTTAGTCTCTTTCATGCCTTGGTGTTTGTTGGTGACTCTCTTGATTAGCCGTATTGCGTTGGTGACTTTGGTTACTAACCTCTTGACAGTTTCACCGTTTGTACCCTTAGACTCGATGATGAGTCCAAGGACTATGATTTGTTGCACTATAGGAATAGTCCTGCCGTTTTTGGTGTGAATTTGGATCTCTTCGTAAGCACGGTCCCGGTTGTATCCCTTGGGTGGTCTGCCTTTAAGCGTGGGGCGATAGAGGAGGAGTTCGGATTTATCTGGCGAGCACTCGAGGCCAGTACCATCAAGATACTCCTCAATAGTGGTGACGGCCTCCTGTAGTCTGTGCTCTATCTCTCCGTCACTACCTTCACACGCCCAGATGGTGATATCATCTGCATATATAGAATGATGTATTCCGTGTATTGAGTTCAGCCGCGCCGGGAGTCCTATCATTATGAGATTAAACAGCATTGGCGATATGACCGAACCCTGCGGGGTACCAGCACTACCCATAAGCCTTTCCTCAGATCTCAGTTCTCCCATTACGATAGATGCCGTTCTGTCTGTTAAAAAGTCCTTGACATAGTTATACGCTCTTGATCCTAAGTTTAATTGGCAGATCTGATGTAAGATAGCCGTATGCGATGCTTTGTCGAAGGCTTTTTTAAGGCCTAACCCTAAGATCGCCCGGGTAGCTCTTGTTTTGTTACCTAGAATCTGCTGCTTAATTTGCAGCATGGCGTCTTGCGTGGAGAGCCGTGTGCGGAACCCCAACATGGAATCTGGGTAGATTTCGTTCTCCTCAAGAGAAGTGTTGATTCTGTCTAGAAAAGCGTGTTCCATCAGCTTCCCAGCACAAGACGTTAGTGATATGGGGCGTAAATTCGATAGATCGGGGGGTTTCCCGGGCTTGGGGATGAGGATTATTTTAGCTTTTTTCCGCTGTTTTGGTATAGTGCCCTCGGTCCAGCACTCGTTAATATATTGCGTGATGTTCTCTATGGCTTGGTCGTCAAGGTTCCGTAGTGTTCTGTTAGTGATCCCGTCTGGTCCCGGTGCAGATTTGGTGTTTAGCTTCTGTAGCGCGGCCCTGATTTCAGCCACAGTAAACTCCTCATCTAAGAGCTCGTTTCGGCCTCCGGAATATGGTCCGTGCTCTATGACAGGCATGGCGGGAATGTACGTGTTGCTAGCCTCAGCGATAAAGTCCTCCTCACTGCCGTTATACTGGTGCACCAGTTTACGCAAGGTTTGCTTGTGTGCTGATTTGGTGTTATCTGGGTCTAGCAGGTGTTTGAGCATGCGCCATGTCTGACCAGCATTCATTTGGCCATCGAGACTATTACTAATTTGGTCCCATTGCTGTTTGCTTAGCTGCTTACAATGTTCTTCGATCTGTTTGTTGAGCTTGGCTATGCGCTTGCGCAAGGGCCTGTTGTGCCTCTGTCCCCGCCATCTATTCTGTAGTGATTGCTTGGCCTCCCACATGTGTGCGAGACGGCTATCAATCTGCTCTAGGGGTGGACTTGAAGTGATACTTCGCGTTGCCTCGCTGACGTCGTTATTGACATCTTTGATCCAATCTTCTATATTGCTGATAGGGTCTTGTTTTTTCGCGTTTCTGACTTTCCGAAACTTATCCCAGTCAGTCTATCTAATCTGTCTCTGAATTTTGCGGCAGCCATGGTTTCTATCCTGATTTCTAATATTCGATGATCACTCCCCAGATCATCGAATGTGTTTTTCCATTTAGCGGTCCCCGCGTTACGAACTAACGTTAAGTCTGGAGTGGTGTCTCTTGCAAGCCCAGTTCCCATACGCGTAGGGGAGTCGGGGTCAGTGATGAGAGTTAAGCCTGTTTCTTGAATATCCTGCCATAACGTTTTTCCTTTGGCTCTTGTGTATCCGTATCCCCAAGCACTGTGTGCAGCGTTAAAGTCTCCACCTATGACGAGTGGATTGGGTCCCGCTATATCTACGGCCTTCTTAAAGAGAAGAAGGAAGCGTTGTCGTATGCGTGAGGGATTGCTGTACAAATTCAGAATAAATATGCTCGGAGATTTTTTTCTTTTAGGGGCAAGTTGTACGAGTATATGTTCAATTTCTGTGATGCGGGTGTCGTGGCAGATTGCTACGAGTCCCTTCCTTACTAAAGTGGTTAGTGTTCTAATATCCCCTGTTGAGGGGCCAATCGCCTGATATCCCGGTATCTTAGCTAAAGCATGGGTTTCCTGCAAAATTAGAACATCCGGTTTGGTTCTGTCTCTAAGGTGTTGTTGCAAGACTGCTCTCTTCCCCTCATAGCTCCTGCAATTCCACTGCCAAATAATTAAGTCCCTTTTTCTGGGCTTCCCTATTTTGAGTTGGCTATCGAAGAGGGAGGAGGGTGAAAGGAGGCAGGCCTCATGAAATTAGTTGATATAGCCACTGATGTGGTGCCCTGAGATAAGTGTGAATTTCCTTCAGTGCTTATCGGAAGATTGGTAGCTGGAAGTACCGGAGGTGTCCTAGGGTTGAGATTGGCTACGTTAGCTTCGAGTTTATCTAGTCTATTCATGATCATGGATATTGCAAGCGAGAGGTTGTTGGTTGCCTCTGCCTATTCCTTAACTGCTTACTGTATTTCGGACAATGTTTGATTAATGTTCGAGGTTTGCGCCGTAGTTTTGTCATTAGACGCCTGAGCTTTCCTTTTAAGAGGTGGCGGGGTACTGTCCTCGTCCATTCGGTTATCTGGCATTTCTTCGAGGCGCTCTTGGGCCGCGGAACGCATTTGACTAGAAGTTCTATTTGTGCAGTTTTTAAGACTTTGAATTTTCCGAGTAAGTTGTGATATCAATTCTCTAAGCTCAGCGTTTTCTTTTTTCAGCTCCGCTATATCACTGACATTATGCGCAGTCTCCCCCGAAGGCTCAGGGCACGTCCCTTTAGCCACGTCTGACCAGCTCACCGTGAATGCCGGGTTCCCTTGATGGCCATTGCCACCTTTGGCTTAGACCGGGATCTGGAACGGGATGTAGTGCGCCTTCTCGGTCCCGGAGACTGGGTGGTGTGGCCGCGGGGCGTTGCGCAGGACCAGGACCTTGATCTGAACCCAGGCGTGGCCCTCGTCCGGAATTTGGACCTCCCGCGTTCGGTTGGCTTGGTGGTAGGGGGGTAGTTCTCCTCGAGCGTCTCTTGAAATTGTCGGAACTACTGGCGTTGTTTTACGATGTAGGGTGTCTTGAACTTGGCCTTGCAGAGTTTGTCAGCCGTGGGATGATCCTTGCCGCACAGCTGAGATCGTGGCTGACAGTGGTGGTCCTCGCTCGGATCAGGCGTTCCACAACCCGCACATAGCTTGTCGTTTGGCCTCCAACACATGTCACTCCTGTGCCCAAGTCTGTTGCATTGTTTGCAAAAGTCAACTTGTTTCCTGTATAGTGAACAGCGTGTGAGCACTCCTCTGTACATAACGTGCGTCGGGATTCTGCTGCCGTCAAAAAGGACTATCACTGTCGTGGTATTGCCAAGACGTTTGGCTGCGATCGCTGTAGGATTTCGGGCTGTAATAATAGCTGCGGTGATGTCCCGTGGGGTTTCGTTCAAAGGAACTCCTTTGATTACACCTTTGGCAGTGAGTTCCGGGGCCGTCTCGTATGCTCCCACCTCATACAGCTTGTCGTTGGCTTTGATGTGCTTGATGCCTTGGTACTTGTCTGCATGGTCTTGGTTTGGGGTGCTAACGACCAAAATGTTCTGAAAATTATTCGGACAAATCGTGTCCGTCTCTTTTTCTTCATAAGGGATCTCGGCCGCTTCATACACAGCTTTGTCTAGCTCCGTTAAGCTGAGCTTGGATAGCTGCAGTCCTCCTCTTGGCCTTATAACTATCTTGAAGTCGCCTATCGGCAGTCTTGGCATTTTGCTGGCTCTGGTTATCCGGGATATCAGATTTGCACCGCGTGTTCTAGGTGTTCGGATAGGGCTAGGGCTACCACGGCGTTCCTGGCTACCTTTCTTCGCACGTTTTCTGTTCCGAACTTCTGTCCACCCGTTGCCTGTGTCATCTTCCTGTTGGGTGACGTCTTCGTCTTCCCGTTGGGTGGCGTCTTCATTCTGCTGCGATACCTCCATTATTGATGATTACGGCCTGTATGGCGCGAACGCCGAGGCCTGGCTATCGTGAGGCTGCCCCAGTCGACGCGGAGCGCCGGTCGTAGGAATAGTAGACGCTGCTTGGTGGGGGCTGGTTTTCGGTCGTAAAATCTCGAAAAATGATCACCCACCTTAGAATATGGTCTCTTCGGATTCTCGGTGACGAGAAGAATCAGATGGTATATAAATCCGAGCGGTTCCTGGCTGTATTCGCTGCAAAATCATTCTATGAGAACGGAGCCGACGTGAAGAGCGTCCATTCACCTCGGTGACCGCAGCGCCTCCTCTCCAGTGAAGGGGACGGTTATCGAATTAGGCGTGGAGGGGTCAAAGGTAGGAAATTGATGGACGAACATCGTCAGTATTAATCTGGTATCAGTGCTTCTTATTTCATCGTGTGCGTAGAGGCGTGTCCGCCTTCGGTAAATGTTCATAATCGCTCTCGCATGAGAGATAGTCGATCCCTTTTGCACCACTCAATGGTAGAGCTGTAACAGAACGATCAATGTTTGAATAACCGCCGACCACGCAAAGTGAGCATGGTACAGTCCGCCTAAACATATGATACAGTAACTGGTTGATACAGTAACCCACCTAAACATACATGTGGCGAGTGCCTGCGCGCTAGCGATACGTTTATTCCGACAATGAATAGGAAAGTTAAAGCATTGTTCAGCGCATATAGTTATAAAATCTCTTTATTTAGGAAAATACTCTCCCTTCCACTCGGACGCGCGTTTCCCTCCTCGATTCTCCTCGCACGCGCAGCCCCCGCATCTCAGCCACTCAAATGGATACAATAATAATAACAAACAAATCCACGCATCTCCACGAATCAAGTGGGCGAAGCCAGTGGGGTACGATCATTATCTCGCATGTTTCGACTACACCAGCGACACTATGGGGGGGGGGGGGTGGAATGTCACGGGTGGGCTGAAGCCTCCTGCCGAATTCTCGCCTGCCCCCTTCGTTCGCCCCCCCCCTTCCCCAACACCCCAAGAGCAAGCGTTGTCAAAACACAACGCGTAAGCTTTGCGCCTCCCTGTCGTAGGCACTGCGCCGTGCTCCCGACCGGGTTGCAGAAATTAGGTGCCTTTTCTCGTCTTCTAACCGCTACCACCACCACCTGTCACGCCCCTGAAGAAACGCAATTGTCGTCTGGGACCCCCCCCCCCCCCCCCCCCCCCCTCAGAAAAAAAAAAAAAGATCCTGGCGCACACAAGTTCCACACACAAGGTCAGTTCACACTGAGGCAAATGATTATACATATGAAACAAGCTAACTAAATATTACGCATTTCCTTTTGCGTGAAGGCGACATCACGTAGGTCAATATTTCCGTAAAATATTTGATTCTTCAAGAAACTTCTTGAAGGCGACAAGTGCTCTTTTTTGAAGATGTGCAGTTGGCCATGGACCTATTATTTCCATCACCGTGAAAGGCCACCTATATATAAAAGTTGCTAACTTGCTCGTAATACTTTTTATTGTGTCTCATATTTCGGGCACTCCAGAAGCCGCTCATGTACGTTTTGGTCAATTAAGGTGGCCGCACGAACAGTCTGTACTAGGCGCACGTTTTATCCTGTGCAGGAAGTGTCGCATAAATCCTGTACCAAGCCGTAGGGGGTGGACCGATGTTTCAAATTTCCCATTTACTCTTTAACTCTGATGGAATGCTTAGTTTTATGCAAAGGTCTATTAAATATAAATTTGAACTTTTAGATTTTTCGTCGAACCATTTGTATTTGGTGACGCTACAGGTTATCTGTCTAAGGAGTAGACGCATTTCTGTGCGTGAAATTGGCAGAAAAATTTTCCCTTCGTTATTGTGGGCCCTATTTGCCGCGGCATCCGCTGCAGTGTTTTCTGGAATACTGTAGTGACCTGGTATCCATTGAAATGCGATCTCGTGGTTCATTTCTCTTGCTTATGCGTGTTCTTTTAAGGTCTCATATAATAGGCAAGCGTTTAGACAGAGTTTTTTATCACTTTGCAGCGACGCTAGAGCGGCCTGCGAATCCCTAAAAATGACCCATTTTTGTGCCTCTTTTCCGCATGTTATGACGTGTAACGCGGTTAATAACAATTGTATCTGACGATGCTAGCTCTTGTGCACTTGGAGCCGTACTCTTACTAGACCAACATAACGGCGAAAGGTATCCGGTCGCTTTTGCATGAAGTGCTCTCACCACTGCAGAGCATAAATACAGCCTAATCGAAAAGCAAGTTCTGGCTGTAGCGTGGGCTGTCCAAAGATTCGACGAGTTATTGCGGGGCCTCAAGTTTATCATCGAGACCAATCACAGACCATTTGCCAAGCTGCTTGGTTCAGCTGACCTCGACGTCATGCCTACAAGGGTACAACGTTTTCGGATACGACTGATTCCGCACCAGTTCTCTAACAGATATGTACCAGGTAAATTCCTAGCCACGACGGACACTCTGTCCAGGGACCGTCAAGTCTCACCCAGTTTCAGCAAACAACGTGGAGGTATCCCAGGTACTTGCGGCTCTCCCTTCGACTTTATGTCTGGATAACTTCAAAGCCCAGCAGACTTTGGATAGAGAGTGCGCTACCCTAGCAGAATACTCTACTAGAGGCTGGCCCAGACATGATTGGTTACCCCTTAACATGATTCCTTTTCGGGAATATCGTAGAAACTTCTCTGTCTCTGAAGGCTTGTTAGTGATGGGGTTATGGTAGCAAATGTTTTGCGCAAGAACATGCTGGAATGACTGCACGATGACCATCAAGGCATCAACCGGTGTTTGGCTTTAGCCAGAAGTTGGCTCTGGTGGCCTGGCATCACTAGCTAATACAAGACAGCCATATCCAACTGTCGCTTTTGTGCTATTACTAGAATCTAGCCGGCTGAGCCTCTAATCAACCCCAAGGCTCCCTCCTCACCTTGGGAGCAAGTCACCATACACTTATTCCATATGGATGTTGAAGATTTCTTGCTGGTAGTGGACCGCCGCTCTAGATATCCGGAAGTAATTTCACTGCGATCCACTTGGGCTGATGCGGTCATCCTCGCAACGAAAAGCATTTTTGAACGACATGGCATTCCAGATACCGTGATCAGCGACAATGGGCCACAGTTTGCTTGTACAGAATTTGGGAACTTTGCCGAGGTATATAGATTCCGGAACATTACAAGTAGCCCCATTATCCGCAATCGAACGGGGAGGTAGAGTGAATAGTTCAGACTAATAAGGGCATATTAAAAAAAGCCATGGATCCCTTCTTAACCTTATTCGCTTACCGTAACACCTCAGACATCTGTGGCTATACTCCAGCTGAGCTCCTGATGGGACGCTCCCTTTGAACGTGCATCCCAGTTCTGAGAAAGAAGCTCCAGCTGGACTGGCCGTCCACCAATGACTTTGAAGACAGGGACAAAAGACAACGACAAGTGCAAGCCAGGAACTTCGATACTCACTATGCTGCAAAGCATCTCCGTGCCCTAAATGAAGGAGAAGAGGTGTGGCTGCAAGACGTCAAAGTGTGGGCTACAGTTCTGAGTCCTGCTCAAAGACCACGTTCTTATGTGATCCAGACGCCAAACAGTGTTCTAGTCAGGAGTCGTAGACATCTTGTCTTAAAGGGACACTGAAGAGGTTTTGCATTCGCGAATTTATTGCGAATGCAGTATCTGCGACCTCTCACAACATGTCTACGGATGTTTTTTTTTTCTCGCGAGGTTCGAGTAAACAACAAAATTGCTGCCATCTGTAGGCCGTTGTGTGCATAGCCGCCATGTTAGAGAATCCGCGCGGCGCAGTACGCACAGGTCCGCGTGTGTTTACGTAGACGTATACGTAAGGCGTATCGACGTGAGGCATGTATTGGCTGATAACCGCAATGCCGACGTATTTCTGCGTCACACAGATACGAACTCTGAATGCTGAAGGGGAAAAAGGTAGAGAGAGAGAATAAAACATTCATTTGCGACCGAGGAAAGAATGTCGGTGAGTGAGTTCCTTAGTCCGGGATCCCATTGGCACGGGCCGCTGTCCTCGCTCGTCTCACGAGGGCCTCTTTGGTCTTCGGATCCGAGCTGGACAGAGCTGCCTCCCACCTTACAGTGTTGTGCTGTGCTCTGGGTTGTAGAGGTGGATTGTGTGGGTATTCCCATACCTTCTGGTACAGGGTGGCTGTTTTAGTGACGCAGAACCTGCACTGTGGTATATGTGTCGGGATCTATCTTGGACAGTATGTACGGAGTGGGGTAAGACGAGGTCTGCAGGCGACGCCACGCTACCTGAGATTCTTTACTGGGCTTTGGCCCCAGGGGCGGAAGTTTCTACCTTTCGAGTCTTTGATGTTCTAGAATATCTGTCCATGTTAGGAGCGGGTCCATACGCATAGCCGAGGGTGGGTGCGATATGCCGGGGTCGGAGGTCCGGAAGAGAAATTCTCGGGTCGAGGCATGGGCGAGCTCATTGCCTCTAACACCGCAAAGGGCGGATATACATATCAGCTGCTTTCTTTCGCCCTCTGAGCGTAAGGACGAGAGTTGTGTAAGAAGTCAATGCGCAATGGGGCCAATGTAGCCTTTACAAAAATTTTGGTAGGCTGCTTTTGAATCTGTCAGAACGAAAGTGGACCTTGGGTTTCGTAGGGCGAGGGAGATTCCTGCTTCTTCCATACTAGTTGTGTCGATCTCTGTCCTGGGCTGATATACAATCAACCTGTTTTCCACAAATGAAGCTTGCTGTATATTTGCCGTTCACTGGTCCAGCTGCATCGACAAAGAAGGCGCCCTCAGTATCTGAGTAGGTGTCGTGAACTTTTGCCCGTGCCCGACGTCGATGTTCGTGGAACTGAGGATGCAGCCCCGCCGCGGTGGTCTAGTGGCTAAGGTACTCGGCTGCTGACCCGCAGGTCGCGGGTTCGATTCCCGGCTGCGGCGGCTGCATTTCCGATGGAGGCGGAAATGTTGTAGGCCCGTGTGCTCAGATTTGGGTGCACGTTAAAGAACCCCAGGTGGTCGAAACTTCCGGAGCCCTCCACTACGGCGTCTCTCATAATCATATGGTGGTTTTGGGACGTTAAACCCCACAAGTCAAGAACTGAGGATGCATGTTGCGTGGAAGTGGTTTGATGATAAAGTCCTGCCTCCATTCATGTGGGATATGTTGTTTTCCCCTTCTCTCAATGGGGAAAAAGGTAAGCCGTAAACTTTGTCCCCCACCCCCCCTTTATTTTCAAGCTGATGGCGTTTCCAGCGTGAGCTCCGGCCACTGCTCCCGAAATACGTGTTTGCGTTCTCCTTTCTACGAAACAAATTAAGTACGCTTCAGTACCGTTGCTCCCTCCTCAGAACGAACCGATGACGCGCACTTGCTTCTAATTCAGCGTGTGCCGTTACCCCAACATAATAAACAAAACACATTCAACGAAATGTAGGCACACGCAATTAGCTGCGATAAAGATCGTTGCATGAATGTGACTTCAGCGTGAAATGTATGAGTCGCCTTCACTTGGTAAATGGTTGCTAGCGAAAACGTTGCAAAGACTGCCTTGCTTCAGCGTGCAGCAATTTATGGGAACACGAATACAAATGCCATTGCACGTCTTACTTGTATAGAAATGAGAACGCAAACACGTATTCCAGGAGCAGTAGCTGGAGCTCATGCTGGAAACGCCATCAGCTTGAAAAAAAACAGGGGACAAAGTTTACGGCTTACATTTTTTTCTTCAGCACTCCGAGTTCTTATGTTATTCTTAAAAAAGAAAAGAAAAGTGAGCCCCGTAACTGTCTGCATCACAGTGCGACACCTCAACAGTAGCTCACGAGGGATGTGGGTAAGGAGGGATTAAAATGATAGGATTAAAGGAATAGAGATAGAGGGGGAAGGAGAGAGCGTGGCATAGGGACAGCGACACCCAGAAGCAAGTAGAAGATAGAAAAGATGTACACGGTCGCAGGAGTCCGAGGACGGGGCACCACTCAGCGAGAGCTCTTGTCGGCGGCAGGAGATGACGTAGGGTGAGCCAGTCGGACAGAGCTGCGCTTTCATCGGAGATCGCGGGGGCACAACCGGTCGGCACGAAATACAGAGAGCGAGTCATGTCGCATGAACTGAAGTGACTTAGAAAAGAGAAAAGAGGAAGAAATAAGCGCAGTTTCGTTACTGCCTCTCTCAAACGAGAGCACCTCCACAGTTCCGCGCTGGGGATGGGGTAATTGGAATTAAAGGGACACGAGAAAAGAGGCAAGAGAAAAGTAGAGGAAAAAAAAGGCGCATTCGATCTGCCAGAGGCGCGCGCGCAAGATTACCCGCATGTCACACGTAGTTGACAGAATACCCCCAAGAAGGCTGAGGGTACAGTGATGTGCACGTTTTAACACGGGCCAGGGAAGAACTAACGAAGTGCAGCCGGTTCGTCCAGGGAGAGGCCAAACCGATGAGCCATGGACTCGAAGGCGAGCAGAGACACAACACAAAGATTGTACTCGTGGGAGTGAACTGGGAGGGTCATGAGCACAATTCGAAGTCCCGAAGCAAGACCAGTCAAGATGTCATTCCTGGTTTTGATGTCAAGTTCCTGCGAGGTCGAGGAAGCGGTCTCAGGCGTCGCGCTTCTGGGTACGGCGACAGGAACTGGCGGTTGGGAAAAAGCGCGTAGTGTCTGCGTCGCCGTCGAGTGCTTTTGGACGACGGCAGGGGCCGGCTGAGTTGTGCATGAGGGCGAGGCCATAGTCGTTGTAGTGGGGACGACGGGCGCACTCGTTGTAGGACGAGGGGCGGCCTTCGAGGTCGTGTCGCGGGTACCAACGATTGCATCTTGGAAGGAGCGTTTCTTGATGATGGAAGCGCTGCTGCCAGGGGTCCTAGCGTGCTCCAGGGCTTGGCGGTGAGTCACGGTGCCGTCGGTTGAGGCCATGATGACCGCGGCCCTGCGATGGTGATGCGACAGCACGGCTTGGTTGCAGGATATTTTCCGCGACAGTTTATCCAGTGGGGGTTTGCTGCACACGAGCCTGGGGCGTGCTTGATGCCGCAGCGCCGGCACTGTTCGTCTCGAGAGCAGGTGGCGGTTGCGTGCCCGAAGCGGCTGCAACGGGAGCACAGCAGGGGCCGGGGCTGGCGGGGTCGAACAGGGCGCCTTTGCTTGTAAAGCAGTATATCCAGCGGGACGGTAGTCCCAGCGAAGGTGAGGGTGAGGCAGTTGCCTCTTCGTACACCGGACACGAGGGGCACTAGTGAAGCAATGTAGTCGGCGACGTCCTCGAAGGAGATCGTTGCTCCACTCCAAAACCACGCCAACTCAGGTGTTCAGGTCGAGTTATTTGGCTCGAACCTTGGTCTCGCAGATCGTCCAAGCCTGGAGTAGGTCCGTCAAATGGGCGGTAAGGTGGGTGTCGACAATAACGAGGTTGCGCCGGAAATTGACCCGCACACGCTGGGTGGTTGGGAACCCCGAAAGAAAGGCGGCGATTGCATCCCTCGACGCCGCCAGGAAATTAGCCTTCTTCCCGACGGGCCGAAAGACGATGGTGGCCGCACATTCACTCGAAGGAAGGTCGCCAACGACGTGGGGACTATCGGAACGCGGACAGGTGCTTTGGGGCACGCCACGCGCACTGGGGGCAGACGCCGTTTGCTCGGAGGCCGCAGTAGAAGGACGAGATGAGGAAGTGTTGCTGCCAGGGGGGTATCCCTCGCAGAAAGCCACGGCCTTGGCAGGAGACGAGGAAGCTTTGGTCTGCACCTTCGCTTTGCTCGAAGCCGGGGAGAGGGTGGCAGTGTGATGGCTGCTGACCTTCTGTGGCTGGGTTTTCTTGGAGCGTGCCGGCTTGTATTGTGCCTGCTGCTGCTGTGTTGGCACTGATGATGATGCCGAGGCTGCCACGACGGCATCCTGCTGCGTTGTTTTCTTCCGGTTGCCTCGCTGAGGTGCCATGTAGCCCTTAAAAGGGCTGCGCGCCAAGAGCGCGGAGCAAAGATCGGGGTAAAGACGGGAGCGCAAGAACACGCGTCCTTCTCAGCTGAAATCTCATCTGTCCGCATTCAGAGTTCCTCTCAGTGTGCTGCACGAGACGCAGCAATACGTCGGCATTGCGATTATCAGCCAATACACACCTCACGTCGATATGCCTTACGTATACGTCTACGTAAACACCCGCGGACCTGTGCGTACTGCGCTACGCGGAGCATCTAACAGACTCACTCGCTGGATTTCATGCCGACCGGTTGTGCCCCTGCGATCTCCGACGACTGCGCAGCTCTGGCCGACTGGCTCGCCCTACGCAATCTCCTGATGCCGACGAGAAGTCTCGCTGAGTGGTGCCCCGTCATCGGGCTCCTGCGACTGTGCCCATCTTTCCTATCTTCTCCTTATTTCAGTTTGTGGGTCTCTCTGTCCCTGCCCTATCTCTATCTATATCCCCATTTAATCCTCCCTATCCGTTTAAACCCTCCTTATCCTCCCCATCCCTCGTGAGCCACTATTGAGGTGTTGCACTATGATGCAGACAGTTACGGGGCTCACTTTCTTCTTCTTTTCTTTCTTTTAAGAATCACCCCCCCCTTTTAACATGACGGCTATGCACACAACGGCCGACAGATGGCAGTAATTTTGCAAAATCGGAAGAACAGGTATCTGAACCTACAGAGATACAACGCGGGCTTTGACAGGGATGTCCATTGTCCCCTTTGTTATGTATCTGCAGGGACTAGAAGCAAAATTAGAGGAGAGTAGACTCGGCTTCAGCCTCTCTTTTGCCAAGCAAAGAAAACACATTGAACAGTTATTACCAGCATTGATTTATGCAGATGATATTGTAATAATGGCCGACAACAAGGAAGATCTGCAGGTATCGATAGGCGTCTGTGGTAATGAGGGAGTTAGGTTAAGTTTGAAGTTCAGCAGGGAAAAATTCATGGTTTTTAATGATAACAAAGGCAGTGAGCATAAGAAACAGGAAGTGACGCTTGAAATAGTGGATAAATACAAATATTTGGGCGTATGGATAAATAACGGGACTGAGTACCTAAGGGAGCACGAAAGATGACTAAGACTAAGGGAGCACGAAAAATGACTAAGAGTAACAGGAATGCAGCTGTAATAACAAATAGGGTACTGTGGAACTACAATAGGTATGACGTTGTGAGAGGGATTTGGAAAGGTGTCATGGTCCCGGGTTTGACGTTCGGCAATGCGGTCTTGTGCACGAAATCAGAAGTTCAAGCAAGATTAGAAATTAAGCAACGTGGCATAGGTAAACTTGCTTTGGAGCACACAGGAATACCCGAAATCAGGGGGTACAGGGTGACATGGGTGAACATCGTTGCAGGCAAGCTATAGCAGCAAGATAGAATTTGAGAAGCGATTGAGAAAAATTGGAGAGGAGCGTTGGGCTAGAAATGTTTTCAGCTACTTGTAAATGAAGAATATTGATACTAAATGGAGGAAGCGAACTCGAAAATTGTCAAGCGAGTATTTAGACAACAGCAGAATACCAAGCCAAAAGGAAACATCGGTTAAGAAGAAGGTGAAGGAAACGGATAGGGACATGTGAAAGATCGGAATGCTTACGAAATCATCAGTGGAGACCCATCGAACTTTCAAGCAGGAAATTGCAAAAGAAAATATCTGCGATTATTCTCGGGGTAGTTCTGTGCTGTTCGAGGCTAGAACGGGAGTATTGCCGACGAAGATGTACCAAGCCAAATACGAAGGCACATACACGTTATGTAGTGCGTGTGGAGATGAGGAGGAAACGGCTGAACATTTGATGTCCTGTAAAGGGATCCACACTATAGTCAGTGGTGTAGCCAAGGGGGGGTTCAAACCCCTCGAAATTTTTCGTCAAACACCCCCCCCCCCTGCCACTTACTCAACTTATTTTTTTTGTCACTTCGCACTGACATAATTTAGAAACTAAGTGCTGCTGCTATCACAATATCATTGCTGGGCGCTTTTACAATGAATAATGTCTGCATACGAAAAAAAAAAAAAACGTGTCGTGGTGTTTCTCAAGGCTTAGCACTCTCTGAGATTTTGGGAAGGAATCTCGGCCGCGAGTGTTTTAAGTTGGCTCGGCGACGGGATTAATGCTCAAGTGGTGGAATATTCGTACCCGCCGGAACAGATCTTGCCAGAGTCGATCACTATAATTTTTTAATAGGAAGATTCTAGTTTTATTGCGAATAGCCAGACACAGTCCAAGGTCTAATAGGTCACGTTCAAGCATATTACAGTGTGGCTCTTCGTACGTGTGCTAAGATATACTCAAGACAACGAATAACATTTCTATTTAGCCTTTGCACGTCCTACTAACATCTAAACACACACACGTGCACACACGCGCACGATTCTATTTATACACCTAACTCGGCTTTTACGCTAAAGTGCAATAAATATCTTTATTATGCCCTAACGTCTAAGGCACTTCAAAGTGTTGTTTAGTGACGAAGGTGCAACACAGCTAGGCAAACGTGCAGGCTAATCACTGCCTTAGAAATACCTACTAAAATACTCATCGTGTAACTTAGGCTCATAAATAAAAAATATGGTGGTTATAAACCTAAAGCAGCGTAATGAGAAATGCAGTGTGGGCAGCAGTAGTGAGCACAAGCTTTATTGTTCAGCACTGTGGCAAACAGCGCAAGAATAAGGAACATAAAGCGGAAAAAATATACGACAAATTATATATATCGATTCACTTCATCTGTTTCCTTGTTTACATTGACATGACCAGAAGGGCACACCGAGCACTTTCTGCAACTAGCAATATGACGCCCTACAAGAAATGTACAGAATGAAGAAACATGAGTGGGCATTTTATCACGTAAAATTACGAGCAATATACATAGTAACCATGATTTTTTACAAGAAATGAAAGAAAATCTGTGCAAGCAATGTCTCAAGCAGCAAACAGGCACATTACATAGCATAATACTGTTAATTATCTTTTTCATTTGACACGAAGATTATCCTGCGCATTACATGCCATATTATATATGCCCCATATGTTACCCAAAATTTGCGAGAATTTTCACATGCAAATTTGGGTTGTTGCATTGCCGTATCCTTTCGTATCCGCGAACCACGTCTGCAAGTGAAAGGTGCCACTGAAAAGCGAGGAGTAGGCCACGGGAGAGAAAGGAATCACTCTGCCATGCCGTCAAAGTGATTTTCAGCAATAACTCTCATACAGTTGAACTTGCTTCATTACAGCTGGACGAAAAGTAGCGCATACGGATTTTACCAAAACGGTCTTTTTTACTACCCGCCAGGGTGGTCCAGATTTAGGTGCATGCTAAAGAACCAAAGTGGTAAAATTTTCGCAGCACCCACTAAGGCGTCTCTCGTAGTCATACCGTGCTTTTTGGATGTTAAACCCCTTCAATTGATCATTAACGACTATGTTTTTATTGTTGATCAGAACATCTCAATCCAATAATAACATCAGCTAACTTTCATCGTTGATTGAGCTGGTGCCTATGGTTGATATCACACACACATTCAATTGAAGCCGTCTACGTTCGCGATAAAGAACAGAGAGAATGTCTTCCAGGCGGACTTTTATTTCACGATGGATGTTCAGAGAGTTATGCAAAACAATCTTTCATTTGTTGTCGTAGCTCCCAGGTCCAAATTTAGGCGTCTCAGCGATGACAAAAAAAAAAGTGTTCTGCTTCAGCTGTGCTCACCAGCAGAGTTTTCAGAATCTTTAGAAGATGGTGCTCGTTTGGGAAGAATGGTTCTGGGCAATCGTCAACCACTTGCATCGCAGACATGCTCAGCATTTCTCGCTTCTCTCGCTTCCATTTGGCAACCCATACTGCTAACTCCACTTGCAATGCCGAAGTTGAGATAATGTTCGAGCACACGTCAGTAAACTTCTCGACAGTGGGAAGAGTGACGGATTCGGGAATATTCTGTGGCAGAAGCGAAGAAAGCATCTACAAGGTGTGCCGATGACTTTTAAAGCGCTCATAGAAGTGGTATATTAAATAGACCAGAAAAGGCCAGAAATACTGAAAGCATAAAGTGCTCTTCCGCGCCAGCCACTGCCACGCTACTTCGATGAAGCTGCCTGCCTGTGACAAGCGGTATTCTCATTTTCACCAGTTGTCAAGTGTGCACTGGGAGCAGCGTCGCTTTTCGGGGAATAGTCATCAAGTTATACCGTACGGCGTTTCGGTGCGACTATTGAGTATCATAGAAGGGCGCTGATTGACTCGGGACACGAACTACCAAGCAGTACGTATAGACTGCGTATTTCAAGGGGGTGACTTCGCATTGCTAGGAAGGAACGAGTTCAGCAATGTTCGGGCAGTGACCCTGAATGCAAGAAACGAGAACTTAAGCGACGATACATGTCGGCTGATAAAGTTCTACCTTAAACACTAGCGCGCGTTTCTCGCCTGGCGGAAGGATTTGAGGGTATACGTTTCCTCCACTTCTCTTCAGGTACCGGTAAGGTTACGCTCGCCCAGTATCTTACTCTGCGTGAAATGTCTCACGTTTGTGATTTCGCCCACACGGAAGGCTGGTAGTTTCTGTCGTGTTGTAATGAAATACCACAAACGTGAATGAACGCGAAGGAGTTGATGTCAGCAGTGAAATTCCAGCGACTCGCATCAGAATGCCCGAAACAGACAACCAACTGGCATGGACGGTGCATAGGAGCGTAAATCCTCGTGTTGCATTCGCTGGCAGTTCTTGTCGGAGTTCACGCGTTCTGAAAAATGACTTATGGTGCACTGTGCTCTGAACAACTCCAGCGTTCATCCATTCATCACTGGTAAACCAATCACTGAAACTTTTGTTTGGTTTGAGGATGCTCCTGTTCACGCCGATGTAAGGGCTGGAAACATGAATGCACGTATGCTGCGAGGTGAAATATTAATTTATTTGTTTATTAATTTATTTACAATACCTCAAAGGCCCCAATGAAGGGTTTTACATGAGGGGTGGGCCATTACAATAGATTTAAGGCATAGATGTTCGATCGCTGCTTTGAAGTTGTTGATACTGGATTGCTATACAACGTGAGGAGGAAGGCCATTCAAATCTTGCGTGGCCTTGACAAAAAAAGCTGAAAGGTGCGCAGTTTGAGCACTTGGCAGGTAAATAGCTATTCCATGATTTATGCGGTCTGAATGACGATGGGCTGGCTTGGTGATGAGAGTACGAGGTGATCCAGCCAGCCAGCCAGCCAGCCAGCCAGCCAGCCAGCCAGCCAGCCAGCCAGCCAGCCAGTCAGTCAGTGAAGGAACTTTAGAACTTTATTTGGTCCTGAGAGGACGAGAATGTCCCCGTCAGGGGGTACTGTCAGGGGGCCCCACCCACGATGGCGCCGGGAGGTTAAGGCTCTCGGCGACTTCGCGGGCTCTCTGGACAGCCATTAGCTGCTGGTCAGAAGTTATTATTATTCGGCAAGTCGTTAATATTATTCGGCAAGTCGTTAATATATATGAGGAAAAGCAAAGATCATAGAACCGTGCCTTGAGGCACACCTGAAATGACGGGGCGTAAAGACGAACAAAGATTATTAGCGTAAACGAACTGCTGGCGGTTAGTTACAAAGTCCCAAATCCAACGGAAAACTAATGGGTAAAGGTTCAGACAGGAAAGTTTTAGGAACAAGCGTTTATGAGGAACTTTGTCAAAAGCTTTCTCAAAGTCTGAAAAGAGTGCGTTTACAGGTATATTTACATCAATGCTAGAGCTAACGTCGTTAGTAAACAGAGCTAGTTGAGTTTCGCATGAAACACCTTTCTGAAAGTCATGTTGGTTTTTATGAAAAAAATGAGGAGGTGGGAGAAAGTTGACTACGTGGGAATAGATTACGTGTTACATTATTTTAGAGCATACACTTGTGAGCAAAATGGGACGATAGTTTTTTGGTGAGTGCGAGTTACCTTTCTTTAGGATTTGAATGACCTTGCCTACCTTCCAGTCTTGGGGCACCACTCCAGATGAGAGTGATTGCTGGAAAAGGTGAGATAAAATCACACTTGTTACAAGTTTAGTGTTCTGCAATATTTTTATGTTAATTGCATCTATACGAATTGATAAAGTGAGCTTTAATGAGTCCATGATTTTGGAAATACCATTGACTTGAATAATAATTTTGGACATTGTCGGGTGGCATACAAAAAGGGCATGGGGAAGGTCACCGTCTGGTTCAATGGTGAATACAGAACAGAAGGTTTCATTCAATACTTGCGCAGTATTGTGTTCGGGAATTGAAACATTTTGTTCGTCTCGTAGTGTAATGTTCGATGAAGGGGCAATAGATGATGGGTTAATTGTTTTCCAGAACTGCTGAGAATTTTAGGAGCATATCAGGTAAGGTAGAAGAATAGAATGAACTGTATAGTTCTGAATCTGTTGACGTAAAGAAAAAAGTCGGCTGCAGGCTTGCAAACATCAAAAGACACCTTGCCACAACGCTATCGTTTCAGGGAGCCGAGTGACGAAAGCTGCAAAAAAAAAAACGAAAAAATTCCGCGTTTTTTGCACGTATTCAAATGTTTTACCGCATATACGCAGTGACAAAGCTAGTTTTATCTGAGTAGGTATAGTTCGGTCACACGTTCACTTTTGATTGGGACAAAGTGAACATTTCTCATCAATGATTAGCTTGCCCTCGCAGATTGCACAATATAACCTCTACGATTGGAGTACTTCATTGCTATCAAGTCACAGTGCAACTGAAAGTTTGCCCCCAAAAATAACGTGTGCAAAATCGTGTTGCCAACGTGCAGCATATCTTACGAAAAATTACTTATTGCGTATCGCAGACATGCTTGGATTCGAGCAGTAAGCTAAAAAAAAAAGTTGACTAAATGCTACCACTGCGTCGGGGCTGCTTGACATGCCGAGTTTAACATAAAATCATCCCCATAGGCATGAAGTCACAGACATCGGCAGCGAAAAATTCGCTCAGCAAAGTAAGCAACACCGAAATGTAATTATGACTGTACAAAAACATGCTGCGTTCCTCTCATCCCTTGTTGTAAGCGGAACCCTCCTTGACCTGCGAAACGTGCTTCGCCTGGACGAGGATTACGCCCTATACGCTTAACAGAAATTGGTGATTAACGATGTCTGCTTCGATGGGGCGCTTCATGGCAATAATGCCTTTTCGTAGACTAGTCCATTCAATAGTGCGACGAGAGGCCGTTGCTCCGAACGGTCCCTGTACCTGTCGTTCACTGTGTTTAGAGTACTTCTTACAGTACTGCCCGCCCCCGTGGTCTATAGTGGCGAAGGTACTCGGCTGCTCACTCGCAGGTATCAGGATCGAATCCCGGCTGCGGCTGCTGCATTTCCGATGGAGGCGGAAATGTTGTGGGCCCGTGTGCTCAGATTTGGGCGCACGTTAAAGAACCCCAGGTGGTCGAAATTTCCGGAGCCCCTCACTACAGTATCTCTCATAATCATATGGTGGTTTTGGGATGTTAAACCCCACATACCAATCAAACATTGGCTGTCCTCTCCTCACTTTCCTGACAGTGACGTCATGGAGCTTCGACCAATCACTGTGGCGGCGAGACTCGCAATGACGTCCCCAGCACCTGTTTGTTTTCGGCAAAATAAAATTATTTGCATTAGTTCATACAAAATTTCGGCTTGATTTTCGAGTTCGTGGCACGAAATTACGTATCATGACACCATAATCTCGTTCTTTATTAAAATTGTTTCAGCATTCCTTCAAGCGTCAGTTCCCCGTCTGCATTATGCACTCTCCATCCGCTTCTTCGAGGAATACATCCAAGGCACCCTCGCCCGTACAACAGACAGAAGACTGCATGTATGTTCATGAACGTACCGTTGAATCTCCAGGCCTGGTGTGAGATGCTGCAGGTGACCACAGTCAGGATGCCTTAACTGGTCAGTCTGCGACGGACAACGAGCTGCGTGAAAGTACACCAGTTCAGGGGTCTCCTGGTGCTCGGTATTCACGTTTTAGGGGACGTTTGAAGACTCCACGCAGACTGAGGCTCTGACCTTGTGACTGATTTGTGCGTGTTTTTGCATGACTGTAGGGTTTTCTTAAACATAATACATTCCTGCTTCGGAAGGGGGGGTATAGAGAGCGTGTATAAATGGTAACTGACTAGTCGCGCCCTCATGGTAATGTAAGGAGTTGGAGAAAATAAAGTGGGATTTTCGGAACGCGATTCTCGTGCGTACGGTGGCCTCTTGCGAAGTGCCGCGCTTGCACTTCGCAGCGGAGCGTTTCGACAGTCTCCTGGCTGCCTGACCAACAGTGAACTCCCGCATTTTGTATCTCAGCTCCACGTATACGGCACGTAATAAATGTTTCTTCTCCTTCAATATTTGATTTACTGTAAGAACGCGCAGTGCTTCATTTCAGATTGTTAACGACGGCCACGCTGACGCATGGAGTTTCATCAGAATATTCAACATCTGAGGAAAACCTCATTTTTATGCTAAGTATGCATTGCTGCAGATAATACGCTCATCAGAATGCGGCTATATTAAAAAAAACAGGCTCCATATCTGCATGTTTCACTGCAAATGTCGTCGAAAAACGATAGTCTTGCGTGTGGAGAGAGTGAACAAAACGTTTATTTAATGTTCTGCGCGAGAAAATTGGTGAATTGTATTCTGGAAGTGCTGCGTTGGAAAGTTTTGATCCGTGCAGCGAAGGCGAACGAGCGCATAGAGGCACGTAAGACACGTGCGCTCTCTGGCAGTTATCTTCGAAAACGAAGGAAGGCGTGCGCGCGCACGGAGAAAGATGCGCGCCTGTCTTGATAACGCGATAAGGTGTAGAATGCAAAGCGACGGGCAGGTGCCACCACCGTGTCGTCTTAGCAAAACGTTGGAAACACTACCCTTTTTGAGCGTCGCGTTTCACTGTCAGCGCAGCGTGATAAACGCTACCGTCCTTAGAATTACTTATGTGTGATTGATTGATTGATATGTGGGGTTCAATGTCCCAAAGCCACCCTATCATTATGAGAGACGCCGTAGTGGAGGGCTCCGGAAATTTCGACCGCCTGGGGTTCTTTACCGTGCACCCAAATCTGAGCACACGGGCCTACAACATTTCCGCCTCTATCGGAAATGCAGCCACCGCAGCCGGGATTCGAACCCACGACCTGCGGGTCAGCTGCCGAGTACCTTAGCCACTAGACCACCACGGCGGGGCTACTTATGTGTGCTGTTATGACCGGCGTCAGCAGGCGCCATGCTGTCGCTGAGAAGCGTAGCCGGGCCGCGTTCCCACGCCTGGAACTCCAGTTTTCTCGGAACCAGCGTCCAGAGATGACGGGGGAGCGGCGCTCTTTTAATCCCCAAACAAGTAGCCGACTCGCCGAATGTCTATGCTCGCCAGCTATTGTCCCTGCTAGCCGGCGGATGAGACGTCCTGTCGCCACGAAGCTGTAAGCCGTTCCGGAGGGGACAACAAAGAGCGTATTCCTTTGAAGAAACGGCGACCGCCGCCACAAAGTGCCCGGCTAATTGAGCGGACCGTTTGGCGGACCGTTTGATGTCTGCTGTCCGAAGCTTGGGACCCCTCGACCAGCGACATACACGACGAGCAAGAGCCTCTCTGGCGCCACCTTTAAGTGCAGTGATCTTGACTCGAAATTGGATGTTCACGTGCGCCGTGCCTGCTCGTACCTTGCACCGGTCGTGTGTGTGTGATTGGTGTTCCCCGCAAGAAGGAGGAGCCCGACAGGGCTTATAAGGACGCCGCTGAGTGCGGGACGTCGCTCTGAACCAAGAAAAGGTTCAACCACCACGTTCGTAGTTTGTGAAGGCTCTGAATCAAGTAAAGGTTCAACCACCACGTTCGTAGTTTGTGAAGGCTCTGAACCAAGTAAAGGTTTAACCATTACGCTCGTGGTTTGTGAACTCTTAACCTCATGCTGTAAATATTTGTAAATAGTGCCATAAACCTTGTTTGTTTTTCGTATCCCCATCTTGTAAGCGCTCGTTTCCTCAACCCGAAGCTACACCACGCTACGACTCAGAACCCCGAGTCACGACAACTGGTTGGCAGCGGAGGGATTCGAAGCTACAAGGAACAACAACAGTCGGCCCAGGAGAAGCAGCTGGCTTGAGACATGGATCACGTATGGGTGAGTGCTTGGCTTTTCCTTTGAGTGAACCAGGTTCTAAAAGAGGGTTAAATTTTAGAACTGGTAGTTAACTTTGCCGAAAGACTCAGTTTCGCCGTTTCGGGAAGTTATTTTTGGAAGTAGCGAGCACTCAGTACGATCATGGACTTACGGGAGCTGCAGAAGTCGGACTTGTTGCTGTTGTGTGAGGAATTGGGGATCGATACAAAGGGTTTGGCACGAAAACCCATAATCATTCAAGCGATTAATGATTTGGGGGCTGATGATGAGGAACTAAGTGAAGAATGGGACCTCATCATCGAAAGAAAACTAAGAGCAGCTCAGATGGAAGGAAAGAGTGAAGACGAAAGAGAAGGCCTCAAGCTAAAGTTTTTCAAACAAGACTATGAGTTGCGTATGAGAATGGGACCCCAGCGAGGAGTACTTCTCGAAAAGGAGGCAGAGTTCGAGATGTCTAGGTACATGCAGCCATATGAGGTATCATGGGATATGGGCCTGTATCTCAGACTCTTTGAACGAAAGTGTAGTCAACTTAAGTGTGAGCGAGACACCTGGTCTCAGAAGCTACGCACGGTTCTGCCCTGCGAGGCAGCGGACGTTGTTGCGCGACTCAGTGAGCAGCACGCGAACAACTATGAAATTATCAAAGCAGAGCTGATCAGAAGATTCGGAACTTCTGTTAGCAAAAAGAAAGAAAGACTCGCACAAGAGTCTGAAAGCGAGGCGCGTCGCAAAGCGCCGGAAGTTGAGGTGCCTCCTAAAGCGCGAACGGAACAGATTGCGCCAGAAAAGGGCCCGCGAATTCTCGAAGGCGTCAATCTAGAGCATGTCGAGAACGAGCCCTTGGCCAGTCTCGAGGTGGGGACGATGTCGAAAGACGCTCCTTGCGTGGATGAAGAGGGTGCCAGCAGCCCTAATGGGCCCAGTAAGAGGCTGGAAACCTTCTTCGTGCCTCAGGGGGACCTTTCGACATTGTCAAATTTAGGCATGGTTAGCGCAGTGGCTGTTGAGGGCAAGAACGCCACGCTTCAGCAGTGCAGCGATAACACCGAGCAGGTTTGCAAACATCGCAGAAAAAGGAAGAAGCGAAAGCGTTCGGCACTGCCTAAGCATAGGACTAGTCCCACACCGCCCCGCGAAAGACGAAAGGTTAGGCCACTAATCCGTTTAAGGAAACGTCAATGGGGCTGTTCATGGAGGCACAAGCGGCGAGTCAGGTGTGGAGGGAGAAAGGGAGGTGCGTCACCCCAACGAAGCGCGCGGTTCAGCTCAACGACTTCGGAAAAGCGGCCTTGCCCGAAGGGTCAAAGTCGAAAGGGCAGAGTGGCTAAATACCGCGCAGGGTTGAATACAAAGAGAAAATGGCACAGGCTCCCTCCGAGCTACTGGCGTCACTTTCAAATTCCTACGGGGAATAGGCCGAAGTGTAAAATTAGGTGTGACGGAAGTGCACTGCTTAGTGTTTGTGCATTTTGTAGCCTCGGGCGTGCTCCAAAACTGCCGGGACCACGACCCCATCGGGTGCGATTCAGAGGAATCTAGTTGAGAAAAGGGGGCGGTCAGTTTTAACAATGGTTGCACGTGCGTGTTAAGTATGGCTACTGATTATTGAATTGGAGATGCATATTGGTCTGTTTAATTTTGTAAGTAATGTAAAGCGGTGTAAATTTTTGAAAAGGAAAACCGCCGAACTAGAAGTACTTTAATCACTAGTGCGAAAATTTGCGTAAAGTAAAAACAGAGAAAATGTGTCATTTTTCTAGTTTTTTCAAAGGTTTAGTGTGACATCGTATGCCTTCGCTGCCATGGGGATGTGGTGTGAATGAGCATTTGAGGAAGATGTTAGCATAAACCGAATGATTTCATAATTTGATTAAGTTTGGCGCGACACAGTGGAGTTGTCGTTGCGCGCATTAAGAATTGAAGGTCATTGGGGCACGATTTTAGCATAAAACTTGTGCATTATTGTGAGGTGCTTTTGATGAGTATCGCACCTAGGATTATTTTTGTGTTGGACACAAAGAATTACAACATAACGTAAGGATGAGCAATTGGACAAATTGTTAAGGATTAAGCTTTTGGTTAGTAGTGCTGTGTATTCTGCAACGCTGTAGAACTAAGAGTAATTGAAAATGCTCAGAAGAACTCAGTGGTTTTTTCAATCAAATGCGTTAGCAAAGGCAGGTAACTAACTGAACAAACCTGCTAGAAAGCAGTGTTTGTTATATTTTTTGTCATTGTCTTCTTTGAAGAATGATTCATCTAGTGATCATGAGCATATTATCAAGCTTTCCCTAAACGTTGAGGTAGACCGTTAGGTCACAGTGTAGTTTAAGATTTTGGGAGGCTGGTGAGCTTTATGTCTCAGTGGTAGACAATTATGGGCGGCCGTAAACAAAGACGGACGTTCGGACAAAATTAGCGCTCACTGAATCCGAGTTCCTGACTGATGCTCTCAGCGGGACAGAACCGATTAAAGTGGTCAGCGATGAAAAGGAGCCTGCTGTTTTATATCAGGACGACAATGGTATCAAGCAAAGCTGCGCGTTGCTTGCGCTAGAAGTTGGGCTCGTGAGATAACGTACTGCGCTTCAGGAAAGGAGTGCGCCTGCATTGTGTAGAGCATTCATCAGTGGCAGTGTTATCTCAGGGGAGGGCTAAATTTAAAGTAGATACAGACCATTGTCTCCTTGGCTGCAAACCATGACATCGAGGAACAGTCGCCTTGTGAGGCGGAGCTTGATTCTAAAGGAAAACAAAAAAAATATCATTTTGACATTAGGTAAAAAAGGGGCAAATTGAATGGAAACGCTGACGCGCTCAGCCGCTCTTTCTAAGCCATTCTGGGGTGCTCTTGATGTATCAAAATTGATATTTGAGTTTTTTCGTGCAACTTATTATGTGAAATTTGTAAGGTAGCACGTCTGCTTTCTCAGCTCGGGTGAGTCCTGAGAGTTTTGAGTGTGAGCTTTTGTTGAAGCTAGTAATTAAAATTGGTTTGCCATCCCTCTTTTGGCTTGGTTTGTTCGAAGGGTGCCGAGTGCTTGCTTGTGCATGTGGTCCAGTTGCAGAAACGGTGTCGAAGATTCGGCCTTTACTCAGACCATGCCACAAGCGAAGACGAGTTCTTGGGATTCGACTACGGACCCTTTCGTCGTCCCTGCGAGCAGCAGTGTTGACCGCTGCCCTCCGTGACTCATCTGGCGAGGGGGAAGCTGTTATGACCGGCGTCAGCAGGCGCCATGCTGTCGCTGAGAAGCGTAGCCGGGCCGCGTTCCCACGCCTGGAACTCCAGTTTTCTCGGAACCAGCGTCCAGAGATGACGGGGGAGCGGCGCTCTTTTAATCCCCAAACAAGTAGCCGACTCGCCGAATGTCTATGCTCGCCAGCTATTGTCCCTGCTAGCCGGCGGATGAGACGTCCTGTCGCCACGAAGCTGTAAGCCGTTCCGGAGGGGACAACAAAGAGCGTATTCCTTTGAAGAAACGGCGACCGCCGCCACAAAGTGCCCGGCTAATTGAGCGGACCGTTTGGCGGACCGTTTGATGTCTGCTGTCCGAAGCTTGGGACCCCTCGACCAGCGACATACACGACGAGCAAGAGCCTCTCTGGCGCCACCTTTAAGTGCAGTGATCTTGACTCGAAATTGGATGTTCACGTGCGCCGTGCCTGCTCGTACCTTGCACCGGTCGTGTGTGTGTGATTGGTGTTCCCCGCAAGAAGGAGGAGCCCGACAGGGCTTATAAGGACGCCGCTGAGTGCGGGACGTCGCTCTGAACCAAGAAAAGGTTCAACCACCACGTTCGTAGTTTGTGAAGGCTCTGAATCAAGTAAAGGTTCAACCACCACGTTCGTAGTTTGTGAAGGCTCTGAACCAAGTAAAGGTTTAACCATTACGCTCGTGGTTTGTGAACTCTTAACCTCATGCTGTAAATATTTGTAAATAGTGCCATAAACCTTGTTTGTTTTTCGTATCCCCATCTTGTAAGCGCTCGTTTCCTCAACCCGAAGCTACACCACGCTACCACAGCACCCCGGGATCACAACAACTGGTGATCAGCGGTGGGATCACGACAGTGCCTTCTCTAGTATAAAGCCACACATACAAAATATTGACGTGTTGTAATTGTACCTCAGATATGAGCAATAATTACTTTTTAATTGACAATTGCACAAGTATGAACGCTGAAGCTTGAGCAATATTGGTGCGCGCTTTGCCGTTTGACGTACCGTTTGGTGCCTTTAGCAAAATCGTTACCGGGCGCAAACAGACAAATTTACTGACAGACATACCAGAACTTTTGCGTCGAGGTACCCCAAGAAAGACTGTTGTCTTTAAAACTCGCGTGTGCACAGACGCTACGGGAACGCCGAACAGACGACGCGACGCGCATGCTGAGCAGTGCTGCAAAAGGCCACTACACGGTCGTTGAGGCACCATGTAGTTTTGAATCAACAAAAACCAGCTGAGGAAAATAGCTCGCTGTTAGAACAGAAAGGATGCATGCATGATGGCCGAGTGGCCAACCGCATAACGCCATGGAACAAGTAATCGCGCTAGAGCACTTCAAAGACCGTGGTCATCGGTCCGGGTCCGGCTCAAGCCCGGCAATCCTTGAAGTTACCCGCCCGAACCCGGCCCAGTGACTCAAAGCGAGAGCCTAAGCCCCGCCCCCTAAAAAAAAAAAATCAGCAGTCCGGCCTGGCCTGACTCCCGATCGGACCCGACAGAGGCCTGAGCCAATAATCTAGGTGGCGTTGCTTTAACACAAGTGGTGTTGCCCAAAGCGAGGCGTTTTTAGTAGCAAATATCTACGTTTTGTTTAAATTTAGGATAATTACTTCTACAAAAGGGCCTCCGCTTTTGTTGAGTCTGGTGGAGCACATGTCACCACCACGCCATAAAGACTACGCTCGTAGCATGCATTCATCCATGCATACCTGTTTTATCATCACTGCATAGATATCGCTGTTTGGTTTACTGCACATGGCCTATTCACGAGCTGTCACGTGTTCACGGACACGCTCAAAACGCCAGAAAGCCTCCGAATGCGCATGCCGTTTGTTTATCTCGCCTTGTAACAGCGATTTGAAGGTTTTTTTCTTTTTATTCCCAGTTGCAGATTGGCAACTACGCACCATGCAGCTAGCTTGCTAGATGGGCGTCACTGTTCTTGGCCGGCGGCTAGCCCGAGTGCGCTGCAGTTTCTCTGTCTGTCAATAAGTTCACCGAATCAATGTACAGGCAAATGCAAGTTTAGGAGTGAGCACCGCCTCTTTTTGCCGAGATTTGTCGCTGGTCATGGCACGGAAGACAGCAGCAGGACTTGCGGTGCACGTTCAACAGTGACTGAATTAGGTGCCACTGCTTGGGGTCCAACAAGAAAATACTCAAAAGTAACGTAAAGGTGAGCAGCCTTGAAGTGACAGACTTACGGGACCATTAGTTTAAAGTACTCGTGAATTTTTCCCCCAGCAGATTGTACAGGAACAAAGGGCCGTGTTGCAGGCGCGAAGCAGCGGCATGTCTTCTGTCATCGACTTGGAAGAGGAAGACGTGGGTGAGCCGCCCGTTGCCTCTGCTGCGTCGGCGGGTGGACGTGGAAACGGCATGGGTGACATGGCGGAAAGCACCCACGCATTCAAGGGCAAGAGGCTCTCGGTGGAGCGCATCTACCAGAAGATGAGCCAGCTGGAGCACGTCCTGCTGCGCCCGGACACGTACGTCGGCTCCGTCGAGCCCGTCACGCAAAACATGTGGGTGTACGACCCCGAAGACGACGACGGCGGCGGTGGCATGAAGCACAGGAGCGTCACATTCGTGCCCGGCCTGTACAAGATATTCGACGAGATTCTGGTGAACGCGTCTGACAACAAACAGCGGGACAAGAACATGGACTGCATCAAGGTATGAAGAGGCACGCGTTCTGTTGGTGCAGTAACTTTGTCTGTGATATGCTTTGTCTTATATAGCTTATAGGGGTCCTGAAACACTTTTTGAGCATGGTCCAAAACGATGCCACTCGGTAGTCGAGGCTCCAGATAGCACGCGAGCCAAACGCACAGGACGCGGTGTGGAATTTATAAGAGAAATTTTCAAAGTATGCTAGAAAATATTCCTTCTAAACATGATGCCATATGTCCAAATGACTACGCCATATACCCGAATTCACGGCCATTTGCTTATTTGAGTGTCGTGAGCCGCATAGTTATCGACGCCACCACGTGCCCACGAGCGCTCTTGATCACACTGAAGGAACACCGCATGTTTGAAGAAAAAAAAAAAAAACGGGCAGATTCCACGTACAGTGGGAACGCATGAGGAAGGTTGATATGTCACTTTGAAATCGGCAGGTGATCGTGAGCTATGCCGTACGCAATTTCGACGTCATGATTATCGTGTTTGCGCCTGGCATTTGTTTGTCGTCCATTCCCGTCACGTAATACCAAATTTGGTATATGTGAAGCTAGCGAAATGACCGCAAGCACACCATGAGCGTGGCGTGTAGTCATGACTTACATGACATGCATATCATGATTTCCACGTGAGGGCCTGTCACGTATGTTCACCATGCAGTCATGTCATTCCGTACAAGTTTTACACTGTCATGTGAAGGAAACTACCGCAAGAGCAAGACCATAACATGTAACTGATGATATTCATGATATACATGTCTCATGACATTTTCATGTTATGACAAGTCAGTTATTCTCATCATACAGTCATGTTATGCCATACCCATTTTGGTATAGACCCTATCATTGAAACGGCCAGGAAAGGCAGAAGTCGCAGGCGTATAGATAGATAGATAGATAGATAGATAGATAGATAGATAGATAGATAGATAGATATAGATAGATAGATATAGATAGATATAGATAGATATAGATAGATAGATAGATAGATAGATAGATACGGTAAAAGTCGCCAGAGTTCGCGAATAAATTCTTCGCACTTAAAGAAGTGCTCAAGCATAGCGGAAGTGCGAGCTCCCACACTGAGAAAAGTTGAGGCAGAAAAGCTGAGCCCTGAGCCCCCCTCCCCCCCCCCCACTTTCGACAGTGGGCACTCTTGGCTGCACGCTGGGGAAACCAACAAATAAGGCGACGTTTTTCGTCACAACAGCAATCACTCAATTATGTTCTTACGGGAGAATCAAAAAATTACGAGGCTATGTTGTAACATAGTGAACATTTCCACTGTGAGGATTTTCCTTTTAGGCTCTTTGCGGTGTGGGTCGCCTTGCGATGCTTTCGTGTATTGTGCTGTAGTATTGCAGAGCAGGCAAGCACTGAACAGGGGCCATATAATATTACGTAACTTGTTCATGCTTTTATTCTTATGTGACTTGTTAGGGCAGTTACGGATGAGAACGATCAAAATTTTTAAAGACCGGTCAAATCATTTGTTGCTTCTAGAAAGTAAATTTCTTCGAAAAGAATATATCATCACCGCTGCTCTGTCGAAGCTGTTGAGAGCCGATGAAGGTAACGAAGCGTTTTTGATGCTTAAGTTTTTCCGCACTGAAACGCCAAAAATTGTTTCCGCTTTAGTCTCTGATAAACCTGATCAGCCTTGCTTATGGTAACTTGGAGCCACAGCAAAAGCTTGCGAAGTGGCCCCGAATAAAGTAGTGGACTCGAGCTCGGTAGGAATTAAGCTCAGCTTTTAAGCTTGCCCCACAACTTGACCCACCAGACCGGGGAGAAGGTGTAAGACCGCAGTTTTTAGCACTACAGAGGCTCAGTTAAGAGTCGGGCTAGTTTGTTCTGACTCAACTTGAATAATCTTTTACAGATCGAAATACATCTCGGACAACAAAGAAGCACACACGTGCACCCTTGCTTACTTCTCTCTATTCCTCTTTCTCTCAGAAAGTATGAGCTCATAGAGATGTATACATGCACAAACTACCATATACAACGTTATGCTGCAAGTGGATTTACTTATACTCATAATCCCTCTCGCCAGCTGCTATAAGTAGCCGCTGCTTATGCGATTGGCAGCTAGCCTACCTGCATTACATTCCGAGGGAGGTGTTATCTGGCGTCGTGACGTCATGATTTTGTGGCACACGGAAAACTTTCAATGCCGTAGAACCAATAGCAAACAATATGCCGTATCAAAAATAGTTTATTCTCTATTTTTTTTTACGCGGTCGTGCATAAGTAGTCATTACGCGATGGATCATTTTCGCCTCATATGTACCTCGCGTAACAAGCTGGTGCTGTGTGCATGACACTGTTTACGACCATTTCAAAAGGAAGCAACGAGGGATAGTTTAAGGTTATAATCACCCACATTTTGTTCTATCAAAGAAAAATTTTGTTTACACCGTTTGTATTGACGTATTTATGCAGGTGCCTGGGAGCTCCTTAAGCAATGTTTGTACATATACTGTGAGTGTAAACAATAAATTACGCCCTCAACACAAGAAATTGTACATCTTCAAAGAAAAGGGTTGAGAAGTAGGTAATAAGGTAAGAGTAATATAACAATAGAAATAACATTAATTGCACGCTCCAGAAATAGTGTTCAGACTATTAGCAAACAAAGCAAATTCTAAAACACACGAGCCTGAATATTTGCAAGAAAAAGTAATACTCATTATAAAAAAATATAACGGCAATCATTCGTTGAAAATTCATGGTTGATCCCCCCCGTCACGGGAATCGGCATAAAACACGAAAGTAAAACGCGCCTTTACAGAGTTAAATAAATGTTTAGTGTATACACTGGTAAAGGAGGGTTTGCCGAATGTATGCATTTATGTTTGGCAGCTATAGCCCCGTTAAACGTGAATGTATTCTCGTTGCCGCTTGGTACATCTCCATCCCGACGAAGCATAATCAGAGAAAGGGGCGTGATAGCAAGATGAGCGTCGCATTATTGGACGAGGAAATTGGGCTAAGGGCGCCAATAATCGCTCTGTTAAACTGTGATTGAACTTCATGGTATCTTCGTGGCGTTGTGTAATCTCTGTATATGCAAATTTATATTAAGGTGTGAGTGCGTCGATGTTCTCTCTTGATATATATTATACCGGCTCTCGAGTAAAATAGGTTTGCCCCCCCCCCCCCCCCCCCCCCCACTCGCGAAAGAGTTGTTGTATACGCCACTGTCAGCTCAAGGTGACGACGCGTGTGCCAAGTAACTTCTTTCCGCATGCCGTCCCTCTCAGCTTAGCTTCCAGCGCGCTCATTAGCACGAGGGAAAAAAGCAATTACAGTGCGCAAGTGAACAACATAAGCGTTCTGCGCAGCGTCGGCGCGGTGGCGGTGACTCCGAGTGCGGGCGCAGCAGGGCTGGAGCGCGCACGCTATGAGCGTCGTCGAGAACAATCGAGTGGCACGGCGGCGCCTGATGACTGAGCTGTTCGTGTATCTGACGGAGAGGTATCCACGTAGCTTCTGCGAGTTCTTGTACGGCCGCTGGCGTTGGCACACCACATGCTGATGTCGGTACTGTTTGACGGAGTTGCGTTTCTAGACGAGCGCCGGCGTCGGCAATAGCCGATGTTGTAGACAAAGCTGTTGGCGTAAGGCGATGCCCATTCGCGGCACGTGACGTGCACGGCATAGTCTCGGGAGCTGGGTTGAAAGCGATGTCTTTGGATGACTGCTTGAATACCTGTGAACTGATTGATGCCTTATCGCCAAAACCCTGTGGAATCGGACAACTTGGCTTGTTGGGGCTGCGTGGTTGTGACAGCCTCAGGATTGGAAGCAACGTTTATCGCGTCAAGGAGCTAGTAACCTTTCGCTGTAGCTTGTGGTAGGGCGTGCAAGAGACCTCAAAGTCGGTCGTACACCTTCGGCCCTGGAGGAAGCACGACGAATAGCAGAGCAGGAGGAAGCATAGCCACCGTGACGGCGTCCTGCTGGGAGATGATGTTACGGAGATAAAAACGAGCCTCCTTCTTGATGAGCAAGATAGCTGGACTTGGCGAAAATTTGGGCAATTGCAGTGGTAACAGGATGTAGCGCACCATGGTTTATAGCCGCGCGATGATGATGGGCGGGTCAGAGCTATGTTGGCTCGGTGCGAGTGTCTGGTGGAATCTTCTGGAATGGTATTTCATGGGCCGGGTAGCCACTACTGTAGCGGAGAGGCAGATGAACAAGAATGTTGCTACATTGCGTTACCAGTGGCACACCAACTTTTTCGTTCGCAAAAAGGGGGGAGGGCAAACAACCTACCTCACTCCTGAGGCGAATATATATATATATATATATATATATATATATATATATATATATATATATATATATATATATATATATATATATATATATAACCCATTAAAGTGGCTGGGGGATAGCTGCCGTGCTTATGGCTGAGTGGTAGAGCATCGAACGCGTTATTCGAAAGTCGCAGGTTCGGTTCATGCCCATGGCAAGTTGTGTGTGTATATATATATATATATATATATATATATATATATATATATATATATATATATATATATATATATATATATATATATATATATATATATATATATATATATATAATATGAGCTGTTCGACGGCTGCATTTTTGATGTAGGCGAAAATGCTGTAGGCCCGTGTGCTAATATCTGGGTGCACGTTAAAGAACCCCAGTTAAAATGTTAACTGGTAACATTTTCATTTCCTCGTAACAGTATAACTGAGTGATTACTGTGGTGAAGGAAAACTTTGCCTTAGTTCTTGGTTTTCTCATCGTGCAGCCGGTAGTGAACGCTATCAAAAGTGTGTGTGTGGGGGGGGGGGGGGCTCAGGTTCCCCAACTTTTCTCAGTGGGGGGTGGGGGGGGGCTCGCGTTCCCGTTGTTCCCCCCTTCCGGCTGGTACGCCTATGTGCGTTACCTAAACAGATTTATTCCACGGCTGATTCACGCCTTTTCGCGACTACGTCGACTTTATTCTTGTCGCTCCGTCAGCACGGCCGAATGCTACGAAGACATGAAAAAATCGTTTAACGGGGAATGCTGATGAACGTCACGAAGACGCGGACGTATTGAAGTGATGTATTCAGTGACATTACTTGTTGAACGGTCTTGCATCACTTGAAGCAATTTTCATCATGGTGGTCTAAAGGTTATAGTGCTCCACTGCTCACCTGAAGCTAGCAGGATCAAATTCCGGTCGCAGCGACCGCATTTTCGACTGCGGCGAAATGCAACAGGCCCGTATACTTATATTTAGGAGATCTTCGAAGGAACACCTGGTCTTCAAAATAGGACTCCTCCTTTCACTAATGTCAGGTGCGGGACATTCAATGCATCCTATAAGGCGTGTTTTCACTTTCTTCGGTTGAATGAAGTGTGCAGGTCTGCGCACTGTGCTCCCCTGCTGATCATTTGACTGTATATGTACTAAATAATACACCAATGAATGTATGCTCGAAAGAGAAAAAGTGAGCTGGGGTGCCATAGTCTATTCAATAGGCCACTACCACGCAGAAAGTTCAATAAGGCCTTCACTGATTTTCTGTGCGAAGATAGATCATGTCGCCTTTCAAGCACTGACTGTTCTGACAAGGGTCTGTCGTCAAGTCGAGCTAACGCAGCAGCTAGCTGCCGTCTTTGCACTCTGTACAAGGGCAGTGACAGAGAACGTCCTCTATTGTTTCATTGCTGCCGTTTCATCGCAGTGCAGGGTAGCAAACCGAATGCTCGAGTTTCTGGTTGACCTCCCTGCCTTTCCCTCATTTTATTCTCTCTCACACACAAACATCAATGAATAAAAATTGCATTCACGAAGTATCTGACGTACAAGGGGCAAAATGTTGCTGCTTTGATAACGTAAACACGTTTCTTGTCCATCCAGATTGATATACAGCCAGAGCAGAACTGCATCTCCGTGTGGAACAACGGCCAGGGCATTCCCGTGGTCGAGCACCGCGTAGAGAAGATGCACGTGCCGACGCTCATCTTCGGCCACCTGCTCACCTCGTCCAACTACAACGACGAAGAGAAGAAAGTCACCGGTGGCCGCAACGGCTATGGTGCCAAGCTGTGCAACATCTTCAGCAAGAAGTTCATTGTGGAGACATACTCGCGAGCCGAAAAGAAGCTTTTTAAGCAGGTGAGTCTCTCGAATGTCTTGGCTTCTTGAATGTTTGAAAACATGCAGCTGAAAGTTAGCGCGTCGCCTTTCTTGGCCGAATGTACGCAATGAAACATTTTAATTGTCTAGAAAGTTACTGATCTACTGTCAAGCATGTGAAAGAACATGTTATGTACATGTTCGTGCATATAATGATCAGGGTATTAAGTATCAGCTAGTCAGTTCACCTATGAGGCACCACCAGCGCAGAGTCTCACGTAGACTAAGCATAACATTAGCGTCAGAAAGTAAAAAGGTGTAACTATCAAGGCCATCCTCGCAGGTCTGGGAGGACAATATGCGAAAGACCACCGAACCCAAGATCAAGGTGGAGGCCAAGGGCGAGGATTTCACCAAGATTACCTTCTATCCGGACCTTGCCAAGTTCATGATGCACAAGCTGGACGCCGACACAGTGGCGCTGCTGTCCCGCAGGGCGTATGACGTGGCCGGCTGCACACAGGGAGTGAAAGTACGTGAGGCTTGTATTTTTCCGTCGTTACGCCAGCAAATGACACGTACGACAGGCCTTGCTAAACACTACGGCATTCACCTAATATAGTTACTTGCAGTTGCCTGTGCTTGAGTTGCGGTTGTGGCGGCCACGCTTCTGTTTAGGAAGGTGGAACTATAAAGCTTTTATCTAAATATTTTTCGATGTAGGTGAACGCACGTTGGGGAAACTGATCTGTAGCTTTGCATCACAGCACGGGTGTCGGCAGGATTCGGCCTTGGGGGGGGGGGGGGCACATCTAATATGTAGCTGCGGAGGGGGGGGGGGCTGATCACAACGGTGAAAATGAAGATATCTTTCTGATCTGAAGGGTCACAAAAGTTTCAGATTATTGAATAACGTCCGCATCAAACACGCACGTATGCGTGCGCGCGGGCAGACAGACACGGACAGACAGATCGACACACACACACAAAAGGTAGGAACACCTCGGCATCAAGATAGAATTTTTAGAAGTTATGAGACGACGAGGCACAAAGCTGAATATTACCACTGCTGAGGCAGGCAGCCCTGAATTCAGATTTTCTGGTTAACAATGCAGCTTGCAGTCAGAAATTGCTGGGAAACTGTTTCCTCTTCTATATTTTTTCCACATTAAATGACATGCAGTTATGCAGTTAATTGACATGCTGCTAGGCAGAATTACCGTATATTCGTACATGCTAGAAACCTATCCGTACGTTCACTCAGTGTCTCTAAATGCGAGCGGCATGTGTCTTGGCGCGCGCATAGCAAATTGTTGTACAACTTTCTCGGAGAAAGCTTTGTCTTTCCTTTTAAAAATTTTCACGATGGAGCGAGAGCATGCAGAGTCTAGACAAGCGGTCGTCTGTCGTCACCGAACAAAGCCACGTCTTCACATGCTGCATCGTGCTGGAAGAACGTTCGGCACAACACGTTGTCGGAGGGAAAGGTTATGGCCGTTCTATGAGCCCGACTGATGGTGGGATATATCCCCTCAGCAAATGCAAGAAGATCGATCAGGTCTCTATTGAAGTCTGCCTTCATCCATGACCGACGCCAAAAGTTACACTTCACAGATGAAGCTGTCATAGTCGAAGTATTTATTAACAGACTCGCAGAGATGCTTCCTAAAATCTTAGTTCGAGAGCTTCCTCAACGCGTATGGATGTAATAAAGTAGCACAAATGTGGGAGCATCGCGCTCTACATTTTTTCTTCCAGCGCTGAGAGCAGAGAGACCAAGTAATTCTTCTGGAGTTCCCATGCTTTTGGCGCGCAACCGATTCGCGGCATACTGATTTGTGCTCTCCTGCGGTCGTAGAATAATGGTACTTAATTTTTTCTTCCGATTTTGCCCTGTGCTTGCCAATTGTTTCAGTAGAGAGCCGCATATGCTGCTGCATCTTTAAAATGTCCATCTTCGGCTTCGTAACACATTTGTGACCAGTTAAAGCACAGCAGAATATCTGGCAATAATGGTGAGGCAAACTAAAAGTGAAGGGGTGCATAGGCTGAACGATAATTGATGTCTTGTCTCCCGCGTTCGCCTGTTCGCAGACGATGACAGTGTTGTCAGGGCCTCCATGACTCCAATGAAGTGTTGGCGAAAGAGACATACTTAGAGGTCCACCTAGTTTTACAAAGCAAGGGTAGCGAAGGCGCATTCTTCCTTCTGTGGGGGCGCTCCCGGAAGAACTTGATTGTCTCTTTGACGGATGCCACCGCATTTCCAATACCGGCCACCGCGCTTGCCTTGTTCACAACTAAGTTCAGCTGATATGAAGCACAATGAAAGTCCATAACTTGAGGGTGTTGTTTCTTGATTCTAGACTGTACGCACCATTCAAGAGCATTCAGCGAACCCTTGGCCTACGATGTTTTCAGCATTGAGGCCGAAGTCGTCAACAGCCTTCAGAGTTGTGGCAGAAATGGTTTCGGCGTCCGAGATTTCTGGCAGAATCATACCAAAAAAATCTTCTCATACAGCCTTGAGATCTGGGTTTACAAACCAGATATGAATAGCAAGCTGTTCTGTGCCTGATATGCCCGCAGATTCATCTGACAGCAGCGAATACTGTCCGGACTTGTTGCACGCATTCACAATGTCTCTCCCTAAGGTCCTCGCCGATTTTTATCAGCTCGTTTTGAATGCTCGCTGATGTGTACTTTGCGTTTTTGGCGCTCTTGTCGAGATGTGCTTGCAGCGCGTTGTCTCCAGCGTCGACGTGAAATCGGAGAAGGTCCTGAAAAATCCCGCTTTGTGATTGTTCACATCGCAGAGGCAAATCGTGAACATGCCACAGAAAAGCACAGCTGCTGTAATGGAGATAAGTTTCTGCTTATTGCCTTCTGCTTTTTCCTTTGCGGCTGTGTCCAGCTGCATTGTGACATCGGTTGCCTTGTTGAAGAGGCGAAGGAAGTTGTATTTTCTTTCGGTTGTGTCCTTGTGCTATTCGCACTTTTCTTGCTCCTTGGCGGACTCGTGACAGATTTTGTACTTGAAGGCACTGACGTCAAAAACTCCTTGTCGTCCTCTGCCACCAATGTGTCGTTTTCAAGCCAGTGACGGGTAGAGTGCACCCTTAAGCCCACTGGAACAAGCCAGCCACGGATACTGCGATAGCCACGCTGGTCGAAATGCCCTGGCTTGATCCAGCTCTGCAGCGTCCGCTCGAAAAATGTACGGCGCATCTGGAGGCGTCCAAGGGCTAGTCCGAAGTTTCCGTTTTAAGTCATTGTCTGCAACTAGGAAAACGAGAACAATAAGTGTAACATTGGCTAGCCTCGGTATGTAATCGCCGTATTGTTGTTCCCGCATTTAAATTTCCTTCAAGTTTTACTTGAAATTGTTACTGTACCCATAAACGCCTGAAATACGTACATGACGCCGCTTTTACAGTCATTTTAAAACATACATTTGGTACACGTTTACTGCAAGGCTAGTGATGCTGGACATGTGTAAAAATTAATTCGGTACCATCCGACAATTTAGCGGCCACTATTTCACTGAAGTTGGGAAAATATTTTATCATTTTCTATGTTATCTTCACTATAAAATTCAATGCTAGATATGCCTTGTTGAAACCGATAGTCAAATAATGTTACGAGTAACTTATTTATTAAACTATATGCGATGCACAGAGCTCGGCGAACAAGATGGCGCCAGTTCATCAGAAACCAGCAGTCGTCGTCTTTCTCTTTCATGCAGCAAGGCTGCTGCGTCTGTTCTGTATCAACATTTATAGCAACAGGACCGTCAACAGACTTGCAACCAAGTAAAAGATACAAAATTGTACGCTCCTTTTTTGAGAACTGCCACGACAACTTCCATTCATTTTTGCCTTCGGACGCAATCTTGGGTGTGGGACATAAACTGGACGGAGATCGGTTGTTCTTATTTGAGAACCTTCGGCATATTTTGGTCCTAGAGCTTATCAATAAATTTTTCGGTAGTTTTAAAATCACCGAAAGAAGTTAACCTTTGTCGACTAGAACAAAAATCGTAGTCAATTAGAAAGTTCTTGGATAACATAAAATTATGAGAAATTGTCCGCATATTTCGAAACCAAGCGGTAATTTTTGCACCATTTTGAGTTAACTCTTTGTTTAATGAAGGTGCTCTACTGTGCATCGTGACGGATGAGCCTTCCTATACGAAGAAGGATGTCATACTCCTACGGAAGTTTTATTTTAAACTAATACGGTCCATACTGCAGTTTCCTTAGCATGAGTAAATGTTCATGAGTGCAGATTGTGGCATCTGGCTTCTCGGTACGAGAACGACAGAACCATCTATTACGCAATGTTAAAATTAAATTGCCAGCTTTTTATGAAGCTAGCCCAAATCTGGTTTACCACATTAAAGATTAAAGGCCAAAACAAGGAGCACACTAAATAAATAACGCAAAAGGCATGCATGTTGCCGGTTAGCTGACCACTATAGTGGGGCATGCTAAGGCGGTGACCACGCTGAGTGCTTTTCCTCAGAGTAAAAAAGAAGCGATGAATTGAATTCCAATAGTCTTTTTTTCCCCCTCCAACTGTCGGTGTGATCAACCATTTTCTGTGGCAGATTGGATACTATTTGCTGTGGTGAAGCTTACCGGCGAGAGCAGACTTGAGGGTGCAGCCGATGTCGAGATGGTGCCTCGATGTTTGAGGCTCCTCAAGTTCGGTCGAGGTGCTAGAAGTATCTTCGGATTCAAAATCGCGGTCTAGCACGGAAAGTTGTATCTTCTTCATCAAACATGGCGCAGCAGCGTCAGTATCGGCTTTCCGTGGAAAGGAGCTTCTGATGTCCATTTTCGCTTTGCGGTGGCTCTGTATATCAGCTCTGCAATTCTCACGAACGAGCGTTTACATTGACGCAGGGAAGCTACGCCAAACGCGAAACTTTTTCCTGTTCTGTCAGGTGCAAGCTATTCTTTTCACCATGGCAGGTACATATTGTAGCCGTGAGTAGAGAGCTTATTAGAGAAAGGCTATGAAGAGCAGCCTGACACTTTGCAGAAGTTGGCTTTTTTTAATGTTTTCCACACAGAATTTTTCTTTCACAGACTAGTTTCCTCGTTCTAGGCACGTTCACTCCTCCAAATATTTCAACGAAAGTGCACGAAGCGTCTTAAAAAATTTACTGTGCAAATTTTGCACCCCATAATCCACGTTTACTGAATGCAATAGAACGCGAGACGTTGTTTCTCTCAAACTTACCCCGTTTTCTGCCCCCTATCTGCCACGCGGTGTCGGAGGGTGTGCTCGCAGATAAGTTCCTGTGCTATAGGAGTTCATATCGGTAATTTGCTGATGGTGAGATTACTGAATGCTAGAAAAACTTCATTAAATTTGTTGCAACTGGGTTAGGTGGCTGAGGATGTTTCGTCCTTCGTTGTTGAACTGTCTTCTGTCGTTTTTGTTATCGGCGCTGTGTGGTTCAGCAAGCGAAAGTACGAGCCTGGCCGTCATCCCTTTCACGGGAACATCCCGCATGTGTCCAAATCACCCAACCTCTCGCTTCGGAAGGCAAGTGTCGGCAAGAGACTCTGACAATTCGGACGCAATGGAAGATCTTCAACATTTTGATTTAGGTCACAGACCCCCCTCGGTTTAGGGTCTGTGCGTTCAATTACCCCTCGAATTTCATTCCGCCTGGCGCGTTAGTACAATACACCTTCCTTAAACTTTTTCCTGGATGAGTTGGTTCAGCGAATTCACGTAAATAGATGCGATGCACCAGTAATTGCCCTCATATAAACAAGTAAGAGTGCGTAAAGTTGGACGAGTTGGTTTGAAGACTGCTGACCCGCAGGTCGCGGGATTGAATCCCGGATGCGGCGGCTGCATTTTCAATACAGGCGAACATGCTGTAGGCCCGTGTGCTCAGATATGAGTGCACGTTCAAGAACCCCAGGTAGTCGAAATTTCCGGAGCCCTCCACTATGGCGTCTCTCATAATCATATATGGTGATTTTGGGACGTTAAACCCCACATATCAAAAAATCAATCACCACATTTCGCACTCACCTGCCGGCCTTTTGCATCACAGCATTCTGATAGCCTTTTGGGTGCTCTTATTTCAACGCGAGTACTTTAAAAAGCGTACTTCTCGGAACATGCGGTGTCGATGTTGCCGGCGTTGTCAGTGAGCGAAAAATTCTCATGAATGCAAAGATTGAAAGTTCAGATGTCCAGCTGGAACCGAGCCCAAGAAATTTCAAATATTGAGGCAGTTTCAATGAATGAAGTGTGAAGTGGTAGAACATTTGAGCGCGTAACAGTCAAATATTCTCAGTAAAGATGGCGCCGTAGAAAACCGACAAGCTGAGGACACGCACACACAAGGCGCTTGCATGTACGAGTCCTTCTCCTTGTCTAGTCTATTATTTTCTCCGGTGGTGTTTTACTGCAAGTATGAACCAACCAGCCTAAACGAACACCTTGTCTAATAATCTACCACTTCACGCTTCAATCCTTCTTATTGCAGGATATCTTACTATGTACGTAGCAGTCCAATATTCCACCACTTCACACTTCAATGCTTGAAGCTGCTTCGGAAAAACACCAAATGAGTTTCAAGCTTCTGCAATACGGGCGTCATGTAGGCAAGTGTGCCGCGTACTTTAAAAATCAGCACAAACACGGCAGACCCGAGACGAGAAGGACACAGTACGAACACTGTGTCCTTATCGTTTTGCGCCCATTTACTACTCACGCCAATTTTCCGAGTATGCATACTTTTCAACTCTCCCATCTCTCTACCTTACTGCAAGTATGTGACGTTAACAGATGTAATATTGCGTGACAGCAGTTTATCACCGAAACAAGCTTAACACCATGTGAATGCTGCAACGAATGGATAATTTAGAGCTTTCATACCATTACAAAAACCCTTGCCTAGGGGAAAGATGGAAATGAAGTTTAGTCGCAGCAGCTGCCATTGACAATGGGCTCGTGAAATAGATGGAATGAAAGTATTGTTTTACCAAGTGACGCCATAAAGCGTAGACAAATATGAAACTACATATAATGGACAGTGAATGCTGCCAGCCAGTCTTGAAGTTGTGGTATGAAATGAAACTCCCTACTTACACTTAATGCCTTGGAAATACCCTGCATGACAACCGAAGACATACGAAGAACACTAGATGTTTAGGGTCTAAACGAATGCTCAGCGGTGAGGCGTTGTCCTAGCGATTGCATTATACATATTCGTTCCAAGCGAATCTGGTTCTTGCTAGTCAGCCATCTGAGAACCTCTGTTACACAAGCCCCGCAGGGGCGCCTGCGCGAGTAGGCGTTTGGTGTGTAGCGACACCACGGACCCGAGCTAACGGGGGAGTTTTGACTCCCTCCCGCGCCTAGCTGTGCGTGGCTTTGCCGTGTACGGGGAAAAGGGGATCCTGGGGGTTGAGCCAATGCTGGGTGATTGGACCTTTAAGGCCCCCCCAGTGACGGCAACACACCCCTTTGGCCCCGGCTTCACGTAGACGGCACCCCTGGGCTGACCCACCCAGGGGAAACCGGCAGTCGCCTTTTCCTGTCTCTCTCTCTCTTCATCTTCGTCTTTCCCTCTTACTTTCAATCTTTCCTGTTCTCTCCTCTCTTCAATTTACTTCTGTTTTTTCTGGCGGCAAGGGTTAACCTTGTGTGGCTATCCAAATTAGGGTAAACCATATTGGGTTATAGTAACTGCGTACTGCTGGCGTTGCGCAGACATGCCCACATGCTCTGCCACGTCCCCTTGTTGGACTCCGTGGTGGGTGGTAGGCGCCGTTACCGAAAAATTCACATTTTCCCATGGGATCCTCGACCCCTTCTCTAACTGATCGTGCCTCGAAAAGGGTACGCACCGACGCAACTTTACTACTTTGGCCTAAAAACAGAGAAACTTTCCCAAAATACCATGTCCTCCACTGCGAACAATCATCTACAAAAGCTAGAGCAATCTCACCCTTCCTTGTAGCCAAGTGCTTGAGAGAGACCATTGGAACCGGTTATAAGGCCACGAAGATGGCAAGTGGTGATCTGCTTCTCGAATTAAAAGACAAAGAACAGCACAATAAACTCTCGCACCTTGTAGCCTTTGGTAACATCCCCGTCTCTGTGAGCGCACATCGTACCATGAATACAGTGAAGGGCGTGGTATCGGACGAAGATTTGATGACACTGAGTGAAGAAGAGCTTCTTGATGGATGGAAGGACCAAGGTGTGATACATGTCCAGCGCATCAAAATCAGACATAACAACAATGAAATAGCAACAAAGCACTTGATACTCACCTTCAATTCAACCACTTTACCTGAGACTCTCGAAACTGGCTATGTAAAACTCCATGTCCGACCTTTCATTCCAAACCCGAGGCGTTTTTTCAAATGCCAGTGATTTGGTCATGCATCCCAGAGATGCCGAGGACAGCTGATGTGTGCTAAGTGTGGCACAACCGGCCACAGTGCTGATGAATGTAGTCATGACGAGGTCCTCTGTGCTAACTGCGAAGGTAGTCACCCCGCATACTCCAGAGCGTGCCCAGCCTGGAAAAGAGAAAAAGAAATAATAACTATAAAAGTTAAGAAAAATATCACATTCAGGGAAGCAAGACAACGGGCCTCTATATCATTAGCACTAAATACACCTTTTGCCGAAGTGGTGCAACGAGGGGCGGCACCACAAAGGTCCTTGGCAGTTGCCCGGACCGCGCCTAGCGTGCCGAGGCCAATGCCACAAGCCCCTGCGGCGGGAGCAGCCAGCGCTGCCCTGCCCATATTCAACCTGTCCACACCAGTAACCTCTACAAGCTCTGGCAGCAGCCAGGGCAATCACGAGGCCAAGGGGCTTCATCAACCCCCAGCTTGGTGGGGACAAAGACTTCGTCGATCGAGGCGAAGTCTAAGCGACGCACAGATCGCTCTGTAGAGCGGGCGTCCAGTGCCTCGCAAGAGGCTATGGACACCAGTCCAAGCCAAACGGCGCAGGAAGCGCTGAAGGAGCGGCGAGCTTCGCTCGACCACCCCAAACAGGCCAGAACGCCAATCACCGGGCCTGACAAAGGCCCTGTAAAATGAGCTAATTTCCGTCTTCTCTGCACACAGCACTTTTCCCTTCTTTTTTTCCACTATGGACAACATCATACAGTGGAACGTAAGGGGAATACTTAGAAATTTAGATGACGTCCAAGAACTTCTGAGTAAGTTCAACGCGAAAGTGCTATGTGTGCAAGAAACGCACTTAACTCCTAAGCACAAGGACTTCCTACGACAATATATTATTTTCCGAAAACACCGGGATGATGCTGTCGTACCGTCTGGCGGTGTAGCCATTATAGCTGATCGTAGTATAGCATGTCAACATTTGAAGCTCCAAACGGCCCTTGAGCCAGTGGCCATTCGAGCTGCACTTTTTTTACAAACTCATTACCATATGTTCTGTGTACATACCACCGCATCAACAGCTACACAGACATGATCTAGAATCATTAATAGACGAACTCCCAGAGCCGTTTCTGGTTCTAGGTGATTTTAATGCACACAATGTCCTGTGGGGCGATGCTCACTGTGATGCGCGAGGACGTCTCATTGAGCAGCTCCTTTTCTCTTCTAGTTTATGTCTTTTAAATATAAAGGAGCCTACGTATTTTAGCCTTGCAAACAACACGTACTCCTCCATAGATCTTAGCATTTCATCGCCATCCCTTTTACCTGTTTTTAAGTGGAACGTTCTTAAAAACCCTTATGGGAGTGACCACTTCCCAATCATCCTGAGTGCGCCGAACAAAGATCAACTACCCCCGCAGGTTCCTCAATTGAAGATTGACTCAGCTGACTGGGAAGGGTACTCTTACATACATGACATGGACTGAACTGTCTGCCCTGACCATAGATGACGCTGTCACGTATTTTACAGCTTTTATACTTGATGCCGCATCTAAATGTATTGCCAAAACGAGCGGCATGTCTTCTAAACGGTGAGTCCCATGGTGGAACGACGCATGCAGGAAAGCACGGACCACTCAGAACAAAGCATGGGCGTTGCTTCGCGATTCCCCTACAGCAGAAAACCTGGAAAATTTCAAGCGGGTCAAATCGCAGGTGAGGAGAACGCGTCGACAAGCTAGACGAGAGAGCTGGACAAATTTTATATCGAGTATAAACTCGTACACAGACGAGGGAAAAGTGTGGAATAAGGTAAAGAATATTAAGGGCCAACAAACGTATTCCCTTCCACTAGTAAATAGCCTCGGGGAAAGCTTGGAGGATCAAGCCAACTTTCTTGGCACACATTTCGAACACACATCGAGCTCCTCACGCTACTCCGAATCCTTCCAGAATTACAAGGCACAAATAGAAAAACAAAAGTTAGATAGAAAATCCGCAAGAAATGAGGCATATAATGCACCATTCTGCTTAGCAGAACTGCGAAGAGCACTCAGCTGCTGTAATACATCTACCCCAGGTTCTGACAACATAATGTACGCGATGCTGAAGGAACTACCCTCCGAAACTAAAGAAACGCTCCTCTCTCTTTATAATCGCATATGGTTTTCAGGTGTGATCCCCTCCTCCTGGAAGGAGGTTATAATTCCAATTTTGAAGCAGGGAAAGGATCGCTCTACTGTATCAAGTTACAGACCTATAGCGTTAACAAGCTGCCTCTGCAAAATATTTGAAAAAATGATTAATTGCCGCTTACTCCACTACTTAGAAACAAAGAAATTGCTCGACCCATACCAGTGCGGGTTTAGAGAGGGCCGATCTACCACCGACCATCTTATACGTATCGAGGCACACATACGTGAGGCTTTTGTTCATAATCAGTTTTTCTTATCTGTGTTCCTCGACATGGAGAAGGCCTACGATACTACGTGGAGGTTTGGAATATTGAGAGACCTCTCGCACATAGGTATACACGGTAATATGTTCAGTGTCATTGAAAGCTATCTGTCTGATCGTACCTTCCGTGTTAGAGTGAGCAATGTTCTGTCCCGAACATTTGTACAGGAAACCGGAGTGCCACAGGGTGGGGTGCTCAGCTGTACGCTCTTTATTATAAAAATGAATTCTCTCCGTCTGTACATTCCACGTAATATCTTTTATTCAACATATGTCGACGATGTGCAGATAGGTTTTCAATCGTGTTCTCTTGGGATCTGTGAGCGACAGGTTCAGCTCGCCCTTAACAAGGTATCCAAATGGGCTGATGAAAACGGGTTCAAACTGAACCCACAGAAAAGCACCTGTGTCCTTTTTTCACGAAAAAGAGGCTTGCACCTTGATCCTGAACTGGTCGCTAAGGGTGAGCGTCTACCCGTAAACACAGAACATAAGTTCCTAGGTATAATTTTAGATGCGAAGTTAACCTTTGTACCACACATAAAACATCTTAAAAATAAATGCTTGAAAACAATGAATATCCTGAACGTGCTGTCGCGAACAATGTGGGGCAGCGACAGAAAGTGCCTCATGAATCTGTATAGAAGCCTTATACGCACACGTCTTGAGTATGGGGCAATAGTCTATCACTCTGCCACGCCAAGCGCTCTGAAAATGTTGGACCCTGTTCATCATGAAGGCATCCGCCTAACCACAGGCGCCTTTAGAACAAGCCCAGTTGAAAGCCTTTATGTAGAATCGGACGAGTGGTCACTCCATCTGCAGAGAACATATTCTTCCTTCATATATTTCCTTAAAGTAAATGCGAACAGTGAGCAACCTGCATATTCCACCATCAACGACCTGTCCAGCTCTCAACTTTTTTACAATCGACCCGCAATGGCACGCCCTTTCTCGCTGCGTGTTAGAGACCTAGCTGAAGAAACAGATGTCCCTCTGCTTGAATACCACCTCAGCCCTTCCGCTTTGCGGCTCCCGCCATGGCAGTGGCACGTTATAGACTGTGACACATCTTTTGTAGCTGTCACAAAGCGTGCCTCCCCCATACACATTCGGATGTATTTCTTAGAGCTGAAACATAAATATGACTGTCCAGAATATTATACTGATGCATCCAAGTCCCATACTGGCGTGTCCTATGCGGTGGTCGGCCCACTCTTTTCGGATGCCGGCGTTCTGTCCACCAGCACAAGCATTTTTACAGCCGAGGCTTACGCGTTATTCGTAGCGGTTAAACACATCAAAGAATTGAATACGCCAAGGGTAGTTATATACACAGACTCCCGGAGTGTCGTAAAAGCATTGAAAAATTTAAAAAAAAACACAGAAACCCTATAATTATATCCCTCTATTCAATACTCTGCGCGGCCTATACTTCCAAGCAACATATCGTCGTGTGCTGGGTGCCAGGACATCGCGAGATCGAAGGAAATGTGTTGGCCGATCAGCTCGCCAGGTCAATTAACGGAAGCTCTGCCAACTCCTCAGTTGCTGTCCCTATAATGGATCTAAAACCAAACATACAGAAAAAGCTCAGAGCTTACTGGCAGAAGTTATGGGATCAACAAACTCATAACAAGTTACACTTGATTAAACCATACCTCGGTAACAGGCCACCCACGTCGAAAACACGCCGTACAGAGGTCAGTCTCTGTCGGCTTAGAATAGGACACACACACAGCACGCACACACACCTTTTGTCTGGTGGTGACCCACCCAGCTGTCACAGATGTGACCGTCCACTTACCGTACTTCACATACTCCTTGAATGCTCTGAGCTAGAGGCTTACAGGAAAAAACATTTTCCACTAGCGTACAAGGAACACATACCCCTTCACCCAGCTATGTTTATTGGTCGCGAACCTCTTTTTAAATATAAAGCATTGAATGCATTCTTAAAGGAAGTAAATACTTTCCATGTTATCTACTCAAGTGATTGGTAGCACGGCCTTTGAAAAGAGGCTGCTGCTGCGGATGCTACATCCAAAAGAGCACCTGTCTCCCGGCCCTTGGAACCAAGGGCGCTGGCGAGAAATCGGTGCTAATATAACGATTTTATTTTATGATGTCATGATAACTAAAGACTCATTCTCACCAGGCATGCTTCACTTCACTTTCATGATTTTAATAAATATATGTCTTACGCATCTTTAGAGCGCAGAATTTTAGGCCCTTTTACAGCCATTTACCATAACCATTGCTCCCATCCGATATCATTTCCTGGCGCTCTTTGGCCATCAATGGCCCTTGCGCCATTAAACAACATATATCATCATCATCATCATCATCATCATCATCATCTGTTACACAAAGCCTTCATTAATGTTTTTGGTTTAAAGCCTGCTGAGAATGTTATTGGCTATTTTAAATTTCGAAACTGCATCGCTCTCGTATTGCTCACGAGTTTTTTTTTCAATATTGCAAAAGCAGCCTCAAAACTGGTTCAAGCGAATTCTGAATCTGAGTTGTAGTGTAAGTTTCGACGTTTTCTGAAAGACTCAAAAATGTGTTCAAATGTTCTAGTGGAGGGCGTTGACAAGCAGGTTTTAGAGTATTTAAAACTAAGTTGTGATGAAGGTTCACACTGGTGGTGATGCATTGTAAGGCAGTAAAACCTTTCGTGCAAGTTACGTCAGTGGACATTCTTTCAGCTCACTTCGAAAGTTTTTCTTTTTTATGTGATGGTGTACAAGCTTTTTTCACCCAGGTCTACCTGAACGGTAAGCGGCTGCCAGTGAAGGGCTTCAGGGAGTACGTGCAGCTGTTCCTGAAAGACCAGGAAGACGAAACGGGCAATCCGCTCGTTGTAGCCCACGAGCTCGTCAGTGACCGTTGGGAGGTGGCCGTGACCTTGAGTGCCTCGGGCGAGTTCCGGCAGATGAGTTTCGTTAACGGCATCGCTACCACCAAGGGAGGCAGTCACGTTGACTATGTCTCCGACCACGTAGTCAAAAAGGCAAGTATCACAGGCGTCTTTCTCTTTCAGCACAATGACATCTGCAGCATAAAAGAGTACCGAACATTGGGAAGTCTGTACCACTTTTGACTAGCTGCTCATTGTAAAATGGGGGCTCTGTAGGTGCATATAAGTTGTTTCGCGTCGTTTTAGGCTTCGTATGTGTAACACCGACAGTGATACTGTTTACGCTTGCGTTCCAGTGTGGTCGTTCCCAGCTTGCGTGTATTTTTGGTGTGTGCTTGGTGGGCCAACCCTGACTACGTGCTTACCTGGTTCCTTTTTTTTGTCTGTCGTCGTCGTCATCAGCATCATCAGCCTGACTACGTCCACTGCAGGACAAAGGCATCTCCCATGTTCCGCCCGTCAACTCGGACCTGTGCTTGCTGCTGCCACTTCATACCCGCAAACCTTCTAATCTCACCTGCCCATCTAACATTGTCTCCTTCTCACCCGCTTACCTTATCTGGGGATCCAGTCAGTTATCCTTAATGACCAGCGGTTATCCTGCCTACGCGCTACGTGCCCAGCCCATGTCAATTTCTTTTTCCTGATTTCAACTATGATATCCTTAACCCAGGTTTGTTCCCTGACCCGTTTTGCTCTCTTCTTGTCTCTTAAGGCTACACTTATCATTTTCCTTTCCATCGCTCGCTGCGTAGTCCTCAATTCAAGCTGCACCCTCTTTGTAAACCTCCAAGTTTCTGCTCCGTAGGTATGTACCAGCAAGGTGCACCTGTTATATACCTTCCTGTTAAGGGATAATGACATTTTACCCGTCATGATTTCAGAATGATTACGAAATGCTCTCCACCCCATTCTTATTCTTTTAGTCATTTCATTCTCGTGGTTCGGCTCCCCGGTTACCTATCATGAGTGGGTGCACTTGTTCACAACTTCAAGTGCTCTGATACGTACTTATATTGAAGGGCTGATCTCTTCCGAGGTTGTTGTACATCACTTTCGTTTTCTGCAGAATAATTTGAAGACCTACCTTTCTACTCTCTTTATCTAATTTCGTATTAATGAATTGCCATTTGTCCCTGAGTTACTCAGCAGTGTGCAGTGCCCTCGGCAAAGCGCAGGTTACTAAGGTAATCTTCATTAACTATTATTCTTAACTCTTCCCATTCTATGCCTATGGGAACCTTTTGTAAGCACGTGGTATATAGCGCTGGGAAGATTGTATGCCCCAGCCTTACACCCTTCTCTATTGGTATTCTGTCACTTTTTTATGAAGAACTATGGTGGCATTTGAGCCTCTGAGGGGTGTACCTTCAAGTAACAATATGCTTCGTAGACGTCCTGATTCTGCAGTGTCTGCATGACTGCTGATCTCTCTACTGTATCAAATGCCTTCTCGTAATCTATGAAATCAATATAAAGTGGTTGGGTGTATCCTGGACATTTCTCTATATTGATAGTATGAATGTAGTCTATTGTTGAGTAGCCTGTTCGAAGTCCTGCTTGATCCTTTGGTGGATTGAATTTCAAGGTTGTCTTAATTCTGTTAGCAATTGCTTTTGTGAATATCTTGTATACGATGGAGAGGAAGCTGATCAGCCTGTAGTTCTTCAAGTCCTTGTTATCTCCTTTCTTATATATTTAGATGATGCTAGCATTCTTCTAAGATTCTGGTACTCTTCCCGTCAGGAGACACTTCGTAAACAGAGTGGCTAGTTTTTCTAACGCAATCTGTCCTCAGTCTTTCAGCAGATCTGATGTTACCCGAACCGGATCCTCACCAGCAGGTTTGCTTCTGTGCATTCCCTCCAAGGCTTTTCTCACTTCTTCTGTCAAAACTGGTGGGATGTCATCAGGGTTACTGCTACTTTTTACATCATGGTCATGGTTGTCCCGGCTACTGTACAGATCTCTACAAAACTCCTCCGCTCCTTTGACTATCCTATTCATATTGGTATTTACTTGTCCTATAGTACATACCTCTGGTTTCTTTCTTTGACTGTAGTGACTCTTTATTTGCTTTATGAAAGACTCGCATGGTTGCTATTAATGTTCACATGACGGGCCCTAATTATGCTTGATGTATTGCAGGTTTTGGAAAACGTCAAGAAGAAAAACAAAGCAGGTGTGAAGATACAGAGCAAGCAAGTCAAGGACTACTTGTGGATGTTCGTCAATTGTCTCATTGAAAATCCAACATTCGATTCCCAGACCAAGGAGAACATGACGCTGCCTGCGAAGAAGTTTGGTTCGAAGTGCGAGCTCAGCGACAAGTTCTATAGCCAGGTTTGTTAATCATTTCTTCATCAGCCGGATACGTGTATGCAGTTCCAAAGCAGCAGTGTTGAGAAGCAGCGAAAGCGACGATGCACAGAGGAGAGCAGAATAATTACGGTCCTTTGGGATAGTTCAATCAACTTTAAAAAGCCAGCTTTTTTACTCTAGCATTATGCATATAGCACTATGAATATATCTAGGTTTAGTGGTCTTAATGAATAATATTGACGGGGTATTATTGCAGTTTTTGATACATCGACACAATTCAGAGCTTCATTGAGACACGTTTGGCCGGAAACTCGAGCAGTACGACAGTGTGTTAGGCGTGCAATAAAAACATATCCTGAACTTCATATGAAGACCATTGCATTTGTTCGCCTACATGTAGCGTGTGCCACTATTCGACGAGATTACCCGCAGCCGTTTCGATGCGTCGCACGCGTTTGTGTATCCCCGTGAGCCAACCTTTTCTTTAAAGTTGTCTGAGGAAAATGCGAAGGCGCGAAAACGCGCTTACAAATTTTTAATGCAACTGTGTGGTACGTTTTTGCGGCGTGGTCCTATCACTTGAGAAGTTCTATAAAATGTAGTTCAGAATTACTGTAATCAATCAAGTGTATGATAAAGAATACCAACAAAACCAAGTGTAAATGATATAGAGCAGAAAGGATGAGCTCAATATTTTCCTTCTCGACTTCACTGATTGTTATCACAACACTGCTCCGTCCTGATGGATTTTTCACGCGGCATTAGGGTGCACGTTTATTGGTGCACGGTTTATTGGTTTATTGGTACTAGGGTGCATTAGGGTGCACGTTAAAGAACCCCAGGTGGTCGAAATTTCCGGAGCCCTCCACTACGGCGTCTCTCATAATCATATGATGGCTTTGGGACGTTAAACCCCACGTATCAATCAGTCATTTCCACACGTCTTTGTTGTTTAACGAATTTAGTTGTTTTTTGTTGACGGAATGGACGTTGCCTAAAGCATACCTCGTTTTATTCTGCAGATGCTCAAGTGCGGCGTCGTGGAGTCCGTTATGTCATGGGTAACATTCAAGGCCGAAAAACAGCTAGGCCAGAAGTGTTCGTCCAAGAAACACTCCAAGCTGAAGGGCATTCCAAAGCTGGAGGACGCCAACGACGCTGGCACCAAGAACTCGGTTGACTGCACGCTCATCCTAACCGAGGGAGACTCGGCCAAAAGCCTGGCCGTGTCGGGCCTGTCAGTGGTGGGCCGCGACAAGTTCGGCGTGTTTCCGCTGAAGGGAAAGATGCTGAATGTGCGGGAGGCCACCCACAAGCAGATCTTGGAAAATGCCGAGATCAACAATGTTATCAAGATCATGGGTCTCCAGGTCAGTAATTTTGCCTTCAACGACTAACATACAGCGGTAAGGACAAGGAAAATTACCCGAGCTTACTTCTTTAATCAGTGTCTTTCACTATCAAAGATGACTTGAAATCACCAAACAATGCGCTAAAGCTGCCCACATAAATGCTCAAAGCTTCACTAGACGGTTGACTTAACGTGCTACTTTTGCATACTAGAAGTACATTTAAGCAGCAAAAGTTTCACCTTATTGGAAAACGCGCAGCATGTTCGACACGAGTGGAGCATGTCCAGATGCTCCACTTTACGCATTTCTTATGGGCTGAAACCCTCTTCCTGAGATAGGTAATGGCAATGGCTAAAGCGTTCATTACGGCTTGTATTGTGTAGTAAGACATCCTTAATCATGATCTTCCAGGAGTGTTAATAAAAGCTGTTTGTAAACTACGTCATGTCAGTTGCATACCTGTAAAGGCGTGCGAGCTTCACCCACTCCCTGAAGCTACTTAGGAAGGTATATATTACAAAGCGAACTAGATTTATGAATGAGTATCTCTTGTTTACGGTTAGTGTTTTTTTTTTGTTCCGCACCAAACGCGATTATTTGCTTTAACATTGTCCAGCTAGTGCTTTGTAAATAGTCAGCTGCCCCGCCGCGGTGGTCTAGTGGCTAAGGTACTCGGCTGCTGACCCGCAGGTCGCGGGTTCGAATCCCTGCTGCGGCGGCTGCATTTCCGGTGGAGGCGGAAATGTTGTAGGCCCGTGTGCTCAGATTTGGGTGCACGTTAAAGAACCCCAGGTGGTCGAAATTTCCGGAGCCCTCCACTACGGTGTCTCTCATAATCATATGGTGGTTTTGGGACATTAAACCCCACATCTCAATCAATCATCAAATAGTCAGCTCTGCTAATACTAGATGATACAAGTACTAAAATTACAAAATACAATGAATGAAAAAAAATCAACACATTCCTATTTTCTGATCTGCAGTACAAGAAAAAGTACGAGACAATGGACGACCTGAAGACTCTTCGGTACGGTCGCCTTATGATCATGACAGATCAAGACCAGGACGGCTCACACATCAAGGGCCTTCTCATCAACTTCATCCACCACAACTGGCCGTCGCTTCTCAAGCTTCCGTTCCTCGAGGAGTTCATCACACCCATCGTGAAGGCGAGTCGCGGCAGCAACGAGCTGTCTTTCTACTCGCTGCCCGAGTTCGAAGAATGGAAGACCACCACCGACGACTGGCAGCGCTGGAAGGTCAAGTACTACAAAGGTCTCGGCACTAGCACCTCCAAGGAGGCCAAGGAGTATTTCACTGACATGTTGCGGCACCGAATCACGTTCCGGTACCAAGGCAACGAAGATGATCACGCCATAGAGCTGGCCTTCAGCAAGAAGATGATCGAACAGCGCAAAGACTGGCTCCGCAGTGGCATGGAGGAGCGCAAGCAGCGCCGCGAGATGGGCCTGCCCGAGCTCTACCTGTACGGAAAAGACACGAGGAACGTGACTTACCTTGATTTCGTCAACAAGGAGCTCATCTTGTTCAGCAATATGGACAATGAGCGTTCGATCCCGTCCCTGGTGGACGGGCTGAAGCCGGGACAGCGCAAGGTTCTCTTCACTTGTTTTAAGCGCAACGACAAGCGCGAAATTAAGGTCGCCCAGCTGGCAGGGTCCGTGGCCGAGCATTCTGCGTATCATCACGGCGAGGCCTCCCTAATGTCGACCATCATCAACTTGGCGCAGAATTTTGTCGGCTCCAACAATATCAACCTGCTGCAGCCAATCGGTCAGTTTGGCACAAGGCTGCAGGGTGGCAAGGACGCGGCCAGCCCTCGATATATCTTCACCATGCTATCACCCCTGGCGCGTCTCATCGTTCCCACTTTGGACGATCCAGTCTTGGAGTACTTGTACGATGACAACCAGCGCATTGAGCCGGAGTACTACATCCCGGTGCTCCCCATGGTTCTCGTGAATGGTGCAGAGGGAATCGGCACCGGTTGGAGCACAAAGATACCCAACCATAATCCTCGTGATATAGTTGCCAATCTGCGGAGGATGATCTCTGGTGATGAGCCGAATATACTTAAGCCATGGTTCAAAAACTTTCGTGGATCCATAGACCAGGTGAGGCGGCTTGCTTTAACATTGTCACACACATACATACGCATATGTACACACAAATATATATATATATATATATATATATATATATATATATATATATATATAATCTCTTTTCATCCACTAGTTCCAACAATGTGAAGTAGAGGACGTGCAAAACCAAAGCTGTTTATTTTTCCATCGTTTCAGCCGCGGACCAGCCTCCATCAGGAAAAACACGATACTGAAATGCACTTTTATTATGTAGACACGGAATATAAAGGGACCCTAATATGTGATCTGTGAGTATCGCACAATATTCACTGCAGTAAGTTACTATAGTAATGCAGTGACAGGAGCATGGGCACTAGAAAGGTGTGTAAAGACATCACTAGCGTATTCATGGAACATCACGGGAATAGCATACAGCTGAACAACTAAGATAGACAAAGAAAGAAAATAATTTCAACAAACAAATATAGCAAACAAAGAAGCCAAATGTCTGTATAAATAACACTGGATGCGTTAATTTGAAGGGGTACGAAGATCCAGCACAAAAAAAAATGCAAAGAACGATCGAAGGAAAACGTAGCCGAAATCTGCGTATACAGCGATTATGAGTAGACTGTGATAGGCTGCTATGATTTAATTCTGTGCTGAAAGAAACTCCAGCTCACTTGAATTTTCTTTATGCTAGATGAGACAGCACTGAACTTCCGTATGAGGAATGACTCGCGAACCTGATTTTAGTATAGTAGCTGTTAATTCATCAGAATAGTGACCAGGAATATTAACGGGCCTGAACAGAGGTAAATTGGGTAGGCTTGTGGCATGCGTCTTATGGTTAGTAAGGCGAACTCAAACAGTGGTTTCAATTTGCGCGACATATTAAAATGATCACAGTATTGAAACATGTACAAATGAATGTATGATACGTTGGGAAATCTCAATGCACGTCCTCTACTTTGTAGTATATAATATCAGCCTGATTACGCCCACTGCAGGGCAAATGCGTCTCCCATGTTCCGCCAATCAACCCAGTCCGGTGCTTTCTGCGGCCACGTTATACCTGCCAACTTCTTAATCTCATCTGCCCACATAATTTTCCGTCTCACGCGTTTGACTTTTCTTGGAATCCCATCAGTTATCCTTAATGCCAAGCAGTTATTCTGCGTATAGGCGCTGCGTGCCCGGCCCATGTCCATTTCTTCTTGATTCCAGCTATGATGTCCTTAATCACCGTTTGTTCCTTGATACACACTGCTCTCTTCCTGTCTATTAAGTTTACACCTGTCATTTTACTTTTCATCGCTCGCTGTGTTGTCCTCAATTTAAGCTGGACCCTTTCTTGTAAGACTCCAGGTTTCTGCCCCGTAGGTACATATACTAGAAGTATGCAGCTGTTATATACTTTCTTCTTGAGGCAAAGTGCTCCACGCCATCCTTGTTATTCTAGTTATTTTACTTTCATGGTTCGGCTCCGCAGTTACTATCTGTCCTAAGTAGACATATTCATTTACAACTTTCACTGTCTTACCACCTATTGCTAAACGCTGTTCTCTGCCGAGACTGTTGCACATTAGTTTTATGCATATTATTTTCAGATCTGCTCTTCTGATTTCTGTGTCCAGTTCAGTAATCGTGAGCTACAATGCGTCCCCTGAGTTATACTCATAAATGCGATGTCATCAGCAAATGTCAAGTTCATAAGATACTCTCAAATAACTTTTATACGTTGCCAATCTAGGGTCCTGAAAATCTCCTGTAACCACGTGGTGAATAGCATTAAGGAGATCATGTATTGGGTTTTTGTCACTTTCTTGATGGACTGTGGTGGCTGTGGATCTGCTCTAGATTTCTTCCAGCATGCTAGTTTAGGCTTCGTTGATACCCTGAATTCGCAGTGCCTCTTATTAGCTTAATTACGGTACTTGCTATTCTCTCACTAATGCTATATTACTTCTTCGTTGCCCGCTTTTTAGGGATAAAGAACCCTGCTCTTATTTTGCTTCTGTCAACTAAGCTATGATAGCATAGGACGTGTTCGTCCTTCAGCAATGTATAAGCCTCATGTGTCCTAACTTTGTTGAGACCTATGACACCTCATTTAACACCCTCTAATTCCTCGAATATCGCAGCTAGGCTCTCCTAAAGAGATTACGTTCTATCGTTCAACGTAGCCAAGTTTAGATTCCAATGACCGCCTGTCCGGACCCAGAGATGCTTAGCACCCTCCGCTGCGGTGCAGGTCTGACAGCCACCTTTGTCGGTTGCTTCGCAGCCGCTGGGGACTGACAGCCAAGGGTTAATGGGTACTTTCATAAGGGAGGTAGGGGCGAAGTACTGCACCAGGGTGACCAATCCTGCTGTGGCGAGGGAGTGCATTACTTGCTGTGGTCGCCAGTGAGGCCACACCCCAGGGCCTTTTTTATGTGCAATTTCATCATTAGGCGTTTTTTCGATCCGGTTGGGAATTGTACGGCACCGTGATTCAAACCATGGACCTCTTGCATGCGAGGCTGATGCTCTACCTCCAAGTAGGGGTTGTCCCGCACTTTTTTAGCACTGTTGCATTTTACATTGACTACGGATCAGTTCTCAACTCGAGCGTCCTTGTAGTTCGCGTGGCCTTCCTGTAAGTCCATAGAACTCAATCCTTCTCCTTGGAAGAAAGTTTTCTTCGCTGCCAAGAGCATCTCAAATTTTGGAGACTAAAATTTTCAGTGTCTCATTTTTCGGACTTTCTGCCTGAATTCCAGGTCCAAAACAGCATAAATTTTGCTCCCCCCTCTGCCACATCTGTCATCTTCATATTGGACTCAGTGCCCCGCCGCGGTGGTCTAGTGGCTAAGGTACTAGGCTGCTGACCCGCAGTTCGCGGGATGGAATCCCGGCTGCAGCGGCTGCATTTCCGATGGAGACGGAATTGTTGTAGGCCCGTGTGCTCAGATTTGGGTGCACGATAAAGAACCCCAGGTGGTCGAAATTTCCGGAGCCCTCCAATACGACGTCTCTCATAATCATATGGTGGATTTGGGACGTGAAACCCCACAAATCAATCAATCATATTGGACTCAGTGTTTTCTTGAGTCAATACATTTGCGAGTGTAGTGAAGCATGAAAAGCAGCTGTACCGCAATAAGAGTGTAATAAGGTGAAGCTTACTAAAAATTTGAAGGGTCCATTTCTGATCGGACATTGACTGTTACGAATTCGATCATAGTAGAGCTTGAAAGGCAGCTCCATATTCCAGATTTTTCACTCACTTTTATTACGGAATTTTTAGTTATGGTATTAGCCTTTCGTAAATTGAGGTCATAAATATATTCCGCCATAATAAAAACGGACTCGTCATCAGTGTGCTGTGCGCTCACGTCCCCCAGTGATTTGAAAGCATTGAAAGAGTTCAATTCACAGTACCGAATCGCTTACCTAATGCTAAATTAGTATGGGTACCTGGGCGCAAAGGCTTAATTGTAAGCGAAACAGCTGATGCACAACTAAATCTGTAAGGCGGACCAGCTATTATTACTCCTACAACAGCTTTTATAGGAGCAGCGAAATTTCGGAGACAAATAATGCTGTCGGAATTCTCTACACCATCTCGAAGAAATTCCCCGTATTTTAATAATCTATTTGCACTGTGGAAAACATAATGTCATGACAGAGGTCTTGAAGTGACAACCACTAGGTTACGCTGTCGTGTTTCACCATTAGTTTTATTTATACAAATCCGACCTGACACACTCCCTTTGTTTTTTTGTGGAGTAGAGGCAACAATAAAACACTTTTTAATCTGTTGTCAAGAAAGTTTTCTGCATTAAGAAATATATCTAAAACGTCGTTAAACATAATTAAATTAGATTTAACTTCAAACTCACTATCCATAGGTAGATTTACCCTTAGTCATAGCAACAGGAAGGTATCCGAGGCTGTGCTAGATTTCGTTAGACAGATTCATACAATAAATTGAGTTACCTAGGTCCTTAATCAATGTAGGCTACAGCGAATTTTCTTATGTAATAATAATTTATTTCCATTTCAGTACGAATTAATTTGTGTAACCTTTTTTGTCCTAAGAATGATTAAAAATGATTTTGTGGTTTCAAAACGAAATATTATACTCTTTTATAGGAATTAGATATATTTTTTTGTAAGTTACCCGATTCTTCGCCTATCCCCAAGGTTGGGTGTGAGCCAGAACTGTAGGATCTACATCTTGTGACGTAACTTACTTCCGCTTTGCCATCCCTCCTTGATTAGCTTCCAGCGCGCTCGTCGGGACGCGAAGAAAGCGACAAATTCCCAACTCTGGTCGTACTCGACGGCTTCCAAGCATTTTTGCAGCGGTGAATTCGTGAGGCAATGAACTCCTGGAACGAAGCCATTTTATGGAAACCTAGGAAAGTGCTGCAGGGCCCCTTTAATTAATTTGATTGTTCTGTGTGGTAATAAATTTGTCTGCGCTGCTGTTGCTCAGGTCGAAGAGCAGAGGTTCATCGTGAGCGGCGAGGTGGCCGTGCTCAACTCCACCAGCATCGAGATCACGGAGCTTCCGGTCCGGGTGTGGACTCAGACGTACAAGGAAACGGTGCTGGAGACTATGCTGCATGGCACAGAGAAAGTGCCGCCGCTCATATCCGACTACAAGGAGTACCACACAGACACCACCGTTCGCTTCGTGGTTACCATGGCTGAAGAGAAGCTGGCCAAAGCCCGCGAAGAAGGACTGCACAAGGCGTTCAAGCTGCAGACTACGCTCACGACGTCCTCTATGGTTCTGTTTGACTCCAAGGGCGTCCTGAGGACGTTTCGTACCCCCGAGGACATTCTGCGCGACTTCTTCGATACGCGCCTGCAAGCGTGAGTTTTATTACGTTGGTTGCGAGGGTTTGTGAGCGAGTGGTAACCGTGCAACTAAACTTTCGAATTTCAAGTTGCCTCCGCTAAAGAAAACACGGCGCGTCACGCATTAAAATGAAGTAGTAAGATTGCCTTTTTGGTCTGGTTTAGTTTCATTATGATTTTTTTCTGCTATTTCCGTGATTTTCTGCCACTTTGGGTAGCACAGCGATCGAACGTCTTTCACTGGAAACATTGCATTTTAAGATTGCATTTTTGGTCTGGTTTAGTTTGATTATGATTTTTTTTCTGCTATTTCCGTGATTTTCTGCCACTTTGGGTAGCACAGCGATCGAACGTCTTTCACTGGAAACATTATTTGATTTTGTATCTAATTTTTGCAGGTATGTCAATCGAAAGGCCTACCTCATCGGTCTGTTGTCGGCTGAAGCGAAGCGCCTCGAAAACCAGGCACGCTTCATTCTCGAGAAAATCGGCAACATCATCAAGATCGAGAACCGCCGCCGCAAAGAGATGTTGGAGACACTGCGGCAGCGGGGCTATGATCCCGACCCCATCCTTACCTGGAAGAGGAAGCAGTTGCAGCAGACAGGTCGTCGAGACAGCCAAGACGAGTCGCAGGACGAAGGCGGAAACGCTGGTCAGTTCCTTTCGTCAGTTTAGAAAAAAAAAGTGTTCTAATATTTTTAGCACGTCCTCTCCGCGATGAACTACAGCTCGGCTCTTCTTTGAGCTCTTCTTGCTGGTACAAAGCTGTCGGAGAGTGCCCAGCATTCCCCATCCTCCCCACCCCTCAATCCCCTGATTATTGAGAGGATAGACCTAAACTCGGCAGGTGGACTGCACCACCCGTTTGACAAGAGTTGGCTCCTTACAACAGTCTCTCGTGAGATTACAAGGGCCGATTCTGGCACTGTAGTTGTCCGTCGCTGCCGCCGGTGTCCGTAACCACTCGGGGAAGTTGTTTGCTTCCCCCATGAACGAAGCGTCACAATCAGCACGCGGTACACTCCCTATAGGGAGTAAACCAACTCGTGCGCTTTCCCTTTGGGCAGTCTGCATTTTGGGCACGGGAAGGCGTAGGTGCCAGGAATCCGCCTGCGACAATACTCTTCCACGAAGAGAAAGTCCGTAGTTTCTTCACGCTTCGGGTGGCGATGGTCGAAAACTCCCCACTTGTAGTCGGCGCGTTTTAGGGATTTATACTCACAATTTCTACAAAAAAAAAACGCCTGAGCTTTTTTTTTTGTCAAAACCGGTACACAGTGTCCAAGTGACTTCCTGGACCTTTCACTGGTAAAGCTGCATTCTGTACATATCCCGATACATTTTCACATGCTAGAAAACTAGCTGACAAAAGCATTCGCGCTGAGCTTTATGCGTCAACGTTCACCACTTATCTAACATCGTCCAAATTGCCCAAAGGGTTAGAATTGCGACTAAATGCAGCTACTTCCGAGCTATCCGCTCACCACAAGGCGAGATGGCAACAAGTTTTACAAAGTGCTTCGCTAAATTTGACGCGCATTGTTATAGACCACAAGAAATCACGCGCTAAACAACTGTTTCAGAAAGAAGCGCTTCTGCTATCGCAGATAACGCTACTCGAATCTGATCACTTGGTAGCTTACCAGAAAAATAAGTTTGCAAAACTAAATACTATCAAGCAAAAAAGTACATGCGTGCTAACTTGCTCCCTTCGTCAAGCCATTAGAGCTGATTGAGCCGATAAAGGAGAACGAGCACTGCATGACAATGTTATAAATCTTTCTTCGGAAATGCTTTCCGACGCGCAGGTATCTTGTTCATCGAAGGGCCTTAGTTTTTGTCAGGCAAACGGTGGGTTCAATCGATTTGAACTTATTAAGGACATTCACAACTCCACCCGATACATGCGCCTTAAAGGATATTTCTACGGTCATTACAGTGACCGTCAAAGCGGGCTGGTACTCCCTCAGCAGAAGCACTAAACCCCACCGCCACAACGCGACCTGTGCTTAGACCTATATATCAGGGCTGTATAACAAGACGTCATAGATTCTTACAAAACTCGCGCTCCCCATTGGCATAACCTATGAACAAAAAGGGCACTCGAAGCGCTAGAAATAACCCTGAAATCATAATTAAGCCGGCAGACAAAGGTGGTGCTATTGTCATTCTTAGTATATATGACTATACGGGGTGTTTTAAGAAATGGGTCCAATATTTTTTTTAATTACGAAAAAGAAGTATCTGCGTGTTACTTGCGGTGTTGCCTTCCTGTAGCAGTATGTATCTTCAGATGGGTACAAACAATAATTACGGCAGTAATTATAGAAATTAACACAATTAACTTTTTAGCCAGTGGTGATAGCCAGGCGAGTGAAACAGGCTAATTCAAGCCCTTCTTACGAGTCCATAGCCATTTTGATATTTTGGATAAGCGGACATTGTATAATCACCGTGGAGTGATGAATTATAGCCAATTTAGCTGCCCCGCAGGGGCGCCTGCGCAAGTAGGCGGTTGGTGTGTAGCGACACCACGGACCCGAGCTAACGGGGGAGTTTCGGCTCCCTCCCACGCCTAGCCGTGCGTGGCTTTGCCGTGTCCGGGGAAAAGGGGATCCTGGGGGTTGAGCTGACGCTGGGTGATTGGACCTTTAAGGCCCCCCGGCAGAGGCAACACACCCCTTTGGCCCCGGCTTCACGTAGACGGCACCCCTGGGCTGACCCACCCAGGGGAAATCGGCAGTCGCCTTTTCCTATCTCTCTCTCCCTACATCTTCGTCTTTATCTCTTACTATTTATCTGTCCTGTCTTCTCCTCTCTTCTGTTTACTTCCAAACTTCCTGGCGGCTAGGGTTAACCCTGTGCAAATAGCCTACGTTGGTCTAGGCGCATTGGGTTATAGTAGCGTTGTACGGCTGGCGTCTGCAGGTTTTAGCACCCGCAAACTTGTAGCGTCCCCTCGTTGGGCTCCGTGGTGGGTGGCCGCCAACGCTTCTGAAGAAAATTAAATTGGCATGCGTAGAGCATTTCCATTATTAAGTGATCGTACCGCCTTAAAGCGCGTACGCACCGAAGACTTAGGATTTTTCAACCGATCAACTGAGAACTTCCCCCATTTTCATGTTATACATAGTGAGATAAGCAGCAAGCAAGCCAGAACTGTATCCCCCTTTGTAGTAGCCAGATGTCTCACAGAAACTCTAGGAGCCGGGTACAAAGTTACCAAAATGGCCAGCGGAGACCTCCTCCTTGAAGTTTGAGAAAAAGAACAGTTTGAAAAGCTACAGAATCTTTCAACTTTTGGTGACACTCCCATCACTGTAACGCCACACTGATCCATGAACACAACCAGTGGAGTAGTATCTGATGCTGATTTGCTCGGCTTGACTGAAGACAAACTTCTGGAGGGGTGGAAGAGTCAGAATGTGACCAATGTACAAAGGATCACCATCAGAAGAGACAACAAGGTAACACCAACAAAACACCTAATACTCACGTTCGCTTCCAGTAATCTGCCAGAAAGTATTCAAACAGGGTACACTAAGACGTCGATCAGACCATACATACCTAACCCACGTCGTTGTTTCAAATGCCAGAAGTATGGCCACGGCTCACTAAGCTGTCGTGGTCACCAAACTTGTGCACAATGTGGAGTGTCAGGCCACAACTCTGACAATTGCGAAGAACCATCACACTGTGTGAACTGTGGCGGAAATCATGCCGCATACTCACGGTCTTGCTCATTTTGGAAAAAAAGAAAAAGAAATTATCACATTGAAAATTAAAGAAAATATCACATTCAAGGAAGCAAGACGAAGAGTGTCGCCATTTTATGGCGCTACATATGCTGATGCGGCGCGTCAGGGGGCAACGCCGCACCAGCCCTCGTCACTCCTTCGGCCAGCGCAGAGCGAGCCGACGGCTGTGGCACCTGCCCCCAAGGCGGCAGTAGTTCAGTCTACTCCGCCGCCTAGCGAATTGAGGCCGGAGACTCCAGGGTCCTCTGGTCTCAAGGCCTCCCCTCACCAGGCGAGGCCTAAAATCCGAACCACCAGCTCGCATGTGCGGGCAACCAGTGCCTCTGGGGAGGCAATGGATACAACGGTACCCTTGGTACCAAAAGAGCGGCGCGCCTCCTTGGAGCGCGTTAAGAAAAATAAAAAACCAATAACGGGGCCGGACGACCGTCCTGCCACCTGAATTAACAGGCTCACTTCAACACAGGATACTCTTTGTACACACAGCAGTATCTCTCTTGTTTAAATATGCAGACAGAAATATTACAGTGCCCCGCCGCGGTGGTCTAGTGGCTAAGGTACTCGGCTGCTGACCCGCAGGGCGCGGGTTCGAATCCCGGTTGCGGCGGCTGCATTTCTGATAGAGGCAGAAATGTTGTAGGCCCGTGTGCTCAGATTTGGGTGCACGTTAAAGAACCCCAGGTGGTCAAAATTTCCGGAGCCCTCCACTACGGCGTCTCTCATAATCATATAGTGGTTTTGGGACGTTAAACCCCACAAATCAATCAGAAATATTACAGTGGAACATCCGAGGCCTTCTTCGAAACCTCGATGACTTACAAGAACTCCTCCATGAGCACAATCCAAGAGTGCTGTGTGTACAGGAGACACACTTAAAACGAACTAACACAAACTTTTTACGTAACTACATAATCTTCCGAAAGGATAGAGATGATGCCATGCTACCATCCGGTGGTGTAGCGGTTATAGTAAGTCAAGGTATAGCATGCACACAATTACCCCTTCAAACTTCCCTCGAGGTGGTGGCTGTCCGAGCAGTTATTCTAAACAAACTTGTCACTGTTTGCTCTTTGTACATACCTCCGCACCACCGCCTTGAAAAACTTCAATTCCAGTCTTTAATCGACGAACTACCTGAACCTTATCTGGTCCTTGGGGACCTGAACGCACATAATGGTCTGTGGGGTGACTCTCGCTGTGATGCCCGAGGTCGTCTCATTGAACAATTCCTCATTTCATCGGGTGCTTGTCTGTTGAATAGGAAAGAGGCAACATACTATAACCTTGCCAACAAAACTTACTCTTCCATAGACCTCAGTATCGCATCTCCTTCACTTGTACCATTACTTCAGTGGAAAGTCATAAATAATCCATACGGAAGTGACCATTTCCCTTTAGTTTTGAGTACACCAATAATAAATGAATGTCCTCCACATGTTCCCAAATGGCTGGTAAACAAAGCCAACTGGGAACGATTTCAAAAGCTTAGTCACCTAAATTGGACTGACATATGCGGGTTAGGCATAGATGAAGCTGTGCAGTACTTCACGGCTTTTCTTACTGACGCAGCAACTAAGTGCATTCCACAAACATCTGGACTGCCCGGCAAACGACACGTTCTGTGGTGGAACACTGAGTGCCAAAATGCGCGAAAGGAACAGAACAGGGCATGGAGGTTGCTGCGGGACTCGCCGACAGCGGAAAACCTTGAGAGCTTTAAGAAAATAAAATCTCGAGGCAGGAGAACGCGTCGGCAGGCCAGAAAAGAAAGCTGGCACAAGTTTTTATCAGGGATAAATTCATATACACAAGAGGCTAAAGTCTCGAACATGGTTCGTAGGGTAGCAGGAAGACAAGTACACTCACTCCCACTCATAAACACACAGGGTGATAGCCTGGAAGATCAAGTGAACTTCCTCGGTGCACACTACGAGCAGGTGTCTAGCTCGTTACACTACACTGAAGCTTTCCAAAGACACAAAGCAAAGATAGAAAAGCAGAAACTAGAATCCAAGTGCACAAATTACGAGGAATACAACCAACCTTTCAACTTAGCTGAGCTACAAACATCACTAAACTCTTGCAATAATTCCGCTCCAGGCTACGACCGTGTCACATATGAAATGTTGAAAAACTTGCCGCTCGAAACGCGAAAAAGTTTACTCTCTCTATACAATGCTATCTGGCTTTCAGGCACCATCCCTGCTTCCTGGAAAGAGGCTATTGTTATCCCTATTTTGAAACAGGGCAAGGACCCTTCCTCAGTTTCAAGTTATAGGCCCATTGCACTAACCAGCTGCGTTTGTAAACTTTTTGAAAAAATGATAAACCGCCGACTTTTACATTTCCTTGAAACACACAATCTGCTCGACCAATTTCAGTGTGGGTTTCGGGAGGGTAGATCCACCACCGACCATCTGGTGCGTATCGAGGCACAGATCCGAGAAGCTTTTGTCCACAAACAATACTTCCTCTCAGTGTTTCTCGATATCGAGAAGGCTTACGACACAACATGGCTTTTTGGGATATTAAGAGACTTGTCTCACCTGTGTGTGCGCGGTAGAATGCTTTCCATAATCGAGAGTTACTTGTCCAATCGGAAATTCCGCGTCCGTGTGGGCAGTACTCTCTCCCAAATATTTGTGCAAGAAACGGGAGTACCGCAAGGTGGTGTACTTAGTTGTACACTTTTTATTATAAAAGTGAATTCCTTGCACCTGTCCATTCCCCGCAACATGTTCTATTCCACATATGTCGATGACGTCCAGCTTGGCTTTAAGTCATGCAACCTAGCAATGTGTGAGCGACAGGTTCAGTTAGGTTTAAACAAGGTCTCCAAATGGGCAGAGGAAAACGGATTCCGGCTGAACCCAGGAAAAAACACGTGTGTCTTGTTCTCCCGAAAAAGAGGCATGCACTCAGAACCCGACATTGAACTGAACGGCCAACGTCTGTCTGTGAATGCGGAGCATAAATTCCTAGGCTTAATCTTGGACAACAAGTTGACCTTCGTACCACACATAAAGTATTTAAAAACAAAATGTTTAAAAGCCATGAATGTTGTAAAAGTGTTGTCACGTACTACGTGGGGTAGTGATAGGCAATGCCTCGTGAACTTCTATAGAAGCCTTATTCGTACCCGCTTAGATTATGGGGCCGTTGTCTATCAGTCTGCCACTCAAAGTGCCTTGAAAATGCTGGACCCCGTGCACCATTTGGGCATCCGCCTTTCTACGGGTGCTTTTCGCACCAGCCCCGTAGAAAGCCTTTACGTTGAGTCAAATGAGTGGTCGCTTCATCTGCAAAGAACCTACATGTCCTTTGTATATTTCCTTAAGGTGAAAGCAGACAAGAGGCACCCCTCATACTCTACTATTAATGACTTGGCGAGCTCCATTCTTTTTCAAAACAGGCCTTCAATGAGGCAGCCCTTCTCAGTTCGCCTGAAGGGTCTAGCTGAGGACACTGGAGTGTCACTCGAACACAGTTTAATGGCTCCTGTAGCATACCCGCCACCGTGGCAGTGGCAGACTATAGACTGCGATGTGTCTTTCCTAGAGGCTACAAAACATGCACCTATTGCCCATATCCGAACATACTTTCTGGAACTTCAACACAAATACACACGTCCCGAGTTCTTCACAGATGCCTCCAAGGCTAACTCCTCTGTGTCCTACGCTGCTGTCGGCCCATCCTTTTCGGATGCTGGCCCTCTACATCCACGCACAAGTATCTTCACAGCGGAAGCTTACGCGATACTGGTGGCAGCTAAACACATCAAACAATTACAAATACAAAAAGCAGTAATTTATACAGACTCCCTCAGTGTGGTAACGGCTCTGCACAGTCTTAAAAAACAAAAAAACCCAGTCCTTGTCTCACTTTACTCCATTTTGTGCACACTCTACACACACAAACAACATGTTGTAGTGTGCTGGGTGCCAGGGCACCGTGAGATCCTAGGCAACGTGAGGGCGGATCAGCTCGCTGCATCCGTCCATGAGAGCACCGTCATTACATCTATATCAATCCCGGCCCTTGATCTTAAGCCGTCTCTCAAACGAAACCTCAGGAACTACTGGCAGAGAAAGTGGGATACACACACACAAAACAAACTACACGTTATCAAGCCACACCTTGGCCATTGGCTACCAGTATCAAAATCACGTCTAACAGAGGTAACACTAACAAGACTCAGGATAGGACACACATACACGACACACACACATCTTTTATCCGGTGGTGATCCACCATTGTGTGATAAATGTGGTGAGACATTAACAGTTCTTCACGTTTTAATTCAATGTAAACATTTAGACACTCTAAGGAGACACCACTTCCCACTATCCTACCGACAACATATACCTTTACACCCTGCAATGTTCGTCGGTAGGGAACCGCTTTTTAGTCACAAATCATTATTAGCGTTTTTAAAGGAAATTCATAATTTTCATATCATATACCCGGGCATACCGTTGCACGACCTCTCTAGAGAGGTTTCTGCTGCGGTGGCTACACAGGAAAGCACTTGCCTCACGGCCCTTGGACGCAAGGGTATGAACGAGTGAGGCACTTGTGCTAATGCCATACATATCCAACATCGTCTTATTATCACCAACTTTTGTCATCATTCACACCACACACATCTTTCATGGCATGGTCATCATTTTATTACTTGCATGTTCTTACCCGCCTTATCGCGAGGAATTTTATGGCCCTTATACAGCCGCTTATCACAATCATTGTCCATATTTTTAGTAAGATAAAATGGCGCTCTTTGGCCAACAAATGACCCTTGCGCCAAAAAACACCATATATCATCATAGCCAATTTAGCTGGCGAAACCAAAACGCGCGCCCCAAACTGCACATCTAATATTCACTTCTACAACGCCATCAATCACGACACTGTTTCCCTCGGATTGGGGGAAACAGTGTCACTGAGGGTGTTGTCGAGGTGAACGGTAGATGCGCTGTTTCGTGCGTTGGTTTAGGTTTCGCCAGCTAAATTAGGCTCATTGCATCGCTTCGCGGTGATTACCAGCAGCCGCTTTTCCAAAATTTCAAAGTGGCTATGGAATATTCTTAGGAAGGGCTTGAATTTGCCCATTTGACTCGACCGGCAATCTCCACTGGTTAAAAAGTTGATTGTGTTATTTCTGTAAGTACTACCTTAATTATTGTTTGAGCACATCTGATGATGCCTTCTACCACAGGAAAGTGAATGCCACAAATATCACGCAGATACCCACTTTCTGCGATTTTTAAAGAATTTTTGGCACATTTCTTGAAACACCCTGTATAAGCGAACGTGAGAGGCATGCTGTCCGATCGTAACTTTTACGGACCTCTGTGGCGATCCTACAAACGACTACGGGGTCGATTTGTGGAACGTACTAACATTTGTAAAGAACGAAAAGATCGATAAAGCGACAGCCCGTTCACTCGTTCCATTCAGCCCAGTGGCAGGTAGATTTTATCTACTGCCCGAGATGCACAAAGTGAATAACCTCGGACACCCCATCATTTTTTGGATATGAACCTTTACTGGAAATCTATCCAGGTTTGTCGGTAGTCTCGTAAACAGGATTCCACCTACTTTCTAGTCATTTATAGAGGGTACAAATCACTCCTTGAAAGACATTTTAGATGTAGGTGCTTCAGACGGTAGTCTTCCGGTTGCACTTGATGTCTTTTTGTTGTACACAAACATTCCACACAACGATGACATTTCGCTCACATAAAAGCTTACGAGGATTTGAGTTTTGACAAGCCAGTTGATGGCGAAACCATTGGTACCATCATGAAGCTCATCTTAGAAAAAAAACAACTTTGAATTGGATAACTCACGATATATGTTCAGACAAACGGGACATCTATGGGCACTAGAGTAGGTCCCAACTATGCAATTATATATGGGCATTTTGGAAGCTAACTTCATTGAAAATTCAACTCTGAAACCTTTCTTTTATAGGCGTTTCATCGATGGCATTTTCGTGATTTGACCACATGGCGATAAGGGTTTTTAAAGTTTCATTAAGAAGCAACGTTGCTTGTTGGGCGAGTTGGAAGAAGTCAATTATAGTGTAGTAAAGTGCAAAAAGCAGACAATAAACAAACGAGGAAACAGGGACGAGGGGGCTGTGCCTTCGTCCTCTCGCTTGTTTGTCTACTTTTTGCGCTTCACTGCATTGATTCATTAAGAACTTCAACAATGCCAACCCCACCATTACTATCTCTCATAATTACTCAACAACTAGAAACTTTCTTGACGTTACCGTCACAGCTAGATAAGGACAGCTCTCTACAAAACTCGCAAACTGAGGGATAGGCATCAGCTTCTCCGTTTCCATAGCAGTCACGTCCAACATTTTAAAACAGAAAAACCATACAGATAATTAATCGACGTAGCGTGTTTAGACACATAGGACAAGGACATACAGATAAGCTCACAGGTTCAAAATATTATGCTATAACCACAATGATTCCTTTTCGATTTGCCAGGATCTAATACGTTCGCTCTTAACGTAAATACCCACCGGAAATAGTCCATGACGCCATTAAGCACGCCAACAAACTAAACAAAGTTGACCTGATTAACGCCATCCCCAGCGATTCCAGTACATTCTAGGCTAATCTTATGCTCACCCATTCAGCGTCAGCCTCAAACGTCAATGCCACTTTAAAGCGACACAATAACGTATTAACTCAAAATGAACGCCCAGAAAATATATTTCCAGAACCATCCAGGGTCGTTTACAGACGCGCACGGAACCTCCGCGATATTCTTTCATCTTCTAAGCTCGCCGCCCCTAAACAAAATGGCTGTGCTCCTTGTGAGAAGTCACAGTGCAAGGTGTGTGCGCACATGGTAACTGCGCAAACTGTCAGCAGTTCATTCACTGGCTTTGAGCTGACAATCAGGAGCAATCTAAATTGTGACAGTTCCAACGTAGTATACTTGCATGAAAGCAATACCTGTAATCTACAATATATTGGCCATACTGAAACACCGTTTAGAACGCAATTCAATAATCATGTCTCACGTCAGAACTCTTGCAAATTTGTCCTTATTAAAACATAACAATACCTGGTCATTCTTTCGACAAAATTAAAGCAGTGGTATTGAAATCCGGTTTCCGCTCACACCATGAGCGGGGAATCTACGAATCGTTTTTAGTCTACAAGTTCGATACCATAAAGTCTACAATAAACAGAAAACCCAGGCGTACCGAGTAGTATACCTTCCACTACTTAACCTGCTTCATGTCATCCCGAGCTTTTATTCAATTTATTTTTTTATTGATATTTTTAATCTTGGCACAACTGTTCTTGTCCTCTGCTTCAAAAACCAGTTGACCTGATCATCTTTAGTGGATATTCAATTCTTGATATACTGGCGAGATGGATTTATGAGTGAGTATTTACACTTGCAGCATAATGGCGTTTTGCAGTTTGCGCGCGCATACATCTCCGTTAGCTCATCCTTGCTGAGAGAGAGAGAGTGAGAGAGAGAGAAAGAGAGAAAAAGAGAAATAAGCAGCGCTGCACGTATGTGCTTCTTTGCTGTGACAGTTGTATGCTTAGCTGTAAAACTCAATTGAAGCTTAATGAAAACCAACTAGCCTAACTTTTAATTAGGCATTCTTAGTGCAGAAAAGCCACGGACTTTTACCACCCCCTGGTTCGTGGGATCAAGTTTCGGGGCAAAATTAAAAGCTGAGCTTCCCACTGCTCGAGTCCACTGCTTTATTTGTCGCCACTTTGCAATCTGCCACCACCGTTACAAGCTACCATAAGCAAGGCTGATCACTGATCAGGTTCATCGGACACTAAAGCGCAATTTTTTTTGGCGCTTGCAGTACGACAGAACCGAACATTAAAAAAAATGAACCGCTCTCATAGGCTCACAGCAGCTTCGACAGAGCAGTGCTGATATTCTTTTTTAATGAAAGAAAATTATTTTCCTGGAGCAGCAAGTGTCTTCACCAGTTCATAAAAACATTCCTCATTCCCACCTGTAGCATGCATCGGCCACCAGGCACAGCAGAATAAAAGCATGAAAAAGTGATGTAATGCTATTGGGCCCCTGTTCAGTGCTAGCCTGCTCTGCAATGTTGCAGCACAAGACACGAAAGCGTCGTTCAGCGGCCCGCACCATAAAGATCCTACAAGGAAAATCTTCACAGAGAATCTTGGAAATATTTAATTATATGTAACATTCCTACGTAATATTTTCCTTTTGTCGTAACAATATAACAAGGTGATTAATGTGGTCGAGAAAAACTTCGCCTTAGTTGTTGGTGTCCCCAGCACGCAGCCAACAATGGCCACTGTCGAAAGGTAGGGGGGGGGGGCTCAACCCCCCTACCACTTCTTAGAAGGGGGGGGGGGGGGCTGGGGCCCCCGTTGCCCCCTGGCTGATATGTCTATGGTTAGCTACCATATGCGCGGGAGTTAATTGATGTAACAGTGTCCAGGGCTACCATGCTCGTGAGCACCAGCGTTTCATATTAGCTTATCGCTACTGGGGTTGCTATAATACTTATCTCCCTGTTGACATCGTGGCGAAAGCGCACACAACTGCGTGTACAAACATCTAGAACTGTTCAGCATATGTCTGCGTGTGCAACATTTATACATATATTTAGCGTCATTTCATGACGTCGCTCAATAAAATAATTACAACACGGCCATCCTCCCTCCCCATGCTTCGCAGAACGTTGATTCCCGAGGTATACGTGTTGGTTGGTAACAACGTTATTGGAAGTCCGGCAGAGCTTTCGCCAACCGGGCCTTAGGTCTCCTGCGTGGGGACTTATGGACCTTGCCTGACCACCACCTCGTGGGACTGCTGGACGGCCCGGAGTTGGTCGCCGAGGCTGGGGCTGCACAAGGCAGCGGCCCTCCGTGGTAGAAGGGTTCTGGATTTAGCACCTTGCGAATTTTTGGTAGAATTCCAGAGCATCTGATTTAATTTGGCATCCTCAATACGACATATCTTGCATACATTCGTCGGATATATATTGGGTATAGGGTTGGGGTACATGTGGGCCTAGAGCTGTCGTAGGGCCGCCGCCTGCATCCTGTTCACATTCTCGCTGGGTGGAGGAAAGGTTCGGCGGGCCAGGTATAGAAGGCCTTGGTAATTTCCCTACAGGTCATCAAACGGTCCTTGGTGTTTCCCCATAGAGGATGGTCGCCGGCGCGGTTTGCGAGTTCGTGCGTCTTGTGGCATGTGCCATCTCATTTAGGTTACAGCGTGTCTCCGATACATCTCTCATGTGAGTCGGGAACCATAGGAGTCTCGTTGGAAGCTCTACCTCCTGATGAAATTTTTAATGCGTAAGACTTTGGCCGCTCATTGCGAGATTCATCATTTGGCGAAGTTTCTGACCGCTTGTCTCGAGTCGCAGAGGACAGTAGTGCATGTCGGATTCACGAGAGCGAGCGCAAGTGCTACTTCCTCCGCTACTTGTGCGTGCTCACATCGAATACTTACCGATATTTTCGTTTTGCCTTTCCAATCGACGACAGTGATTGTGAATCGCGAGCGGTCTGCGTATTCAGCGGCGTCAAGAACTGCGTTCACATTTCGTCGACGTAAGTGCACAGGAGAGCTCTTGCGCCGGCCTCTCTTCTGGCCCGGTTGTGTTCCGGGTGAACGTTCCGTGGAATCGGGTCAACCCTAAGCGTTTGTCGGATCGCGTCTGCAGCAGCGACTTTCTGGCTTTGTTTGATGTGGTAACAGATGCCGAGACTTTTCATGATCTGGCGATAGTTTTTCCTGCGCGATAGTCTTTCCAGTTTGGAAGTGCACTGCGCCTCGGCTATTTTGCTGAGCGCGTTGTGAAGTCCAAGCGGAGGCAGCCGGTGCGTGCTGGCGAATTCGGGTAGACCCAGTTCCACCTTGTACAATTTGCGGATGAGGACGTTGATCTTAACTTGTTCTGTCTTGTACCATTTGTGGAATACCGCAACGCACGCAGTGTGACGCATGACGAAAGAATGCATAAGTCGTATGAGACTCGATGTGACTTGGGCCTCGAATGTCGCTGCGGTGGTAATGCGGCTTATCCGATTGCAATGCAGAGTGCAGTCGTGTCACGTAGGGCTGAATGATAGCAAGGCGGAGGCTGCATGTAATTGTGCGCAGATTGCGTTGCCACACATGTATGTGCAAGGGTGTGTGAGCGCATCCGCTCTATATCGGTTGTCGGCTTATGAGGCCTCCCCTTCATTGAGTGGAAGCTTTAAGCACTGTTTGTGTAACGGACTTTGACCATGCGATATACTATATCGGTGTTTTCCATGCAATATACGGGAATATTGGTACGCGCCTTCAATCATTCCGATGGTAACAACACTGAACTACGGTACACTTCTATTCTGCCAGTCATTTGCTTCAAAACAAGGTCGTCCAAGGAATAGCGAATGCGTCACATACTGTTTTTCGTTGGTGACCTTCAAAGTTTGTAAATGTTCCAGCTATCGGGGCAAGTTACCGTGACTGCAATATTTCATCTGTGAAGCAAGAAAACACCACCTTGTGTACTTAAATGACTTTGCCGCATGTATATTGGGTGCCAGATGCTTTAATTGTCGGCACGTACCACGGCATGGATGCTAAGGCATCTGACTTGGTCGCGAGAGATGTGTAGTCGGAAATCCGCCATGGTGTATCAAATGGCCTCGGTGCTCGGATGCCGACCCGGACCTTGCGCGCTCGATGCTGCGGTGACATCTCGGTGGAAGCGAAAGGGCAGCCGGGCACTGTGCCATGTCACTGTACGTTAAGGAACACCAGATAGTGAAAACTTCGGGAGCCCCCCACTACAGCGTCCCTCACAATCATAACGTCGTTCTGGGACTTGAAGCTCTAGGCATCACCGCCACCACCACCGCCGCCGCCGCCGCCGCCGTCATTATCATTATCATTATTATCATTATTATAATTATTATCATTATTATAATTATTATATTTATTATAATTATTATAATTATTATAATTATTATAATTATTATAATTATAATAATTATTATATTATCATTATGGTATTATGATCATTATATTATCATTAATAAATTATCATATTTTACTATTATTATGGTACTATCATTATTACAATTGCGTGGTTCGAACCTCACGTTGAAGCGCAATCAGCCGTTGGCCAGACTTCTATGTTTGCCTAAGATGCAGCACGCATAATGAGACTGGAGAAGGGCTGCCTGAACAACGAATATTTACTGGAACTGAAACATGTCATGACGAAAACTATATGAACACACTATAACCAGAAATCGACGAGCATAAAACATTGGTGGAGCCTATGCTTTTTTAGCAGACTTGTACTCATATTTCTTAGCACAGCTACTGTTATTGCTGCAGTACTGTCCCAAATGAAGATCGCTTTGTAGAAAGGTGGCTCAAGGTATACATTTTTTTTGTTCGAGGATTTCTCATTACGTCAAGCGTCAGTTTGTCCTTGAACTCTTTTTTGAAGAAAAAAATGACGCTCTAAATAGTTACACTGATGAAAGGGACAGAAGACAACCAACTGTTTGTAGCACGAAGCCAAAAGGAAATCCACATAGATTTCTCAAAGAAAAAACTTAGCTGCCGAAAAATTTGTTCTGATCCGGTGTTCAAACTCGGGGTTGCAGCCATCTTGCTACAAACGGTTGGTTGCATGTCTATTTTCCCTTTCTTAACCTTCCCGCAACTTTCGATTCCGCATAACTCATTTGCAATACTTGTGTTCATGTGCTTCGAGTTGTCGATGAATTCGTCTTCTCGCTGTCAATTGCTACTTTCCTGGTTAGCTCAATTGACAGTGCAACCACCCCGGAAATCCACTGATTCCGGGTTCGAACTCCGGACCAGGACGAAGTTTTCAGCAACTAAGAGGCTGTTTTTTTGGAGAAAGCCGCACGGATTGCCTTGTGGCTTCGTGCTACAAACAGGTGGTTGCCTTTTTCCTTTCCTAACCCTTTCTGCACCTTGCGGGTTTCCGCAGAACTCATTTGCAGTTATACTAATGATTGCAGAAGCATCTTAAGCAGCCAAAGAGAACTAATAAAGCTAGATTTCTCGGCAACAGCTGCAGATCTGTCCTTAATGAAGCTGAAATCTGAAGGAACGCAAGTGTAGGTGTTTTGATAAAAACGTCATTTTATGCGTCATTTCCGATTCTGGACGCTGTGACTG